>NC_140188.1:2500-127500 GCF_965226575.1 Pagrus pagrus | reverse complement strand
TGTGTGTGTGATGTTGTTGTAGAGTTGTGTTCTGATGTCTGTGTATGTGTCCTTCCCCCCCTTTCCTCTCTCCCCCCTCTATGTCTCCCCTCCATCAGAACTCCCCTGTGGTCTCTCAGGAGAACCTCCGTCCTGCTGACGCCACTCCAGCCAAGAAGAAGAAGAAGGAGGTCGGACAGATCGAGAAGTAGGTCGACTGGAAACGTTAGAGTCACGTGACAAGACTGGATCCACTGACACCAGTGTGACTGACTGACTGACTGACTGACTGACTGACTGACCGACCGGTCCAGTGTGGTTTGATTAGACATCATCACATTATTTTATGATGCTGATTAGAGGATCACAGCTGAGACACAAACAGATCAATGATCAGATTGAATGTTTGATATCTGTGTTTAATGTGACTGAACACAAAGTTTGATCACAGAGTGATGAAGATGATGATGAAGATGATGCTTCCTGTGTGTTTCAGGTTCTTGTCTCCTCGTCAGTCCATCAGCAGCACCACCTGCAATTTAACAGCCAACAAGGTCAGTTCGACTAACAGCTTTATAACAGTGTGAGAATGTGTGTTAGAACATGTGTCCGAACATGTTAGAATGTGTTAAACATGCTAGAACATGTTAGAATGTGTTAGAATGTGTTAGAAAATGTGTTAGAACTTGTAAGAATGTGTGTTAGAAAGTGTCAGAACATGTAATAGTGTGTTAGAACATGTGTCAGAACATGTCAGAATATGTATCAGAACATGTTAGTATGTGTCAGAACATGTTAGTATGTGTCAGAACATGTTAGAATGTGTTAGAAATTGTTAGAATGTGTCAGACTGTGTTAGCACATGTGTTAGAATGTGTTAGAACATGTTAGAATGTGTTAGAACATGTTAGAATGTCAGACTGTGTTAGAACATGTGTTAGAACATGTTAGAATGTGTCAGACTGTTAGAACATGTGTTAGAACATGTGTTAGAACATGTTAGAATGTGTTAGAACATGTTAGAATATGTCAGACTGTGTTAGAACATGTGTTAAAACATGTCAGAATGTGTTAGAACATGTTAAAATGTGTCGGACTGTGTTAGAATGTGTTAGAACATGTTAGAATGTGTCGGACTGTATTAGAACATGTGTCAGAACATGTTAGAATGTGTCAGAACATGTTAGAATGTGTTAGAACATGTTAGAATGTGTTAGAAAATGTTAGACTGTGTTAGAACATGTGTCAGAACATGTTAGAATGTGCGTTAGAACATGTTAGAATGTGTTAGAACATGTTGGATTGTGGTTTAGAACGTGTTAGAACATGTGTTAGAACATGTATTAGTATGTGTTAGAACATGCTAGAATGTGTCAGAACATGTTAGACTGTTAGAACATGTGTCAGAACATGTTAGAAGTTGTGTGTTAGAACATGTTAGAATGTGTGTTAGAACATGTTAGAATGTCTTAGAACATGTGTTAGTACATGTTAGAATGTGTGTTAGAACATGTGTTAGAACGTGTCAGAATATTAGAATGTGTGTTAGAACGTGCTAGAATGTGTTAGAACATGTTAGAATGTGTGTTAGAACATGTGTTAGAACGTGTCAGAATATTAGAATGTGTGTTAGAACGTGCTAGAATGTGTTAGAACATGTTAGAATGTGTGTTAGAACATGCTAGAATGTGTTAGAACATGTTAGAATGTGTGTTAGAACATGTTAGAATGTGTGTTAGAACATGTTAGAATGTTAGAACATGTTAGAATGCGTGTTAGAATGTGTTAGAACATGTGTTAGAACATGTTAGAATGTGTTAGAACATGTTAGAATGTGTGTTAGAACATGTGTTAGAACGTGTCAGAATGTTAGAACATGTGTTAGAACATGTTAGAATGTGTTAGAACATGCTAGAATGTGTGTTAGAACATGTTAGAATGTGTTAGAACATGTTAGAATGCGTGTTAGAATGTGTTAGAACATGTTAGAATATGTTAGAACATGTTAGAATGTGTGTTAGAACATGATAGAATGTGTGTTAGAATGTGTTAGAACATGTTAGAAAGTGTGTTAGAATGTGTTAGAACATGTTAGAATGTGTGTTAGAACATGTGTTAGAACGTGTCAGAATGTTAGAATGTGTGTTAGATCATGATAGAACTTTTGTTAGAACATTAGAAAGTGTGTAGAACGTATTAGAACACTGTCTGACTTCTTCTTTCAGGAGAACATCCTGGTCTCTAAGCGGCCCCTTCCTCACCTGGAGTATCACGGAGCAGCCCTCCACCTGACCGCTCTGACGGAGGCTGACAGAGGAGCTTCATCATTGTCCAAGAGGAAGAGCCCTGAGGAAGAGGAGCTGACGGTCCATAAACAAGTCTGTCACTCCTCCACCACCACTTCCTCCTCCTCCTCCTCCTCCTCCTCCTCCACCACTTCCTCCTCCTCCTCCTCCTCCTCCTCCCTCCTGCAGGGGATTACTGAGTTGGAGGCGGAGCTGCTGAGCAGACGGCAGCAGGAGGACGAGGACCGGAGGCTGGCTCTGCTCCTGCAGAAGGAGCTGGACCAGGAGGAGAGACAGAGAGCCACAGACAGACGCAAAGGATCCACAGATGCTTACCCGCTCCGTCAGCACCGCCCGGGGAGGGAGGAGGCCAGCAGGCGCGCTGTCACGCCCAGCAGAGCCTCCAAAAAGACTACAAAGACCTCCTCCTCCTCCTCCTCCTCCTCCTCCTCCTCCTCCTCCTCCTCCATCAGAGGCAGTAAACAGGCGACTCTGACTGAGATGTTTTCAGGCCTGAACAGATGAACTCTCTCTCTCTCTCTACTGTGTCTCAGTGTCTCTCCACCATCACTGGGTTCAGGTCGGGATCGACATCATTTCTTCTTCTTTGTTTGAAATAAAAGTAGTTTATTTTTTTTATTTGAAAGAAGTTAAAGTGAAAAGTGCCGACAGATCTCTGCTGCCTTCATCATGTGGAGACACAACGTGGACAGAAATATGTGGACAGCTGAACCTTCCCCACACTGTGTTCATGAATGTTCTCCACTGTTGGTCAGGTTCTCTTCTTTCGGTCAGGTTCTCCAGTGAGTTCATCAGCTGTTTCAGAGACAAAGTCAAAGAAGAACCCTGTTGTCTTCAACATGATTATTTCCTGTCAGAACAGGTGTCCACATACTTTTGGCCATATGATATGAACTAAATAAAAGTTTGTGGCAGGTGAACACATGTTGAATGTTGTGAAACTAAACCAGACTTTGTTCATTTTTTCTGTAGTTTAAGAGCAGAAATATTTAACTCATGACGGTTCGGTCACATGACACCATCATGATGTCATCATGCTCAACGTCAGGATGTTGACGCTGCGTTCATGTCCTGTGGGAAATATTCACTTGGTGGAGACTGGTCCTGTGAGGGGTAAAAACTCCTGACCAGTAACACGTTCTCATTAGATTGACGGTTGATTATCTGAAAGCACGCAAGATGTTTCCATCAGTTTGTTCTTCAGACTCTTTCAGGTCACAGTATTGATGATATTGATCCTGTTTGACTGAGAACATTATAACAGTTATGTTGACATCTTCATGTCTGTAATGATACCTGAGTCTTCATCATGTTGATGTGATTCAGTGTGATGTCACGTCCTGATGACATCATTATCTTTGATGTTACGTCCTGATGACATCATTATCTTTGACGTCCGTCCAGAATAAATGTCCATAAGTTCTCTTAGGAATCAGAGAAAAAGACGGTTCAGAACTGAGAATCTTCATGTTTTTAAGATGTCAAAGTAATCTATTACATTCATGGAAACAGGAGCTGCTAACAGCTCATGTTACAGCTGTTACAGGCTCCTCCTCTGAGTCATTGTTTCTGTCAACATGTTAACAAACAGGAACTGAATGTTGCTCTTAGCATGTTAGCATCTATCAGATTCGTTAGCATGTTAGCATCTATCAGATTCATGTTAGCATCTATCAGAGTCATGTTAGCATCCATCAGATTCATGTTAGCATCCATCAGATTCATGTTAGCATGTTAGCGTCTATCAGATTCATTTTGAGCTCAGTTCTGTGAGTGTTGTGATCACTCCTGCCTGAAGGGGGCGCTGCTGGAAGGTTTGGTCGTTCGTCTGACAGAAAAGAATTGGATAAATTAAATATGAAACATGTTTTCAGATGAAATGAGACATTAAATAAACTGCTGGTTCAGATGTTAAACTGACATTTGAAAAAAGTGTTTGAGTTGAGAAAAGTGACTGCTTCAGATCATCAGTGTGTCAGCTCAGGCGTCTTTGTTACCTGAAGATGCTCATTTATCAATAAACCAGAGTGAATCAATAAAGATGGAACTGGCGCCTCGTCTGTCTGAACCACGAGTTTACACCAAAACGCTTGAGGAGATTTTACTTTGGTCAGAACTGAATCATGAATTTGACTTTAACTTGTCGGCTGATCTGAAATCAGAGATGATTGAAATAAAGAACGATGACATCATGAAGTTGTTTTTCTTTCTCTCTTCAGTGACTTGTTAAAAGTCAGCAGTCTCTGTGAGGAAGAGGAAGTGTGACGTCTCTGTGGTCATGTGACCCATCTGACGTCTCCTCGTGAATCAGATGCAATAAAACGCCTGAAGTGTTTGAAGCTGCCGAGTCAGGATGTTTAAAGTTTTCTTGTAGTTTCATTTTCTGATTCATTAACCAGTGATGATTGTTTCTGTCCGGATCAGCTTGTTCTGGCCCGATCAAAGCAAAGTTAATATTGATTATCTGTTGACAGTCTGAACTTTAATATTTACTGAGATGCTGATTCATCTGAAATAAACACCTGATCCAGATCCTGACGGTCCTGGTTCAGAAACATCGGCTGACGGTTTATGAGAGAAGAGGTCTCACTCTGGTTGTACAGTGGTGTTACAGAGCATCTTCACTCAGATGATCTTTGATGAGTTCAGTTAATCAATAAATGAACATTAGTGACGTCAACATGAAGAAGCTTTGAAGATGATGAAGATGATGAGGAGGAGACAGAAGAAGAACGTCCTCTCACCTGTTCGTGCACCACAAACTGGTTTTCGTCCTTTCAGTTTGCAGCTGTCAATCATACTGGTTTTAACTAATCAAACAACCGACTGAAGCAGTGAAGCTCCTCCTCCTGATGACCCCACAGGGACCACCTGAGGAGGGTCAGGGTTCTGATGTGGATTCAGACTCTGGTGCGGTGGAACAGGTCCAGAAAACCCTTCACATGAGACCATCAGACGACCTCAGACCTGAAACCAGGTCAACCAGAACACATCATCCTGTGATGGTGATGATGTTTCCCATGAGCCTTTGCTGTCTTGTGACTCACAGACGAGCTAAAATAAGAAGAACTCAAAATAGAGAAGAGCTGAGGTGGATCAGCTGTTTATATTTATATTCCTGTCTGATGCTCATTATAATAATAATCAGTGACCTTTGACCTCCGGCTGTCCTGTGAGTCACCTTCACGTTTACATTCTTTACATCATCTCATGTTAAAAGTTACATTCATGACATTCAGTCAGTCAGTGTGGGTGCTTCCTGTTTCCATATATGGCCGTGGGCGTGTCTCTGTGAGTTATAAATGTTGGTTCCTCAGAATGACTTGAAGTTGATCATCTGTCTGTTGAAGCAGCTCTGCATGGTGAGTTCTCATCAGCACACATTTAAACATTATATCATTTATATTATATTATTATTTATATTTATATTATCGGTCCAGTCTGAGCTCAGCAGGCTGCAGCTGGGACACAAACATGTTTATATGAACGTCAGGTCATTTCAATTTAAACTGTTCAATAATACAAATGTTTAATCTGCAATTAATTTAATATTTTCACTGTTTTATTAAACAACATCTGTCAACATCAACAACAGACATCTGAAGACACCGACAGAGAGAGACAGACACACACAGACAGAGGGACACAGACACACACAGACAGAGAGACACAGAGACACACACAGACAGAGAGACACAGACACACACAGACAGAGAGACACAGAGACACACACAGACAGAGAGACACAGAGACACACACAGACAGAGAGACACAGAGACACACACACACAGACAGAGAGACACAGAGACACACACACACAGACAGAGAGACACAGAGACACACACAGACAGAGAGACACAGACACACACACACACAGACAGACACAGAGAGACAGACGTGGATCCTTTCTTGTTGTTGCAGATTAAACTACATCATGTATCACAGCTTTGCTGTTTGTCAGTAACAATACAGAAGTTCATGTAATCTTCTGTCTGAGCTGGAGAGTCCAGCCTCTTCAGTCCAGACCTGGACTGTTCTGGTCTGGGTTTGGATCTGATGAGGGCTTTGACCATCAGGTGGGCTGACGGATGAGTTTTGTTGGTTCACACCTGCTTGTTGTTGAAGTGGTTGAAGATGCAGTAGAAACACTGTCCGCCTGCTGTTAGCATCATGTAGCTCGTCATGGTTGTGTTAGCATTAGCTTGAGGGTGAACAAACAGCTGCAGGTCAAAAGGTCCCCAGATTCATAATGTAGTCGATTAATATGAAAAACGATCAATAATGAAAATATTTATTTTTGATGTGAATGTTTATGTAGCACTAACACAGCGTGCTAACTCCACTAACACACGGACAGATGTGTGTGTCGAGGTGTCTGCAGTGTGTCGGCGTCTCTCTGCTGCCATTGGCTGTCGTCTGCATGCTGTCCAACATCCTGCTGCTGCTCCCTGAACTCAACGTCCACTTCCTGTTGGAGGGTCACGTGACCAGAGAGGCCACCTGGGCCACCGGCCTGTGGGGGTCCGGCTGCCTGGTACGAGTGTGTGTGTGTGTGTGTCTGTGTCATGTGCTGTGTGTGTGTGTGTGTGTGTGTGTGTGTGTGTGTGTGTGTGTGTGTCATGTGCTGTGTGTGTGTACGTATGTGTGTGTCTGTCTGTTCAGTTTTGTGTTTTTATGACTCATTGATTCGTCTCAGAGCTTCTCTCGAGTGACCAGTTCTCATCTAACATGATGATGATGATGATGATGATGATGTCATCAGACTGAACATAAAGTGAATATTTGTATTTAGATAACAAACAACGTCAAAGCAAAAATATTGGAAAAATAAAATAATTCACTTGAAAATAATAAAATGATCTGACAGAAACACGACTACACACTGAACACACTGACTGTGTGATGAAGGATGAGTACACAGAAACTGAAACGAAGTACAGAACTCGAGTAAATGTACTTAGTTACTTTGATCTGTAGGACCGATTATAGGACACATCTGTCCTCAGGTGATCTGGTCGGTATTCAGTTTTAATGAAGCAGAATCTCATTGTCATCAACATGTTATCAATAAAAAAACAAAAAGAGACAAACACACTGATTATTGATCCAAACACTGATGTTTGTCTGATTACAGGTTCTGTTCACAGCTCGAGGGCTCGTCCGGAGCAGCAGAACCACAGGCTGCTGCGCCTTCAGGAGTCAGGTGAGCCCATCAATACAGATGTTTTCTGATTATATCACAAAACTTCAATCTGTCTCTATCCAGATGTTGTGTCAGGTGTTACAGGTGTGTGTGTGTCTGTATCCAGATGTTGTGTCAGGTGCTGTACTCGTGTGCGTGTCTGCTGGTTGCGGGGTTCTGTTGTCTCGTCAGCGCCACCGGTCTCTCTCAGGGTCCTCTCTGTCTATTCAACACAACCTCTGGTCCCACCTGGGGGGTCCCACTGCAACCTGTCCCCAACAGGTGAGACAGACACACTGTTACCGGCTCAAGGTAACAAAACAAACAGCAGGCGAGGCTTGGCCACAGTTTCACCCCGTCGGGTTTTATTCCGCGAATAAATCATATAGATTTTAGAACAATCTCAACATCAAACAAAACCAAAAGACAAAGCAAAGCTTTCGCACCGCCACTTCAAAGGCCAGCCCCACTTTATGTCCTCGGCTGGGAGACGCTGGCACATCCCCATTCACAAACACGCGGGACCAGGCCTACAAGACTTACTGCAGAACATGGATGAGAGGCCCAAGGGCCGTAGCACACACACACACACACACACACACACACACACACACACGAATGTGTACTGACTGCTGACTGGTGTCTCTCTTTGTCTCTTTTCTCTTGTCTCTTTGTCTCTTGTCTCTCAGACATGCGGGGTATCTGTACAACAGGACCATGTGGACCGGAGTGTGTCTGGAGCCCAGAGGTGTAGTCCAGTGGAATGCAGTTCTGTTCAGTGTGATGGGCGGCGCCAGCGGGCTGCAGACGGTCCTCTGTGGACTCAGCGTCCTCAACACAGCGCTGGGACTGATCCTGGGACATGGCGTCTGCCACAACAAGGTAATGACAAAACTCTCAATGCACCATGCTGCCATGGCCACGCCCCCGCCCCACTGTGCTGCCATGGCCACGCCCCGCCCCACTGTGCTGCCATGGCCACGCCCCTCCGCACTGTGCTGCCATGGCCACGCCCCCGCCGCACCGTACTGCCATGGCCACGCCCCTCCACACCGTGTTGCCATGGCCACGCCCCCTCCGCAATATATCATAACAAAACTCAAAAGATTCACAGTTTCGGTCAAAGTGATCCGTCAGGACGAGATCGTCAACGTACGTCCAGAGAAAATCACAGCTCGACTTTAATGATTTTAATGACTTTAATGAGTTTTTGAGAAGGTTAAGCCTCAGAAAATATGAACGAGTTCTGAAGATAATTAGAAAGAAAAATAAAAAGATGATAATAATTTGGATGACAATAATGTCCTCTGGGTGAATGAAATGTGATAAATGTAGCGTCATGTCAACACTTGTGTCTGTTTTTGATTTTTGTGTCATTTTTGTTTGCAAACAATAATGAACTGCTGTGTGTGTGTGTGTGTGTGTGTGTGTGTGTGTGTGTGTTACAGGTCAGTCCAGTCTCAGTCTGACCGGAAGTCACTGATCCTGAATGAAGACCAGCTCAGTGTGAAGTTATAAGAACTTTTATTTTGGCGGGTTTCTCTGATGTTTTTTTCAGATTAAAGTTGTTTTTTACTGCACTTTAGATACAAATAATTTACATAACTTTATTCATTTTTAATTTCTTTATTGTTTTATCAGTTTGTTGTTTTTAATGTTTTATTTATTTATCTTTTGATAGATTTTCATTAAGACATTGATTGATTATTTGATTGATTTGCTTCTTTGTACATTTTATTTATTTGTGTTTTTGTACATTCATATTCTTATTACAATAAAGTCTGATTGTTTTATTGTATTAAATTGTGTTAGAATTTCATCCTATGACTAAACGTCCTCTCAGCCTGACAGGAAGTGACCTCACTGACCTCAGTGACATCATCATGTCTCTTCTCTGTCAGCCTGATGTGAAGAAGCTCATTCATGTTTTTGTTTCTTCTGTTTGATTATCCCTCCCTCTCGCTCTCCTCTTTTCTCTTGCTCAGTGTGCCAGATGTTCAGTTACACCTCTGCCTCCCTTAGTGATACTGGTACATGTATTAAGTGTAGTTTATTTGTAGTGTTGGAGGCGAGGCTCAGTGAGTTGGAGGCTCGGCTCCGCAGCATGGAAACTCCGACTGTAACTGCTGCAGCTAGCCACTTAGCTAGTGCGGACCGAGCGACCGTAGCTTCAGCTAGCCGTCCCTCGGCAACTCCCGAGCAGCCGGGACAGCAGGGCGGCTGGGTGACTGAACGAAGGAAGCATAATACCAAACCAAAGCCCACGTTACACCACCAGCCGCTTCACGTTTCAAACAAATTTTCCCCACTCAGCGACACACCCGCTGAGAAACAAACTCTGGTTATTGGCAGCTCCATAGTACGAAACGTGAAGTTAGCGGCACCAGCGACCATAGTGAAATGCATCCCAGGGGCCAGAGCGGGCGACATCGAATCAAATTTGAAACTGCTGGCTAAAGCTAAACGTAAATATAGTAAGATCATAATACATGTCGGCGGTAATGACTGCCGGCGACGCCAGTCGGAAGTCACTAAGATTAATGTTGAGTCGGTGTGTAACTACGCCAAAACAATGTCGGACTCCGTAGTTTTCTCTGGGCCCCTGCCAAACCTAACCAGTGATGACATGTTCAGCCGCATGTCATCATTCAACCGCTGGCTGTCGAGGTGGTGTCCAGCAAACGACGTGGGCTTTGTTGATAATTGGCGGACCTTCTGGGGAAAACCTGGTCTCATTAGGAGAGACGGCATCCATCCCACTTTGGACGGAGCGGCTCTCATCTCTAGAAATTTAACCCATTTCATTAGCCAACAACCAGCCTGACAACCCAGAGTTGAGACCAGGAGGCAGAGCTGCAGTCTTACACGCTTCTCTGAGCTTCCATTAGATCAGTTGCACACCCAAAACTTCATTGAGACTGTGTCTGCCCCCCGACCACCTAAATTAATTAAATTAATCAAATCAAAAGTCCACAGAAGAGGAGTTGTGCATGAAAATCTAATAAAAATTAACAGCAACTCTGCAATCTCAAAACAAGACACGAGAATTAAATGCGGACTCCTAAATATCAGATCCCTGTCATCGAAAGCTGTACTAGTAAATGACTTAATTTCAGATTGTAATATTGATTTATTCTGTCTTACTGAAACTTGGCTGCATCCTGAAGAATATGTCAGCCTGAATGAATCCACTCCACCCAGTCACATTAATACTCACATTCCTCGAGGCTCCGGCCGAGGAGGTGGTGTTGCAGCTATTTATGACTTAAGTCTGTCAATCATTCCTAAACCTAAATTAAATTATAACTCATTTGAAAGCCTTGTTCTGAGTCTTTCACATCCAACGTGGAAAACTTTACAGCCAGTTCTATTTGTTGTAGTGTATCGAGCACCTGGTCCTTACTCAGAATTTTTATCTGAATTCTCTGAGTTTTTATCAAGTCTAGTCCTCAAATCAGATAAAGTAATTATTGTAGGTGATTTTAATATTCATGTGGATGTCGTTAATGATAGCCTTAGTACTGCATTTATCTCATTATTAGAATCTATTGGCTTCTCTCAGTGTGTACATAAACCAACTCACTGTTTTGACCACACCCTTGACCTTGTTCTAGCTTATGGTATCGAGATTGAAAATCTAACAGTTTCTCCACAGAATCCTCTTTTATCAGACCATCACTTAATAACTTTTGAAGTTCTATTACTGGACTACACACCATTAGGCAAAAACTCCTTCACTAGATGTCTATCTGATAGTGCTGTAGCTAAATTTAAGGAAATTATACCGCTGGCACTAAACTCAATGCCATGTCTCAATATAATAGAGGACTCCTCCACTAACCTCAGTTCCTCACAAATCGATCATCTTGTTGATAGCACTGCAGGCTCATTGCGAACAACACTGGACTCTATTGCCCCCCTGAAAAGGAAACCTATAAAGCACAGGAGGTTAGCACCCTGGTATAACTCGGATACCCGCAAATTGAAGCAAACATCACGGAAATTTGAAAGGAAATGGCGTTCCACCAACTTGGAAGAATCCCGCTTAGCCTGGAAAGATAGCCTTAAAACATATAGGAAGGCCCTCCGCAATGCCAGAGCAAGCTATTACTCGTCATTAATAGAGGAAAACAAAAACAACACCAGGTTTCTTTTCAGCACTGTAGCCAGGCTGACAGAAAGTCACAGCTCTACTGAACCATGTATTCCTACAACGCTCAGTAGTAATGACTTCATGAGCTTCTTCAATGATAAAATTTTAACTATTAGAGACAAAATCCATCATCGCTTGCCCTCAACTGGCACTATTGTATCTTTAAACACAGGAACCTCAGAAACAGTTGTAAATTCTGACTTATATTTAGACTGCTTCTCTCCCATTGACCTCCACCAACTAACTTCGATGGTTTCTTCATCTAGACCAACAACTTGTCTCCTAGACCCCATCCCAACTAGGCTGCTGAAAGAAACTTTACCTTTAATTAGCACATCTTTACTAGAAATGATCAACCTGTCTCTATTAACAGGATACGTACCACAATCCTTTAAACTAGCTGTAATTAGACCGCTCCTTAAAAAGCCTAATCTTGATCCAGAAACTTTAGCCAACTATAGACCTATATCCAACCTCCCTTTCCTCTCCAAGATCCTTGAGAAAGCAGTCGCCAACCAGCTATGTGACTTTCTTCATAAAAATAGTTTATATGAGGATTTTCAATCAGGTTTTAGAGCACATCATAGCACAGAGACGGCACTGGTGAAAGTTACAAATGACCTCCTAATCGCCTCTGACAAAGGACTTGTCTCTGTCCTGGTCTTACTAGATCTTAGTGCTGCATTTGATACCATTGATCATCACATTCTACTACAGAGACTGGAACACTTAATTGGCATTAAAGGACCCGCATTAAACTGGTTTAAGTCCTATTTATCGGATCGATTTCAGTTTGTACATGTTAATGATGAGTCATCCCTGTATACCAAGGTTAGTCATGGTGTTCCTCAAGGCTCCGTGCTTGGACCCATACTATTCACCTTATATATGCTCCCTCTAGGAAATATAATTCGGAAACACTCCATAAACTTTCATTGTTATGCAGATGATACACAGTTATACCTATCAATAAAGCCAAATGAAACTAATCAGCTTACTAAACTCCATGCATGTCTCAAGGACATCAAGACCTGGATGACCTGCAATTTTCTGCTGTTAAACTCAGATAAAACCGAAGTTATAGTACTTGGTCCTAAACACCTTAGAGATGCATTATCTAATGATATAGCGAGTTTGGATGGCATTAACTTGGCCTCCAGCACCACCGTCAGGAATCTGGGAGTTATCTTTGATCAAGATATGTCCTTCAACTCCCACATAAAACAAATTTCAAGGTCTGCATTTTTTCATCTACGTAACATTGCAAAAATCAGGCCCATCCTGTCTCAAAAAGACGCAGAAAAGCTAGTCCATGCATTTGTTACTTCCAGACTGGACTATTGTAATTCTCTATTATCAGGCTGCCCTAACAAGTCTCTAAAGAGTCTCCAGCTGGTCCAGAATGCTGCAGCACGTGTACTGACAGGAACTAAGAAAAGAGATCATATTACTCCTGTACTGGCCTCTCTGCACTGGCTCCCTGTAAAATCAAGAATAGAGTTTAAAATCCTTCTCCTCACTTACAAAGCTGTTAATGGTCAGGCACCATCATATCTCCAGGAGCTCATATTACCCTATCACCCAACTAGAGCATTACGCTCCCAGAACGCAGGATTACTTGTAGTTCCTAAAGTCTCCAAAAGTAGAATGGGAGCCAGAGCCTTCAGTTATCAAGCTCCTCTTCTGTGGAACCATCTTCCTGTTTTGGTCCGGGAGGCGGACACCCTCTCTACCTTTAAGAGTAGACTTAAGACCTTCCTCTTCGATAGAGCTTATAGTTAGGGCTGGTCCAGGACAGGCCCAGGCCTGTCCTGGACGAGCTCTTAGTTATGCTGCTATAGGCCTAGTCCGGGGGACAATGACACACTGAGCTTCTCTCTCCTCCCCTCTCCTCTCCTCTCCATCTGTATACATTATGCCTGTATACATGCCCCATCTCTGCATGTCACTGACTTGCTTCTTCCCCGGAGTCCTTGTGCTTTCTAGTCCTACAGGCTCCCTTGGATCCTGGCCGCGCCCGGGTCGTGGATCGTGGATGCGCCCACTGCTATGGCCCTGCCTGATCGTGGATGCGCCCACTGCTATGGCCCTGCCTGATCGTGGATGCGCCTACTGCTATGGCCCTGCCTGATCGTGGATGCACCTACTGCCATGACCCTGCCTGACACCCACCACTACTGTCGCTAATATTAGTCACATCTCTGTTACATACGTTCCACTACTATTATCATACTGCATTGCTACATACCATCCTTGCCATTGATCATTACTACTGTTATCACTAGTAATCACATTTCCATGTGCATTTCATCATTATTGCTGTAATACATCTTTGTGTACTTTCACTCCTGTCAACCATCGCTTATAATTGAATACATTGTGATCTCGTTGATCTGCTCTGTACATGCGACATCTATTGCACGTCTGTCCGTCCTGGGAGAGGGATCCCTCCTCTGTGGCTCTCCCTGAGGTTTCTTCCGCATTTTTTCCCTGTTAAAAGGGCCTTTTTTGGGGCAAGTTTTTCCTCACTCGAATCGAGGGTCGAAGGACAGAGGGTGTCGTCTCTGTACAGATTGTAAAGCCCTCTGAGGCAAACTGTGATTTGTGAATTTGGGCTATACAAATAAAATTTGATTTGATTTTGATTTGATTTGATTTGATTTGATTATTTTGATTCTCTGTATTTCACAACAAAACATAAACATTCATATAAAAATTAATATTACTGTTGTTGTTATCACAGTGTCAATATTACATTTGTGATGCTAGTGATTAGTGATTAGTGATTAGTGGTTGTGTCACCAGCAGAGGGCGCTGTGTTGCTGTCAGTGAGCTCATCAATAACTGCTGTTTTATCTGTTTTTCTACTGGATGCACCATCCTGACATCACTTCTTGTTTAGCACATTTTACTTGACTGTCTAACTGGCTGTGTCTCAATTCAGGGGCTGCATCCTTCGAAGGGCGCATCTGAAGGCCAATTACGCCACAACGCTGCGCAAAGGCTGTCCCAATTCGAAGGCTCCTTCAAATGCAGCCCCCAATGCGGCCTTTTTACCCCTCTTTTTGGAGGACGCACCGCTATTATCGTTCGCAGCCTCCCATATCCCAAGATCCTTTGCGCGCTGCTGCTCAGTCCCCAAACAGAAGATTGAAAGAAAGAGAAAATGGCGACATCAAGTGGCGCAGACATGATATTCAAATGTGAGTATTGGGTTTATACTCGTATTTTACTCATTTGAACATCCAACGCCAGATATGTTAAACTTCAAGGGTCTGTAAAACCTCCAAATTTCAACTTTCAGTGAAAATACGTGACGCTGGTGATGCTGTGGTAAATATAGTTGTTGTTCACCAATGGGTTAATGTTTATTTTGGAATGTTGATGATTCAATTTAGATTTGACACATTTTGTCATAAATTTTTGTACACACACAAATAAATGTACACGTTTGATAGATTTGAACCAAAACAGACTTTAATGCATCTCTTCATTCACAATCGTGACGTAAGGGTAAGGGGCGGGAACATCTGGTGAGGCAACCAGGAAATACTCCGAAGGCTGGACCGTCCCTTTCAAAGGTACCCTCCAAGGACTCATCTTCAGGGGCCGCAAAGGCCGCGTCCTTCGAAGGATGCAGCCCCTGAATTGAGACACAGCCAATGTCTGCTAACAATCCCACAATGCACTGCTCCACATCAGGGTGATGACCAGGAAGTTTACTGCTCTCTGTTCACTCTGATGAATGATAACAGGTGCATTATGGGAAACGTAAGATCTGGTGTTTGTGGATCTCTCCAGCTCAGATTTCTGTATGAATCTTTCTGTCAGAGGAACCAGAACCCATCAGGACCGAGCGGTGCCTGTGATCTGGAGCACTGAGAGAAATGATGAGCAGAACGGAGAGAGGGAGGAGGAGGAGGAGGAGGAGGAGTGAGATGTCTGAAGAATTAGTCATTTCAAATGCAAAGATTTATTTCAAATTATCTCTCTCCAGGAGAACCAGGACAGACCGGAGAACCAGGATAAATGAAAGTAGTTGTTGAGTGAAGAGAGGACACAGAACTGTTGATGGTGTTCAGGTGTTTTAGCTCGTTGTTTAAACTAACTGATGCTTCTGTGTGAACGTCAGAGGACGTGCTGACTCCCCCTGGTGGTGGTGTGAAACAGTGCGTCCACACTGACCTCATGTCAGCTGTTTCAGTTAGAATGAGGCACCAGAGGAGCAGCCGACTCTCTAGGGGAGGAAACACCAGCAATTGTCGGCTGTTTGAAAGAGTAAAGTTCATGTTTGGCCTGAATGTCTCTGAAGGCGTCACAGCAGGAAGTGATCAGTATTTTAATAAAATTCTGGGGACAGAAAAGCAGATAAAGTTTAACCAATAACTCAGTCTCTCTGTTCAACAGGCATCTGATTGGATAAACTCAGGACAGGTGAGACGGCTGCAGACTTCAGGTGTGTTTGTCTTCCTGTCCTCAGCAGAGTGTGGGGGTGCTTGTTGTCTCAGTGCAGGACGTCCCTGTCAGCTGATCCGGAGCGGCTCGGGTAGATGTGGAGCTGAGGGAGGTCGATGCCGTCGTTGTGCAGATCCTCCTGCTTCTGCAGGCCGTGAAGTTTAACCAGCAGGTCGCTGATGAACACCTGCCGGGACCAGAGTTCAGACATGTTAGTGACCCCATCAACAGGTACAACAGTTAGACTACATCGAGTCCACAATAATGTTTCACCAGAGGATGACACACAGGACACACTGTCCAGTTGTTTCTCTATGGTTCTCACCTCCGTGTTGTTACAGGACAGGAAGATCTCCTGTAGAGACAGAGACACACACTGTGAGGACAGACAGGTCAGACAGACAGACAGACAGATGGACAGACAGATGTTACCTTCAGTCTGTGTGTCCTCTGCTCATCTGTCTCCAGGTCCAGCAGGTCGTCGATGTTCACCTCCTCCGGCTTCTCATCCTCCTGAACAACAAACCTCATCAAGTTATTCATCTGGTTTTATTTAGTCATCATACCTTATCACTAAGTTATCAATATATACCTTATCACTAAGTTATCAATATATACCTTATCATTAAGTCATCAATATATACCTTATCACTAAGTCATCAATTTATACCTTATCATTAAGGCATCAATGTATACTTTATCATAGCCTCAACTGATTACCCAAGACGGCGCCACGGACGGCAGCCACGGTGCGTTGTTTTGTTTGTAACTTTTAACTTTTTTCCTGAATACTGTTGGGAATGGATGGTAGGGCAGGTGTGGTTATTAGGAATTAATAATTATTGAAAATAATTATTAAAATTAATAAGATAAAAATTAATACAATTAATTTTCAAATCGTTAAAAACGTGTGTGTGTGTGTGTATCAGAGACAAAGAAAGAGGAGCCAAGATGGCGGTTGTAGTCAAAGAAACATGATGGTGGAGAGCCAAAATGGCAGTCACGCTCCCTTGCAGGGTGACATCACGGAGGGTGACATCACGGAGTGTTTCGTTGAAAGGACTCCAAAAATGGCCGAAACCGGAATTGGGAACTCTCGTTCGTTCGACTACAAAAATGGCCGAAACGTGACTTGGACATGTCACGCGTGGATACAAATTCAAAAAGGACAATAGATTTTGCTGAATCATGTCTAGAATTCCAAAAATGGTGGACGTGAATACGTCACCTAAAGCTAGTCAAATGAACGTACACACCTGTTTTACCCCTAAAATAAAAACATGTTCTCATGCCCCCTCACCACCTTGCATTATCGCAACTACCTTTCTTGAGTTGATTATCCATCATCCATAATCAATCCATCCACTTCCCACTGTCTGGTCCCCTATCAGTGGGATGTACCCATTAAACCTGCATAGGGAAGTCACCCAGGAGGCTCCTGATCAGAACCTGGGACCAGAGGATCACATGACGTGTTATATTATAATTTACTTTTACATTTAGGGCATTTAGCAGACACTTTTGTCTGCAACAGGAAGCCAGTGGAGGTCACGTCACGTGTTTGGATCCCAATACCCAACAGAGACTGTACACAGGTGTAGATGAGTGCGCAGTCACCATATTATGATGTTTAGTAAATCTTGTGGGTCTTGTAACGGTTAAATAGTCCCCATTCAGGAAGAACCTGATTCTGAGGTTCCCAAACTGGACACTCTCCTCACCCCTACACAACCTGTCCGTGAAGATCACAAACAGGATCGGAGACAAGGAACAATCCTGCTGGAGCCCAACGCCCACTGACAACATGTCTGACTGTGACCCGAGAATATGGACACTTTGGTTCTACAAGGACCAGACTGACTGTAGCTACGACTGTAGCTACGCACTCTATACTGCCCATACACTGACACTACCCCATACTCTGTAACTACCCCATACTCTGACACTACCCCATACTCTGTAACTACCCCATACTCTGACACTACCCCATACTCTGTAACTACCCCATACTCTGTAACTACCCCATACACTGACACTACCCCATACTCTGTAACTACCCCATACTCTGTAACTACCCCATACACTGACACTACCCCATACTCTGTAACTACCCCATACACTGACACTACCCCATACTCTGTAACTACCCCATACACTGACACTACCCCATACACTGTAACTACCCCATATTCTGTAACTACCCCATACACTGACACTACCCCATACTCTGTAACTAACCCACACACTGTAACTACCACATACACTGTAACTACCCCATACACTGTAACTACCCCATACTCTGATACTACCCCATACACTGTAACTACCCCACACACTGTCACTACCCCACACTCTGACACTACCCCATACTCTGTAACTACCCCATACACTGTAACTACCCCATACTCTGACACTACCCCATACACTGTAACTACCCCATACTCTGACACTACCCCATACTCTGTAACTACCCCATACACTGTAACTACCCCATACTCTGACACTACCCCATACTCTGACACTACCCCATACTCTGTAACTACCCCATACTCTGACACTACCCCATACTCTGTAACTACCCCATACACTGTAACTACCCCATACTCTGACACTACCCCATACTCTGACACTACCCCATACACTGTAACTACCCCATACACTGTAATTACCCCATACTCTGACACTAACCCATACACTGTAATTACCCCATACTCTGACACTACCCTATACAATGTAACTACCCCATACTCTGACACTACCCCATACTCTGTAGCTACCCAATACACTGTAACTACCCCATACTCTGACACTACCCCATACACTGTAACTACCCCATACTCTGACACTACCCCATACACTGTAATTACCCCATACTCTGACACTACCCCATACACTGTAACTACCCCATACTCTGACACTACCCCATACTCTGTAACTACCCCATACACTGTAACTAACCCATACTCTGACACTACCCCATACTCTGTAACTACCCCATACACTGTAACCACCCCATACTCTGTAACTACCCCATACACTGACACTACCCAATACTCTGTAACTACCCCATACTCTGTAACTACCCCATACACTGACACTACCCCATACTCTGTAACTACCCCATACTCTGACACTACCCCATACTCTGTAACTACCCCATACACTGTAACTACCCCATACACTGTAACTACCACATACACTGTAACTACCCCATACTCTGTCACTACCCCATACTCTGTAACTACCCCATACTCTGTAACTAACCCACACACTGTAACTACCACATACACTGTAACTACCCCATACACTGTAACTACCCCATACTCTGTAACTACCCCATACACTGTAACCACCCCATACTCTGTAACTACCCCATACACTGACACTACCCAATACTCTGTAACTACCCCATACACTGACACTACCCCATACTCTGACACTACCCCATACTCTGTAACTACCCCATACACTGTAACTACCCCATACTCTGACACTACCCCATACACTGTCACTACCCCATACACTGTTATTACCCCATACTCTGACACTACCCCATACACTGTAACTACCCCATACTCTGTAACTACCCCATACACTGTAACTACCCCATACTGACACTACCCCATACTCTGTAACTACCCCATACACTGTAGCTACCCCATACTCTGACAGTACCCCAGACTCTGTAACTACCCCATATACTGTAACTACCCCATACTCTGACACTACCCCATACTCTGTAACTACCCCATACACTGTAACCACCCCATACACTGACGCTATCCCATACACTGTAACTACCCCATACACTGTAACCACCCCATACACTGACACTACCCCATACACTGTCACTACCCCATACACTGTAACTACCCCATACACTGTAACTACCCCATACACTGACACTACCCAATACTCTGTAACTACCCCATACTCTGACACTACCCCATACTCTGTAACTACCCCATACACTGTAACTACCCCATACTCTGACACTACCCCATACTCTGTAACTACCCCATACACTGTAACTAACCCATACTCTGACACTACCCCATACTCTGTAACTACCCCATACACTGTAACCACCCCATACTCTGTAACTACCCCATACACTGACACTACCCAATACTCTGTAACTACCCCATACTCTGTAACTACCCCATACACTGACACTACCCCATACTCTGTAACTACCCCATACTCTGACACTACCCCATACTCTGTAACTACCCCATACACTGTAACTACCCCATACACTGTAACTACCACATACACTGTAACTACCCCATACTCTGTCACTACCCCATACTCTGTAACTACCCCATACTCTGTAACTAACCCACACACTGTAACTACCACATACACTGTAACTACCCCATACACTGTAACTACCCCATACTCTGTAACTACCCCATACACTGTAACCACCCCATACTCTGTAACTACCCCATACACTGACACTACCCAATACTCTGTAACTACCCCATACACTGACACTACCCCATACTCTGACACTACCCCATACTCTGTAACTACCCCATACACTGTAACTACCCCATACTCTGACACTACCCCATACACTGTCACTACCCCATACACTGTTATTACCCCATACTCTGACACTACCCCATACACTGTAACTACCCCATACTCTGTAACTACCCCATACACTGTAACTACCCCATACTGACACTACCCCATACTCTGTAACTACCCCATACACTGTAGCTACCCCATACTCTGACAGTACCCCAGACTCTGTAACTACCCCATATACTGTAACTACCCCATACTCTGACACTACCCCATACTCTGTAACTACCCCATACACTGTAACCACCCCATACACTGACGCTATCCCATACACTGTAACTACCCCATACACTGTAACCACCCCATACACTGACACTACCCCATACACTGTCACTACCCCATACACTGTAACTACCCCATACACTGTAACTACCCCATACACTGACACTACCCAATACTCTGTAACTACCCCATACTCTGACACTACCCCATACTCTGTAACTACCCCATACACTGTAACCACCCCATACACTGACGCTATCCCATACACTGTAACTACCCCATACACTGTAACCACCCCATACACTGACACTACCCCATACACTGTCACTACCCCATACTCTGTAACTACCCCATACACTGACAATACCCAATACTCTGTAACTACCCCATACACTGACACTACCCCATACTCTGACACTACCCCATACTCTGTAACTACCCCATACACTGTAACTACCCCATACTCTGACACTACCCCATACACTGTCACTACCCCATACACTGTTATTACCCCATACTCTGACACTACCCCATACACTGTAACTACCCCATACTCTGTAACCACCCCATACACTGACACTACCCCATACACTGTCACTACCCCATACACTGTAACTACCCCATACACTGACACTACCCTATATATATGTAAACCAGTGTGAAGCCTGCAGTGGTGCTCTCAGCTGTCAGCTCCTGTTTGTCCTTGAGCTACAGATTTCAAGTCAACTTTAAATGTACGCATCACTTCCTGTGTGTTTCTACTGAAGTGTCGGCTCATCTTTAGTCTGACCAACACAAACTGGGACGATCAGCTCTGACCAGTGCAGCTCCCAGTACCAATAATTACATCTCAAACTGGGTTTTTTGTCTCCTGAACATCATATAAAGAGTTTTGGTTTAAATACATAATAACACAGATACTGACCTGTTTTAGAAGATTAATTTATAAATTAATAACACTTTAGAGCAATTTAAATAAATGAAATGATGTATATGTTCATATTTGTGACCTTAGATCAGCTCTCAATGTCTCTGTGAGGAAACGTCTTCAGTCTCTGATGTTTAAACAAATCTTACGTAACTCGACTGACACACACCAACAAACTATTTATGACCATATTAGGACACATTCAGTTCACTGTTAGACACTCATCTGTGTTACAGTACAGTGTTAAATACTGTCTTATCTTCATCCTGTGATGATGATGATGATGATGATGGTGGTGGTGGTGTGTGTGTGTGTGTGTGTGTGTGTGTGATCATCACACACTGGTGAAAAATGTCCATCAGTCTCTCAGAGTTCAAAGTCAAGTCTGTAAAGCGTCATGTCCACGTGTCTCTGTCAGCAGGACGTCCAGGTTTTTCTCCAGACCTCCACGACTCTGATGCATTTGTAAAAATTATCCTTTGTTTGCTTTTCGGTCCACAAAATTCCATAAGAATGTTTTCAGACGGACTGTGTCACTTAACCAGAACTAATCCTGTTTCTCAGAGCAATGGATACGGCCTGCCATTCATTCATGAAGACCTAGTTTAGAGACTTTATAATGTGAATGCTATAACTATTATTACTGCTTAAGACGCTGAGCTAATGCTTCTAAGGCCTTCAAAGTGCTGCAGGTGAGTCAGATATTATCATACTTTGAGCACCAGAATTATTTCCCAGTGACCTCCACATTTGACTTCTGAGTGAAAACTTCAATGGCACATGGAGCTAACATTGATAGCATGTAGCTGTGTAACATGTTAGTGGTTCACACTGGTGACACACCTGCAGGCCGACCACCTCACGTATTTGTCTCAGTGCATTATCGCTCCTGTTTCTGTCTCCATGATGCTCAAAAGAAAAGCTCCTCTCTCACGTTCGCAGTGATGTTTCTGTCCTGCTGTAAATAAATGCATTTCCTTGTGTTGAACACTAGGGGGCGTGTCACACTGCTTCTTCACGTGAGACACTTGACCGACAAAGAAAACACCTTCCTTCAAAAACACAACACTTCCTGCCTGCACCTGATTGGACAGATGTGACTCGAGTCTGGGATTTCAAACTGGACCAACACAGCAGCTTGTTTGGAAACTTTCTCTTATATTTGAAAATAATTCACCAAACTCTCTTCCTTTAAACTTGACGCTGGTCAGTTTTTGGAGTCTCTCAGGAGTTTCCAGAGGCGGCCGTCATGCTGGACACACCTTATGTGCAGAAAGTCGCCTCGACCTTTAAACACAGCAGGACGGATGACGTGACGGCCCGTCTCTCGAAACACAGTGAGAATTAATTTCACGGCTGCTTACGTATGAATGGAAGTGATGAGTCCCCTGGACACCATCAGACTGAACAGGAAGTGACGTCACTGACTAACTCATTTCAACTCATCAATAATGGAGTGGCACCTAAAGATGAAGAATGTCACAGTATTTGTTTGTGGTTCTGATTCTGGGTCAGTAGGCAGCAGTAACAGTACAAGTACTGCATCTGTTATGTAACTCTGTGTTGTGTGATGACAAATAAATCACCTGGTGCTTTGTAGCTTATGAGACGCAGTATTAGTACAAATTCAAAGTATTCTTGGATCAGCAGTACAAGTACTCAGCCTGCTGACTGTGTACTTCAGTCCCAGCAGCAGCAGAGTACATGTATGCAGCAGTAGTACTGAAGAACTCACCCGGCCCTGGTACAGCTGGTCCAGTCCACAGTCGATCCACTTCTCCACGTCCAGCCTCCTCTGCAGCTCCTTCCGGTCGTATTTGACGGTGACCCGGGCCTGCCGCCGCTGCAGGCTCTGACCCGGTGACCTGTGACCCCCACAAACCTTACTGACCCGCCGCCCCACCCGCTGAGCCGCCATCAGGACCACGACCAGAACCACTGAGGAGGTCCAACAGAGACCCCCAAACGGGCTTAGAACCGGATCAAATACTCTGCTGATTTTAAAATGTGATATTCAGTTTGTAAATAAAGAGACAAAAATAAAATGCTAAGAGATCCGGCAGAGATACACTAAGAGACAAAACAACAACAACAACAACAACAACAACAATAATAATCCTGATTTCTGTCTCGATCCTTTAAATGTGATGAATGACGGGTGAGTCCTGTGTGTCGGAGGGCGCGTGCAGACTGAGGACGGAGCAGGGCGGAGACCACGCGCTGCTGCTGCTGCTGCCTTCATGTGCTGTCGGGATTTATGAGCTCCACACTCATCTGTGACCTGTTTGTCATTAAAATGATGAAACTGAAAAACTAAATAATATAAAAACATTTTGATCTCAGTGAAGCTGCAGAAGCATTTCATCAAGTTTCTGTCATTTAAAACTTTATAACTTTGATGTTTTTTAAAATTTTGTTTTAATGTAGCATCAAAACAGCTGATTCAGCTTCCGGTCACGTGACGTTTCACAGGTGTGAAATCTGCAGAGAATCATTACCTCATATGATCCACCTGGTGGTGCTGGTCACCTGGTGGAGAGGAGATCGTGCTGATGCCTCATCCTGCTCAGTCATCTCCTGGATCCACTCTTCACATATATTCTATATAATTTACTTGTATCAGATTTTCTGTCCATGCAGTTTGAAAGCTTTGATTTTGTTGTTCTGGTTCTGTTCATGTGATCATCTATTACTGTCTGTCTGTCCCGGAGAGAGATCCTCCTCCTCTGTGGCTCTTCTGAAGTTTCAAACATGTTTTTCTGTTAAAAGTTTTCCCTCCCTTGACTCCAGGCTCTGAGGACAGACACACTGTAAAGCCCACTGAGGCCATGTGATGTGGTTTTGGACTGTATATATAAAACTGATTTGATTAGATTTCTCATATGAAACATCATGTGTTGTTTAAATTCAGCTTGTTTGGTTTGTCTATTTTGTTTAAACTCTGAATAAAAGAATAAAATATAAAAACACATTAAAATATTAAAAGTTCCCATTCAGATTAAAAAAGAGTCAAAATAAATGAAAGAATCCTGACTCATCTCATATGTTTATCTCTTGTTGATGATAATAATAATAATAATAATAATAATAGTAATAGTAATGATAATATAATAAGGTTAATGATACTGATGTTGTGTTCGTTTCATCTTGATAGCTGAGGATCATTAACGTCTTCACTGCTGCATCAACAGAATAAAAACATTTCCATGAATTATTTATTGTTTTATTTAACTGTACAACTTTAAACCACATGAACAGATTGTTTACATCAGCTGGAGCTTCATACACTGAGCTGAAGTGAGAAAAGCACCAACACACGTCGCTCTGTGAAGCTCAGGTTTACGAGGGGATATTAAATGCACCACGAGAGGATCCCGCTGGGTCCTAGCGCTCCTGCCGTTCATAGCAGGTGACAAAGCGTAAAGGAGGAACAGCGACACCTGGTGGTGGACATCAGGCTTACATTCACATGAAGGAACTGTAACTTGATGTAAAGAGTAACTGTAACTAGATGTAATGATACTGTGGGTCAGGTGACGTGGTGAGTTGTGGATAAATGAAACCTTCAGAAGAAGAAATGTAATAGTTTCTGTAAAAACATCAAAGATGTTGAAACTCGACATTCCTTTATGTTCAGCGTCGTGCTCTGCACAGAGCAAGAAGTCATGTTGTACACTGACACTCAGAGCGAGGAACTGAACAGTTTGATGACCACAGACTTCTGCTTCTGTCTCTTTTCTGACGCTTCTGTCTCCACAAACACAGCTGGAACATCCAGTGGTTTCCCTCTGACACGTGTGGTAACGCAGACCTGAACAGTGGTCACTGGCTGTAACTCATCACAGCTCATAACATGTGACGTGAAACAAATCTGAACTAATTCCTGATTTACAGAATCAAAAGCTGTCAATGTTGCAGTGATCAGTGATGTCGTCACACGAGCATGACGACCATGAGACAGCTGAAAGCTTCACTGATGACGTTTTATAGAAACGTCACTTCATGTTCAATAAAAACTTTATTTGTACAAAAACATCAAAATCTTTAAGATGTAAATAAACAAAAACATGATGTGATGATGAACAACATGTCGAGGATTTTATTCTGTTTTATACATTTCAACATATTTTATCATTTTATTGGAAGTCGTCTTACCCTAACAACAACAACAACAACAACAACAACAACAGTGACAACAACACAACAACAACAACACCACATGAGAACAAAATAAAATGTTTTCATTGAATTTATATTAATTGATTATAATCGATTATTATTAAAATATGAACACATTAAATATCCTGTTACTCTATATTGTCATGAAGTAACTGAACAGGACACAAACGTTTCATCGGGGTTTGTGTTGAAGCTACGTCATGTGGTGGTGACGCAGCCCGGTGGGCGTGGTTAAAGTGATCTCACCTGTCACTCAGGTAATTCATCTGCGACAACAAAAAGGCACCAAACACGGAAGTGACTCATTTGTCCTCGAGGAGCTGAGAAACATCGACACGAGTCCAACATCTTCGAGTTTTTACACCGAGACCCGAATTAATCCGGTTCAGTTTGAGGTCCAGGTCGTCATCATGAAGATGAAGCGGGTGCGGTGCTGTCTGGTGGCGCTCTGTTTCCTGGTCTGTTCTGGTCTGGCTCTGGACTGTGAGCTGGACCATGTCTCGGATCATAGTCTGAACCTGATCTTCCTTGAGTCCGGACGGCTCACGGAGAAGAATGTGTCGGACCCGCAAGGCTGCAAGGCGGCGTGCTGCGACCAGCCGGACTGTGACTTGGCCCTGGTGGGTCACCCGTCGGACGGAGTACCGCAGTGCTTCTTGGTGGACTGTCGGCACCGGAACGTCTGCGTCCTCCAGGAAAACAACCAGTTCAGTGTTTACCGCAAGAAGGGGAACGGAGAGGCCGGCGGAGAGGCGACAGGAGGCGGGGAGACAGTCCACATCGCCCCGCTGCTGGAGCTGAAGGAGGAACCGAAGGACGAGGAGAGCAACAACAGTAAGACACCGAGACACTGAGACACGAGACACTGAGACACTGAGACACCGACAACACTGAGACACCGAGACATCGACACACTGAGACACTGAGACACCGAGACACTGAGACACCGACAACACTGAGACACTGAGACACCGAGACATCGACACACTGAGACACCGAGACACTGAGACACCGAGACACCGAGACACTGAGACACCGACAACACTGAGACACCGAGACACTGAGACACGAGACATCGAGACACCGAGACATCGACACACTGAGACACCGAGACATCGACACACTGAGACACAGAGACACCGAGACACTGACACACTGAGACACCGAGACATCGACACACTGAGACACTGAGACACCGACACACTGAGACACCAAGACACTGAGACACCAAGACACTGAGACACCGAGACATCGACACACTGAGACACTGAGACACCGAGACATCGACACACTGAGACACCGAGACATCGAGACAGTAAGACACTGAGACACAGAGACATTGACACACTGAGACACCAAGACACTGAGACAGTAAGACACTGAGACACAGAGACATCGACACACCGAGACACTGAGACACCGAGACACTGAGACAGTAAGACACTGAGACACAGAGACATCGACACACCGAGACACTGAGACACCGAGACACTGAGACAGTAAGACACTGAGACACAGAGACATCGACACACCGAGACACTGAGACACCAAGACACTGAGACACTGAGACACAGAGACATCGACACACCGAGACACTGAGACACCAAGACACTGAGACAGTAAGACACTGAGACACAGAGGGGTGTTTTTTACAAGATGTATCAACAAAAACACAGAATAAATAAAAACAGCTGGTTATTGACTATAAACAGCTGGTTATGTAATTTTGTTTGTTTTCGTAAGAGGAGAGGAATTAAAAGTTTAAACTTAATGAACTGATCAGCTAAATTAATCGTCATCCTTTGTGATAATCAGACGACAGTGAGGAGATAAAAAACGTATTCACCAGGAATCAATTATTGATCATTGATAAACCAGTTAATCTGTTATGATGATGTTTATGATAATTAAATAATATTTTTTCTATTTTATATTAAATGACAGTATAAGAATTCCAATATGTCTTCAGTCCTACAAACCACAAGCATGACGACACGTTACAGTCGTACCACGCACCTGTTGTTCACCTGTTGTTCACCTGTTGTTCACCTGTCGCCTGATGGTCCGTCTGAATCTGGAACAGAAGTTTCTCAATCGTCAGACTGTCCTTTAAAAGTTCTTCTTCTGTGGTGTCGTGGTCGGAGGTCTGAGTGTCCTGATGGTCACTGACTTCCTGTTGACTGAAGGTGTGACGGTGACTGAGGTCAGCAGGTGTGTTTGTGTGTGTTGAGTCAATTTTTCACAAGAAGTCAACACAGTTTTATTAAAGCTGTTCATCGGCTTCATCATGTGGATCTGTGTGCACAGGTAAGATGGATCCCAGGTGATCCCAGCTGATCCCAGGTGATCCCAGCTGATCCCAAGTGATCCCAGGTCATTTGATCTTCCTTCATGTTAACTTGAGTTGCAGCAGCTGTTTGTAGGACGTCGGCCATCTTGATTTACTGCCAGCTGTTTTTGCATTGAAACATTTTTAAGGATAAAAAAAAACAATTTAATAGTTTGTTGTTTTAGAGCTGATCAATCGATTGATCAGCAGGAAAATGAATCTATAAATATGTAAGGTTTGTTTCCTGGTTGGTGCGAAGACAAACATGAGGAATGCTGCTGGACTCGTTCTCTCACCTGTAGGTTTAAGACTTACCTGTACAGGTGAAACACCTGTGATGAGCTTTACACTCGTCAGTTTCCTGTGAAACTCTCACAGTACTCTTATTTGTTCTTGCAACTGTTACTGTAATTGTTCTTTAATACGCAGCAGTAACTTTGTTCACCTGCCGCAGGTGTTCCCGTCAGCTTCCTGTTTTAAAGGATGATTTCACATTTTTTCACGTCTGTGTTCAAACGACACAAACAGTCGACTTTCATCAAACTTTTTTCATCACATCGTCATGTCGATGTTCTGATTTCCTCCTCTGACATCACTCGTCACCTTTATACCTACCTGTCCAGGTAGACAGTGAGTCACCACAGAATACCTCCAGCTCTCTGCTTTTGTTCTGAGTTTCTGGTTGGACCGGTCCGTCAGCTTTCTGGAACTTTACACCTGAAAGGAAAACAGACGCTGAACACTCAAACACCTGTTTGCTCTCTCCACAGTCGCCAGGTGTTTGCTCATGGTGGAAATGTTGGGTCAGTAAATGAATGAAGTAAAGAGTCGGGTCAGGACCTCCAGTGAGAAGTCATGAGATCACTTCTGTTGTGAGTCGGCACTGGATAAAAAACAACGAGCGATCTGACAGACAGCTGCTGGTGTTCACTCACTTCATCACACTATATTGTCTCCACTGTTTTCTCAGCAGAAGCTCATTTAAACTCATTCACAGGCTCATGTTCAGAGTCCGTCAGTTAATTTGTTCTCATCGAGGTTTTCTTTCTCATTAGAAAAACATCTGTCACAGTCACAGATGAACAGGAAGGAGAAGGTCTCAAAGAGAAAATGATCAAACCTGTAAATTAAATATTAAAAGTGACTGTCAGTAAAATCCTGCAGCTGTGATTGTAGGTCAGCAGAGGAAGCCAACACCACATGCTAATGTCTGCTAACAGGCTGTTAGCATCAGTAGCAGGCCCAGGATCAGCGTGTCGTCTGTTTGTCTCTTTCAGTTCACTGCCGTCTGCCGCCGAAGGTCGGCTCATGTCGGGCAGCCTTTCCCAGGTTTTTCTACAATGTGACCAATCAGAGCTGCCAGAAGTTCGTCTTCGGTGGCTGTGACGGCAACAAGAACAATTTTGACTCTCAGGACAAGTGTGAGACTGTCTGCAGCGGCGTCTCAGGTAACACACACACATTTAACATGTCTGAAGTCCGGCTGATCGATTATCAGAGCCGATCGCTTATTTTTCTGTGTTTTCTATGTGATTGTTGATCAGACTCAAACTCTGTGATTGATTCCACTCAATACCGAACAATCTGAGTCTGCAGGGTAACTAAAGTAATCAAATTAATGTAGAGGGGAAGTCTGATGGAGGAGAACATGGAAATACTTAAAAGGACCTGATAATTGTTGTAGTGTCCCAGAAGGAAGACGGACACTTTGACTGATGTTTCATGAATTTAATAAATCCATTAGATAAGATCTGTGCAGCAAGAGAATTGTCCATATGTTCAGAGAAGAGATCATTTCTTTGCACAAACAAGGAAAAGATACAAAAAAAAATAGCAGAGGCACTGAATGTTCCTAGAGATTGGGTGTTTTGTTGTGAACTTGAATTAAATCTGTGACCAGTGCTGACAGCCTGGTACAAGACAGCTGCAGGACGCTTTTAGACACACACCCATACACACACACACACACCGTTAAGTGTATGGGTGTGTGAGAGCTGCTTGTACCAAGTGGCTCTGTGGCGCAATGGATAGCGCATTGGACTTCTAGTCAACTCTGAGGAGTGATTCAAAGGTTGTGGGTTCGAGTCCCACCAGAGTCGTTTTTGGGTTGAGTTCTAGAGAAATGCATGATGGGACGCTGCTGACAGTCATGACTCAAGCTTGATTTATGCTTCTGCGTCGCAGCGACGGCGTAGCTACGTCATCGACGCAGACCCCTACGCGGACCCTGCGCCGTAGCCTGACGTGCGCCTCCAAAAAATCCTGACTACGCGTCACGTCGACGCGTCGAGACGCGAACGGCAAGGACTGGGATTGGTCCGCTCAGACCGTCATTCCGGCAGTTGCTTTTCCGGTCAACAGTATAACAACACCCCCAGTTACTTCTGCTGCTTGCATGCTTGTCTCCTATTGCTTGTGAACTCCGTGCTTTGTGAGATCCCAGCAGGGCAGGAGGAGTATTGGTGCTACACAGCATATCCGGTCTGACCGCAACTGCAGTGCAAGAGAGCAAGAACCCCCCGAAACCAATCCCCCCCCATCCCCCCTAGCGGCTTGGCGGTGAATTGCAGACCAACGCGTTACCTCGACGCAGAACTTTGAATGCTCAATGACGGCGTCGGGTCGACGACGTAACTACGCCGTCGCTGCGACGCAGAAGCATAAACTAAGCTTCAGAGTGAACAGCTCACTGAAGGATTGTGTGTGTGTGTGTGTGTGTGTGTGTGTGTGTGTGGGTGTGGGTGTGTTCAGGTCCAGTTCTTCCTGTTGACTCGACTCCTGCTCCTAGACTTCCTGTCAAAGCTGCTCGAATGGTTCCTGCCTTCAGTTCAGGTAAATACTCTCAGTACAGGTACAAGTCTCTCTCTCTCTCTGAACTGTCTGTCTCTGTCTCTGACCTGTGTGATAAATTAAGTAGTTTTGACTTGAGTACTGTAGAGAACACATCAGGATGAGGGGAGGAAATTCTCCTTCAGGTTTCAGGGGTCATGAAGTCACATGAGGGTCAGTTTACTGTGCCTGAGGTGTTTACAGGAGGGTAGACAGGATGAAAACATCACAGGGTCACTGTCCTGGGGAAGACATGATTAATTACCATCATAAAGTCTATATGTGACACCTGATCTGTTGTATTTAAGTCAGAAACATTAGCCCCATTCACACTGCTGTTTGCATGTGGGGATCCTGTGGCAATTCCCGCATCCGCCTGTGTGAAAGTCTCAGATGCGGCAAGGGGTGAAATTTTGCTGCACCTCTGGAGGTCAGAGGTGGAGGTCAGAGGTAGAGTCCAGAGGTAGAGTCCAGAGGTAGAGTCCAGAGGTAGAGTCCAGAGGTAGAGTCCAGAGGTAGAGTCCAGGCGACCGAACCAGTGTGAATGGATAAGTCAGCGGCTTATCCACCCACGCAGATCGACACACCCTCGCTCTGCGCGGATGTGTCGATCTGACAGTCTGATAACTATACAGATCCTTCACTCAACAAAATAAAGTGAAATGTCCCACAAAGCAACGTTACAGGACCAAACGACTGTAACATAGTAACTGGTCGTGTCTTTGGCAACTTATATGAGGAAAAAAACATGCTGCAGTTATACGTGGAGAAGTGTCTGTCATCCTGTCTGTCCTACCGACTCTTCGTCACCTTTCTGGCCGAAAAACAGCGTCTGTCTCCCGCAAAAAACTCACCAAGTATTTGTCGCGGTGAAAAAAATCACCGCAACGGTCAGCCCTCCCGACCGAGACTTAACTTTCCCCCAGACAACTTTCCCCCAGACAACAGCCTCCCTCCCCACGAGTGACAGAGTCAGGCAGCGTCCTGTTTACTGATGGCGATTATGTATTTATGTTATTTAGAGAAAAACGTAACTTTGTCTCTTTCCAGGATGTTTGGTGGGTCAGGACCTCATCACAACACATTATAACAGCATCATATGATTATAAACAGTCAGCAGGTACATGTTGAGATTAACAGGAGGACACCGGGGAAACACGGTGAAAAAATACACACACGTCATCATCATGACGTGTACCGTCACGCCTCTTTCACAGCCGCAGCGCCGGCTTTCTGTGTGAATTACACTCAGGTTCGTCTTTTATGCCGGAGCTGTTTGGTTCTGTGTGAAAAGGGTTATTGTGAAGACAGCAGAGACGCTTCTTCTCTCCATGCTGCATGTTTAATAAGATCTGACTCAACACACTGAGTCTACCTCAACAACAGACTGTCTGTCTGTCTGACCTGTCTGTCTGTCTGACCTGTCTGTCTGTCTGTCTGTCTGTCTGTCTCTGACCTGACTGTCTGTCCAGATGTGTCTCAGGATGTTGAGGCTCAAGTTGACTCTGAACCTGCTGCTACAGAGATTGTTCAAGTTCAGGAGAAAGGTGACACACACACGCACATACACGCACACACACACACACACGCACATACACGCACATACACACACACGCACATACACACACCTGGACATACACATAGAGGTGAATGAATGAATTGATCATGAGTTGATCAGAAAATGAAGACGTCAATTTATTGACTGATCGATTGATTACTTGAGAAAAAAGTTGTGTGTGTGTGTCTCTATAACTTCTTCTTCTCTTACAGAAATGTCGGCTGAAGACTTTGCTGGTAAGTTGAACGTCTAATCTGTAACATGATGTCATCAGTCAGGTTGATGGTGTCGTCAGCTCGTTTAGAGAACGTAGGTGTGATGTTACGTCAGACAGCAGCTGACAGACAAACAGACGAGCTTCAGGAGATTAAAGATAATTATTATAATGAGCCGCACAAACACAAGATCAGTCCTGATCAAAAGAAAAGGAAACGCATGACAGGAAGTCTTCAGCTTCAGACGCTCCGTCTTTCTTTACATCCGTCCTTGTGCTGAAGAAACATCGTGAATCTGTCTGACGAACAGCAGAGTCAAACACGACATAAATGTACAAGTGTTTGTGTGGTGTGTCCAATCAGAGCACTGTGGGGCGGAGCCTGAGGTGGGTCCCTGCAGAGCATCCTTTCAGCGCTGGTACCACGACAGAAAGACGGGTAGCTGTCAGTCATTCATCTACGGAGGCTGCAATGGAAACAAGAACAACTATGACAGCAAGAAGAGCTGCATGGCTGCATGTACAGGTGAGATACACAAACCTGTCTGTACTTGTACAGGTGAGACACACACCTGTCAGTGTTACAGCTGTCCTGTCTCCTCCTGCAGTCTCTGTGCTTCCCTCCTCCAAGAAATCTGTTGCTGAAGAATCTCCAGAAAACAAAGGTAAACAAATGTCCTGTGACCTGTCTGTCTCTCTGTGACCCGTCTGTCTCCCTGTGACCCGTCTGTCTCCCTGTGACCCGTCTGTCTCTCTGTGACCCGTCTGTCTCCCTGTGACCCGTCTGTCTCTCTGTGACCCGTCTGTCTCCCTGTGACCCGTCTGTCCCCCTGTGACCCGTCTGTCTCCCTGTGACCCGTCTGTCTCTCTGTGACCCGTCTGTCTCTCTGTAGGCCACTGTGTGGGGACCCCTGACCCCGGGCCCTGTCGCGCTGCCTTCTCCATGTTCTACTACGATGCGAAAACCTCCACCTGTCAGTCGTTCATCTACGGAGGCTGTCGAGGCAACAACAACCGTTACAGCAGCGTGGAGGAGTGCGTGGCCCGCTGTGGACCTCCAACTGGTAATCTTCATCATCATCATCATGTTCTGTTATATAATGTATATAATGTATATAATGTGTATCTTTTTTCTCTCTGCAGGTTGCATTGATCTTCGATTTGAAAGACCTGAAGGTCAGTTTGTTCTAATCTGATCAGCTCCAGTCAGAGATCAATAACTGATCTTTATAATAAACTCTAATCATACGTCATCAATATGTCTGAGTATGTTTAATAAACATCAGCTGTGTTTAGTCACTTCATCACATTCAGACTGAAGCTATAGACAACATACAGCCGCTTCATTAACACCTCAAACACTTCCTGTTCTACAGTAACACCTGGTGCCATGTGGCCTGTCCTAAATCTTTCAGTGTGTAACTGAGTCTAACATGATCTTCATCCTCCAGGTCTCTTCCTCTTCGTCGCCCTGGGGACCGTCTCTGCTCTGATGCTGCTGGCGCTCATCATCATTGTGCTGAGACGTCGCAGTCGGTCCCGCCGTCCGTCCTCCAACAGGTAACACTCACCCATTGCTGACTAACTGATGTCACTATCAACAGGTGCACTTTAGTCCTCTGTGTCACAGCAGCGCCCCCCTCAGGCTCTAATGACATCTTCAACAGGTTAAAACTGTAAGTTGGTCCTGAAGGTGGTGCCAGAGGAACTCATGTTGTTAAATCAAGAGTCTGTTTGTGTGCAACTTATACAAAGGAGCAGAAACTGGTCCTGCTGCTGGGTTGATGCCCTTCTATGGCATACCATTTTTTTTTTCAAACAGAGTACGAGTACAGGTATTTTCATTTGTGTACTTGCCGATACCGAGTAACGATATTTCTACCACAAAAATAATTATTAGGTTACAGATGCACTGAATTGGAAGACAGGATTTATTTTCTTCTCTGCTTGTTACAACAAATGATAATAAATTAAATAAAAATAAATATAAATAATCATAATTTCTTGTCAACAAAAAGCCTCCACATTGGCACTGTCTTCACATTTGTCAAAGTGAAATTTGACAAATTAAACAATGAAACTTATTAGACAGTTAACACAGTCAACTTAATATCTCAATTAGTATCACACCACGGTAATAGTGACCAAAATTATCACGGTTATCGGTATACCGCGGTATTTTTAAAATGTCTTCAAAATGTTGAAAAAAACACTAATACACTGATAAATTGAAATAATTTCACCAAGATTTATATTTAAATAGATTATTATATATTAAAAGGGTTAGGGTACAGCAGCCTGCTTTTGAAACGCGTCCTGTAATGTCTGCGTTACAGAGGTAGAATGAGATGTACTGGCAGTAGCACTCGATTGGCCAGCAGACCCTCTCTGTGAAAAGAATGAATAGAAAATGTCATTATTAATTATTACTGTCATTGTTACTTAATACTAAGGGTGCAACCAACAGATCACAAAACTCACAATCTAGATCATGTCACTTTTGTGAGAAACAGGTTGGGTAATTTTTTAGATCAAAACAAAAAGGATTATTGTTAAATTAATTATGAATACTCTATTTTGGCTCTTATCTCTATCTAGACACTTGTTATATTCACCATTTTATATTATTTTTATATATAGTCTATTCTACAAATAATCCACAAGTATTATATATTTCTGATATTACTTATATATATTGGCTGTCTGTCTCTGTCTGCTTGCTCGTCTGTTGTCAATGGACTCGGTCAATCTGATTGGTCAAATGGCTGCTGAGCCACAGGTAGACGCTGCTCCGGTGAACGGAGCTCAGATGAAAGTCAGTCATCTCAGTCAGTTTGCATTCACTAACTCAGTCCACCCAGTACGTGTTTGTCTCAAATGCTCCTCACTGCAGCTCTGCATCAATATTTGGGGAATCATTAGGTCGACTCTAAAAAGTGAAATCTACAATCAATAAGCGGTTCAGATAACGTGCCAAATCACGGATCAACTTCGTTCAGTTATACTTCTATCTGGTCAGTTTACATTAGTGACAACAGCAAATTAGACAGAGAAAACTCGACATACACACACATCATGCACCCGAGCTTAAAGGAATAGTTCACTCTAAAACCAAATTCAGTCATTATCGACTCACCCACATGCTGGTGATAAGTATCCATATAATGAGCTTAAGTGGCGCCCGGGAGAAAAGGTCCATAAAACTACACATCACCATCACTTCCGTCTTTTTGTCATTGAATTTTAAAAAGTTCATTGCCATCCAGGCCTTTATGTCCTCGAGACACTTAAGTAACAGCCTGACATTGTAGTCATCTTTCTTTTTTAAGAGGCGCATAAATCTGACTGTCGTCGCAATAACAGTGGAATAAAATGTCGTGCTTCCTAAGTATGGAACCAAGTGGGAGCAGATAGAGAGAGAAGAGGAGAGGGCCAAGAACTGAGCCCTGTGGGACTCCACACAAGAGAGGAGCAGAGGAGGATACAGAGTCACCAAGGCTGACACAGAAAATTCGATCAGCCAAGTAAGACCTGAAACACTCCAGTGCTGTGCCCCTGATGCCCACCCACTGCTCTAAACGTGAGATCAATATTTCATGGTCCACAGTGACAAAAGCAGCAGTTAAATCTAAAAGCACAAGGATAACACAGTCACCAGAGTCAGTAGCTAAAAAGATATCATTAAAAACTCTTAAAAGAGCTGATTCGGTGCTGTTCAGGGTTTTAAAACCAGATTGGAAAACCTCTAGAATATTATGCTCTTCTAGAAAGGCCATTAATTGACTGTGCATGATTTTCTCCAGGGTATATGTCCAACTGTTCGGAAATAGTTTGTTAACACACTTAATTGTTCAGAGAAGACTGTGGACATGGCTGTTTTATTGTTTTGTTTGTTTTGTTGTGAACTTGAATGTCATCTTTGGTGAAGAAGACTGCAGTTACAAAAGAGAAACTAGATGGCAGGTTATTTTGTTTAAGTTTCCAATTGCATGAAGATATAAGTTATTGTTACATTATGTTGTTAATAAATGTTTTAAATTTGACAATGTAGTGTGGTACATTGTGAACAAATCAAAATCAAATCAAATCAAATCAAATTTTATTTGTATAGCCCAAATTCACAAATCACAGTTTGCCTCAGAGGGCTTTACAATCAGTACAGAGACGACACCCTCTGTCCTTCGACCCTCGATTCGAGTGAGGAAAAACTTGCCCCAAAAAAAGGCCCTTTTAACAGGGAAAAAAAAATGCGGAAGAAACCTCAGGGAGAGCCACAGAGGAGGGATCCCTCTCCCAGGACGGACAGACGTGCAAGAGATGTCGCATGTACAGAGCAGATCAACGAGATCACAATGTATTCGATTATAAGCGATGGTTGACAGGAGTGAAAGTACATAAAGATGTATTACAGCAATAATAATGAAATGCACATGGAAATGTGATTTCTAGTGATAACAGTAGTAGTGATTAATGGTAAGGATGGTATGTAGTAATGCATTACAATAATAGTAGTGGAACGTATGTAACAGAGATGTGACTAATATTAGCGACAGTAGTGGTGGGTGTCAGGCAGGGTCATGGCAGTAGGCGCATCCACGATCCGGCAGGGCCATAGCAGTAGGCGCATCCACGATCAGGCAGGGCCATAGCAGTAGGCGCATCCACGATCAGGCAGGGCCATAGCAGTGGGTGCATCCACGATCCAAGGTCAGATATTATATTGCATAAAAGTCTAGTCTAAAAATGGCAGCAACCTGTGCTTTAAAAAAATAAATGTAAAAATCAAGAATCGTGACCTTAGAATCGAAAATTGAATGGACTCGAGGATTTGGAGAATCGTGACACCCCTAACACACACAGTCACACACAGTCTGATTCTGGTTCACTCGACATCTCCCCCTAGACACTAAAATCCGAAATGACAACAAGAAATGACAAGCCACCCCCTGATCGCGGCCTTCAGTGTCATGCATTGCATGAGGCAATGTAAGGCCTCATGCAATGAAGTGGTATCGGTTTGTGGTATTGGTGAATTTTTGCGAGTACGAGTATATGAGCGCAGTATCGGCCCAATACCCAATGCCAGTATCGGTATCGGTGCATACCTATATCTGTGCAACCTGATTGGGCTGCAGGTACCGCCTCATGCTACCAGTAGTGACAAGGACACTAGCAGAACACAAAACTAGAGGAGAATCAGTCAGAAAGGATCAGGAGAGAGCAAGTGTGTGTGTGTGTGTGTGTGTGTGTGTGTGTGTGTGTGTGTGTGTGTGTGTGTGTGTGTGTGTGTGTGTGTGTGTGTGTGTGTGTGTGTGTGTGTGTGTGTGTGTGTGTGTGACCCCAAGGCTCGATTCTTGGACCATTATTTATATATATATATTATTCTATTTATTTATATATATATATATATATATATATATATATATATATATATTCTATTTATATAGAATAATATATTTAATCTGTATATGCTCCCACTCGCACGTTATAAAGAAACACAACATAAATTACCATAATTATGCAGATGACTCACAACTGTACTTATCTCTATCTCCGGATGACCTACAAACCATTCACTCCCTAACTCAGTGTATTGATGACATCAACCTGTGGATGTCACAGAACTTTTTACAACTGAACAAAGATAAAACAGAACTACTCATCTTTGGTGCAAAGGCTCAGAGACAGAGTTGCAGCTCATCTCAGTTCTCTGTCCCTGGAGAGCAAAAGTGAAGCCAGAAATCTGGGTGTAATCATAGACGGTGATCTAAACTTTAAGAGCCATATCAATCACATCACAAAATCAGCTTTTTATCATCCAAAAAAAATATTTCAAAATTAAGAGGCTTCCTATCAAAAGCAGACTCTGAAAAAATATTCCATGCATTCATACCAAGTAGACTAGACTACTGTAATGGTCTATTCACTGGCCTCCCAAAATCAGCTGTACAGCGATTACAGTTAATTCAAAATGCAGCTGCACGCGTTCTCACTGGAACAAAAAAGTTTGAACACATTACACCTGTTCTTAGATCTCTACATTGGCTCCCCGTCAAAACTAGAATTGATTTTAAGATTCTGCTACTTGTATATAAAGCTCTAAATGGCCTCGCACCTCAGTATATAAAAAACATGCTCATTAGATATGAACCAGCAAGAACTCTCAGGTCCACCGGCAGCGGTCTTTTAACCATCCCTCGTACTAACTCTAGAGCAGGGGGGGCTTCCTTCTGTATCTATGCCCCAAGAAGATGGAACACCCTGCCTGAGGACCTGAGAGACGCTCCTACACTGAGCTTTTTTAATAGCAGGTTAAAACCTTACTTTTTTCTAAGGTTTATGACTAAGTTATTGTGCGTGCGCGTGTGTGTGTGTGTGTGTGTGGGTGTGTGTGCATGCATGTGTCTGTTCTGTGTATTGTAAGATTTGTATAGGCTGCATGCACTGATTCTTTGTATAGTTGCACAGACTTTCTGCACTTGTCCTTTAATTATGTTGTTGCTCGTGTATAAAGCACATTGTGTTACATAATGATGGTACTAATAATTTAATATTTAAGTTATGGGTCAGTTTGTTTTTCAGACTTTTCTTCCCCTGTGGTGGTAAAAAAGATGTGTCGTGTGATCAGCTTCATGATCAGATGTAATGATTGTTTGTCTGCAGTGATAAAGAGGAGCTGCTTCCTGATCCAGACGAGCAGACCTCTGTGGAGTCTCTGAGCGTCCCCGACAGCCCCAAACCAGACAAGGCCTGAGGAGACCCCGATCCACCAGAGACCACTGAGGGGTCTGTGTGGAACTCCTCCACCTCAGAACTGATGTATAATGATGTTCTTCCTGCGATCAATATTGACTCCATGCAAAGATGTGATTGATCTCAGGAACAACATGTGATTCGGTGCTGAGGTGTTTGTTTTAACTACAATAGTTAGTCGTCGTCATCATCATCATCATCATCATCTCTCTGGGTCGAAGGAAACTGTTTGTTACTCCTTAAATTAACATAATTAACTTTATCTTTCTCGACTGTCTCAGGAACAAACCTGATCGTTCAGCCTTTATTGATCAATTGATTATTGAACATTTACTGAACTCTCCTTCTGTTGAGTGATTCCTCTCTGTCTGTACACAGCCAGCAGCTGCTTAGCTTAGCTTAGCTTAGCTTAGCATAAAGACTGAGGGACCAAAGTACTTCAACAGATATAGTATATATCATATATACTGTGTAACATGAATGTTGATTAATGAGGTAAAGATAAACTGTTTTCTTTATTAGATGTGTGACTGTCTGAAGTATTTAGGAGTTGATGTAATAAAACATTTTGTTTTAATTAACTTTATTTAAAGGTCCAGTGTTTGTAGGATTCAGTGACATCTAGTGGTGAGGCTGCACACTACAACAGACAGAGCCCTCTGATTGCAGTCTTTGTGCTAAGCTAAGCTAACCGGCTGTTGGAGAGGAGTTCGTCTGAACATCAACAGAAGAAAGAGTTGAGTAAATGTTGAACTGTGCCTTTAATGAAGTCTCCAGGTTAATGTTAGAAAGATGATGATGTCACAGGTTAATGTTAGAAAGATGATGATGTCACAGGTGTGGGTCTGATGTTTAATCTGTTGTAATGTTTCAGAATCATTTTAAAGTTTTTGTTTGTTTTATTAATTTTCAGGTTTTATTGACTCATTTTATGAAACTGCTGATTAAATATGAAGTTTAGAAACAGAAACGATGAATTAAATGACTTTAAGTTGGGATAGAAGTCTGAAGTCGCTGTAAACTGGAAAGCTTTTTTATTATCTTTTTTTTCTAACAATGTGAAGGCGTCACTCTGACATCAGTTTATATTTGATGGACCAAACTGTTGAATGTGTTTTTTTGTGTACGTTTGCCATCTGAGAGATAAAGTTTCATGTTCCTTTATACAAAAAAAAATACCATATTCAGCCAATGAGACGAGACGATCTGCCTGTTGATAGTGTGATCAGTGAGAACATGTTGGGTTGATAATCAATAACTTAAAATGGAGACAAAACAAATCAAAAACAGATGAATTAATCAGTTTATTAGCAGCGGAGCAGCCTTCATTTCCCACAGGACTGTGAGTGAGCGCCCCCTGCAGTCACATGATCAATCTGCACCAGCTGATCAAAAATTCTCTCTTATTTTACTTTAAAGAAACATAGAAATCAAAAGTTTGTTTTAATTTGAAATAAATAAATCATTAATAACTTTGATGGTTAATCTGCAGTTTGTTGAGACTTTATGTAAAAACTTAAATAATGACAGTTATTGATCTGTTGCATCATGAAAAGGAGGAGGAGCTGAAATATGATCAATCAATAAGTGAAACTGATTCATTAATGATGTGTTTGATGAAGATTTTTATTCTCACCTGTCAACTCTCAATAAAACTTTATTAACACTTTATTCACCTGTTGACATTTCTCAACTTTCTCATGTTGGTTCTGAACTTATAGAAACATTTATTGATCGGCAGGTTTATTGTTACACACACGTACACACACACTGAGACAAGATTGAACACAATCCTGGACAGGATGTCAGTCACATGACCAACACATCAATATGAAAGGTTCAATAATCAGGTCAAAGTAGAACAAAACTATCTTTTGTATCTTGGTAAGTCCACCATGTTGTGTTTCTACAGGAGCTCAGAATGGACAAACCAAACACGGACTCTACAGAAGGAATGGGGAGAGTGAGGTGAGGGGTGTTTAGTTGGTTGCAGTGTGCAGCCTCACCACTAGATGTCACTGAATCCAACACACACTGGACCTTTAAATAAAGTGAATACAAAATGTTTTAGTACATCAACTCCAAAATAATTCAGACAGTCACACATCTAATTAAGAAAACAATGTATTGTTAATCGACATTCATGTTACACAGTATATACATTTATTTGATCTGTTGAAGTACTTCAGTCGCTCATGGAAGCTACATAGCTTATCCGAAACCATGTTGGTTTAAGGCCAGTCTGAAGAGATTGGTTTATAACTGTGGTAATCAGAGGACAGAGGGCAGAGCTGTGCGCTTTCACCAGGGCAGTGGGAAAGGGGTCGAGGGCACAAGTGGAGGGTTTCATCCCTTTAATGGTGTCTTGCACCTCAAGTTGAGTGATTTCTGGAAAGGAGCAGAGGGGCGACGTGATACCAGTCTGAGGGTTGGCAGCTGGAACAGACAAGGGGGAAGGAACGAGGGGGATGAGCGAATAGTATCAATTTTGGTTGTGAAAAAGTCCATGAAGTTATTGCAGTGATCTTCTGTAATTCCTGTAAGGGGAGGGTTTTGAGGTTGAAGGAAGTGGCTTATAGTGGAGAACAATTGCTTGGAATTTCCAGGACTGCTTTGGATGATAGAGTAGAACTGTGACCGAGCGTTTTTAAGGGACTTGGAGTAAGTCTTCTGGTGGTCCCCATACGCGAGTTTGTGGACAGTAAGTCCAGAAGCCTTGTATCGGCGCTCAAGGGCACGTCCAGCTGCCTTCATTTTCCGCAGCTCACTTGTATACCAGGGGCAGAGCAGGAGAATGTTGCTGTCCTGACTTTGATGGGCGCATGGAAATCCAGAATGTTTCTCAGGGTTGTATTGTAGAAGTCCACGGGTTCAGTGACTGATGACATAGGCACAAGGTGGAGGTGTTTGAGGTCAGAAGCCAAATTTTTTGTGTCAATGTTTTTCAGGTTTTTGAAACATATTTCACGTTTGGGCTTGATATATGATGACAGAAAATGTAACTCCACAGAGATTACCTTATGGTCAGACACACCCATATCATACACAGAAGGTGCACTTACAGGGGCAGAGTCAGTGATAACAAGATCCAAGATGTTCCCCTTGATGTGTGTGGGAGAGTCAACATGTTGCCTGAGGTTTAAACAGTCCAGTAGCTGGAGGAACTCAGAGGCAAGGTGGCAGGAGGGGGTGTTGACATGGATGTTAAAATCTCCAAGAATTATGATATTGGGGGAAGTTGAACAGAAGGCGGAAAGAAGATTGTACATCTCTGGGATGAAACGTGGATTTGGTTTAGGTGGGCGGTAGATTAAAAGAACAGTCATGGGGAGAGGATGCTTGCTATTGAATGCAAGACATTCACAGCTCCAAGTGTGTGAAGGAGAGGTACCGCAGGTCCAAGTGTGTGGAGGAGAGGTACCGCAGGTCCAAGTGTGTGGAGGAGAGGTACCGCAGGTCCAACCAGCACTGCTCCAGTAGACCTCACTGTGCACTGTGCAATAAACACTACATACATAACTCATTTCTCATTTTGGTTTGCAGTAACTGGACAATTCTCATACTCATATTCATTATTTATTAATAACAATACACTGCCACACTGTTTATATTTGTACATATAATGTATACAAATCTATTTCTATTTCTGCTCTAGCTCTTCTTCTTACGTTTTTGTTATATTGTTTATTTTTTACTATTATTATTGTTTATTGTTATATTGAACTGTCCTTTGGCTCGTTTGCGGGACTAATAAAGGGATTGTAATGTGTTGGCTGTTGTTGAGACTCTGTCTCGTGTATTTAATGCACATAAATGAGCTAATTCATCAGATCGTTGTTGTGGGAATTTAAAGTTTGATTAAATGATTAAAGACAAAAGCTTCCTGAAAGCCTTAACTCAACTCATGACCGCCGCCTGGTGACTCATCCGGTGTTCTGTCTGGAAATACTAGGCTCGTTCGAGATGAGCCAGGCCTGCGCAGAATCGATCACCGGCGACCACCGCACAATGCATGCCGGTTAGATTTGTGTCCGACTTGATCCCGATTTGCTCTGACGTCATGCACGCGCCGGCAACGATAACCTCACGAGATCAAGGTGCCGCAGTTTTTAGAGCCAGGCGCCGCAGTTGCTCTCCACCGACTGCAAGACCTCAGGGCATGATGGGAAACGCCTGGCTGTCGCCTGATCAAAGAGCTGATTGGCTCTTAGTTAGGACTACAAACTCTTAGTTAGGACTACAAACACTACGTTTTGTCGAAAATCCTAATTTTGTGTGTAATTGTTATATTTAATGCTAGATTATAAGAATCTCATGTTGTGCAATGAAGGTTTAATCTGTTAACAAACATATTGTGTGGTTGATAATAATAATAATAATAATAATAATAATAATAATAATAAAGGTTATTTATATAACACTTATAAAAACGAGCAATCAGTGCTTTACAAGGCAGACAAAAAGAACAAAGGATAGAATATGCCAGATACACACATATTCCCACATATATACTGTATATAATTACAAATATAAATACATAAGTAAATAAAGATCATTAGAAACCTTTGCTGCTCGTCCCCCCCATGTGTAGCCTGTATATGTAGCTGTGAGAACGTTTGGACTGTTAATTCACTAGTTCAATGTGTGTAAATGAACGTGTTCTGCACTACAGGTAGCTTCAGGTGGATCCAACAGGATGTAAATGTTTCTGTGACTTGTATTTTCTTTGACGGCGGCTGGAAACTGTCCGACTGGACTGCAGCTTGTTGTCAGCGCCCCCTGCTGCTGCCGCCTGGTCTCGTCCACCTTCCAGGCGAGGCGCAGTTCATCTCCAACGAGCCTACTCATAAAGTTGTGACATAAAAGAGGAGCGACTCCTCGTTAAACACGACGTCATCTTCGTGCTACCATCCCGGAAGTGTGTCGCCGGAGCCAAAATGGAGCTGTGTTGTAGTTGGTGGCTGAAGAAGCTGATGTCGGTCAACGAGATAAACGGGAGCGTTAAACACCGACAGGCCTGAGACATCATCCCGGAGGTTAACGGCGGATCGGTGCAGGAAACGAGCCTCAGTCCGGGACTCAGTTAGATGGTGTAAGTTTTATTTTTATCCCTTTGAAAGCGCTGCGAAGCTCTGCAGCTAGCAGCTACGTTAGCATGCTAACATGTCGAGTCACGGGTGTTTGTGTCCCGGGAGCTGCAGTGTGAAACGGCCCGTAAACACCACAAAGAGACCGTTACACCGACACGACGGCGCCGACATGTTGTTTGTTTTCTAACCGTCGTAAAACTGACAGATTTTAATGATTAGTGACCGGATCCTGTTAGCATGTTAGCCTGTTAGCCTGGGTGTCTTCCTGTTTGTGTTGTGATTCCATCTAGCCTCACATGCTAACAACGAGAAGCTTCTAGCTGCTAAACACGTTTTATATTTCTTTCCTGTGCAACAGTTTTAATGTGTCTGTGGTGCTGTTGGCTGTATTAGAGCTCGACGTCAGCAGCTGTACAGGTGATCTGTGTGTCACCTGGGTTAATGTGACGTCATTGTGTATCGGTATATTTAAATAAAGCAAATGTGAACAGTTACAACATTAAACACTGACATCAAAACCAAACAAACCAACAACAAACTCAGTAAAGACACTGATAAACCTCATGATAAAATATAGATCATTGATTTGTTTGAAACCTGGTTATTGATTGGTGACGTATAAAACATCTGCTGCCCCTCGTTGTGTCTTTACATCTGACCCAAACAAAGATGGCGACACAAATGTTCATTAGTTTATTATGAACAGCCAATCAGCAGTCTCCATATGCAGGAACACTCTAATGATCAGTTTGACTTGGAACCTTCCTGTTTCATCATCATCTGATAGAGACAGTGTGGACCAAATATTAGAAACAGTTCAACAGCACAGCAGAACAAACTAGTGTGTGTGTGTGTGTGTGTGTGTGTGTGTGTGTGTGTGTGTGTGTGTGTGTGTGTCAGTTGGTCATGGCGGAGCGGCGGGTGGAGTGTACGTGGAAGAGACACGTCTCAGAGCAGCTGAAGCTCAGAGACCGAGTGCAGAGACAGGCCTTCGAAGAGATCGTCCACCAGTGTAAGTCCATCACTGTCTCACTTCCTGCCTGTCTCTGTGTGTCTGTCCCTGTGTCAGCCTGACTCTTTGTCTGTCTCTGTGTCTCAGATAATCGTCTTCTTGAGAAGTCAGACCTGCAGGCGGTTCTGTCAGAGAGATACCAGACTGACAAGTATGAGGTCCAGAGAGGACATGAGGCCAGGTGAGTCCACGTCTACTACAGGTGTCTGATGGTTCAGACATTTCCCTGACCTGTCCCCTGATGTGTGACTTGACCTGGTCAGGGTCGTTTGACTTATCCCCCGTCCTGACGTGTGACTAGTCCCCTGACGTGTCCCTCTAATGTGTCCTTTAACTTGTCCCTCTAACAAGTCCTCTGATGTGTCCCTCTGACATGTCCTATAAATTGTTCTGACGTGTCCTCTATCTTGTCCTGGTCTTGTGCTTCAGTCCGGCTGCGGACTCAAGTCGCAGCGACGCCCTGCAGCAGGAAATGGCTCAGATGAGAATCAAACACCAGGAGGAGCTGACAGAGCTGCACAAGAAACGAGGAGAGGTCAGTCACCTTCACACCCAGGAAATGATGTCATCACCTACACCTGTCCTGATAAAACAGCTCAGGTGTTCATTCATGAGTCGACGTCAGTCAGAAGGAACTGGTTGTGGTTTACAGTTTGATCCATTTAATGGATATAATATGAATGTAAATAAATATGATTAATAAATACAGATTTTAATATTTGGTTTTCTTTAAAAAAGGTGACAGTTCAAAGTTGTGTTAATTCATTAATAAATGACTGCGTCACAGCCAGCCGAGCGCAGCGCGTCACAGCTGAGTTCGTCACAGCCGAGCCCAGAGCGTCGGATCCAGCCGAGAGCGTCGGATCCAGCCGAGAGCGTCACAGCCAGCCGAGCGCGTCACAGCCGAGCCCAGAGCGTCACAGCCGAGCCCAGAGCGTCACAGCCGAGCCGAGAGCGTCAGATCCAGCCGAGAGCGTCAGATCCAGCCGAGAGCGTCAGATCCAGCTGAGCGGCACAGCATTTAGAAACACATAGCTATCTGAATGAATCAAACTGTCAAAGATTGTCAACGGCTTCCTGGATGTTTCTTTGATATTTGAGATGTTTTGAAACTAAGATTCTGTTTGTGTTGAGACATAAATCTGAGCAGCCTGACATCCATTATCCCGTCAACAAGTCTTTGTGTTTCCAGCTCTGACTAAAGGTGGTGGATTAGATTCAGGTGATGGAAGTGCTGAGTCATGGTCCTGGAAGGTTGTAGAAACATGTTGTTTGTGTTTGTTGTGCAGCTGGCTCAGAGTGTGATCGAACTGAACAACCAGATTCAGCAGAAAGACAAAGAGATCCAGAGCAACGAGGCAAAGTCAGTAACATACACACTGCAGCATGTTTACCTGCAGCAGGTGAGCAAACACAAATCATGTCTCTGATGTTTGTGTGTTTGTTCAGGATGTTGGAGTACCAGCAGCAGATCGCCAGCCTGGAGGGAGACTGCCGGGACCTGAGGAGCTATCTGCAGGTAGGAGAGCAGCTGACACCATCACATGTACCTGACAGGCGGCTGATGTCATGTTATGGCCCCCTTAAGCTGTTAATGTCCATCACGTAGCAGGAAGTTAAACTGACAGCTGTTTGTTGGCTCTTCTGAGCCGTTAGAGATGTGATGAAGGTCAGTGATGAGCAGTAAAAGGTCTGATTATCCACAATCCCCTCCTGCCACCCTCTGGCTCCCAGCAGCCCCTGCTCTCTGCTACCGTCATGCTCTAGTATTTCAATGGTGGTCTCAGGAGCTGCTGACACAGACGGGATGTGACATCACAGAGTCTGTACAGAGACACTACAGGCTCAGTGATGATGACTGACATCCAACAGAACCAATCAGCATGGAGTGTCAGGCTGAGGAGGAGGAGGAGGGAGCTGATCACAAGTTTTCAACCTGAGACCTTCACAGTCTGAGCAGACAAGAAACAGGAAGTCAGTTTCATTAGATACAGACTCCACAGGGTCTGTCCTCCATCAGAAACACATCTTCATTCTGACAAATCACAGACTTTAAAATCACTTTTAACCGCATGCTGTTTCCCGTTACCACGGTAACATGAACAAATTGTAAATGTGCAATCAGTCAAACAGTTGGTCTGTGACTGGATGCATCAGACCATCAACAGGACACTGTGTCCCTGCAGGACCTGGAGAGGGCGAATCAGACCCTGAAGGACGAGTACGATGCCCTACAGATCACCTTCTCTGCTCTGGAGGAAAAACTGAGGAAGACCACTGAGGACAACCAGGAGCTGGTGTCCCGCTGGATGGCTGAGAAGGCTCAGGAGGCCAACAAGCTGAATGCTGAGAACGAGAAGGACAGCAGGTAAGCCTGGAGGACGACTGTGATGGACCTGTGGTTGATCCTCTGACTGACTGACTGACTGACTGACTCTGATCGACTGTGTTCTGTTGGTGTTTCAGACGCAGACAAGCCAAACTGCAGAAAGAACTGGCCGACGCTGCTAAAGAGCCGCTGCCTGTCGACCCGTCAGTACATGAATTATCTTGACATCAGCTTTATGAGCCTCAGGGAGGTGAGTGTCAGTACTGACTGTGTCTGTGTCCTCAGAGACGACGACATCGAGGTCCTGACTGAAGACGGAGGGAAGGGCGGCGGAGAGACCTCCCCTAACAGACCACTCAGCAGAACGCCCAGGTGAGATCTTTACCTGTGCTGCTGTAGCTACTGGGTAAACTGGAAGACAGTGGACACTGAAACTGTTCCCGTTAATTGTACACATGATCACAGTTCAAATTGAACAATGGGTCTCTTTATAAACAACTCTTCAGATCGAGATCCAGTCTGTTTGTTTTCTGTCCCAGGAACTGAATCTCTCAGGGTTTGAAATGTTGGTCCAGTAAGATGTGAAGACGTTAACGAGGACTTTGTTTGTGTGTCTGTGCAGTAAGAAAATCTCCCAGCCTCCTCCTGGTGGTCTGCTGGACTCCATCTCTAACATTTTTGGGTATGTAGCTGTAGGATCATCTGGCCTGTGTGTCCCTTTGTCCAGGTCTCTGCAGGTCTGCCCAGGTTTGTCCAGGTCTCTGCAGCTCTGGACTGTTGTGATTGACCACCTGTCTATCTACCTGTCTGTCTGTCTGTCTGTCTGTCTGTCTGTCTACAGAGTGTCTGAGTGTGTTCAGCCTGGACTCGTCCCACCACTGTACTCCAGGTGAAGGACTGTGTGTGTTCACCTGTTCACACTGTCAGCTCTGTGATTGGCTGTCAGCTCTCTCACAGAATATAAGTCTCTAACAGCAGAGGTCTAATGAGCGTTACTGATTTTTGGTTGTTCGTCCATTAAAATATTTCAACAACTATTGGATGGACTGTCATGAACTCCAACTAAGTATTATTATTATTATTATTATTATTATTATTATTATTGAATCATTTGCAGAAGATTTTTTCAGTTATTGTTTGGACTGTGAAATATCAAAAAAATACTGAAACTGCTGATCACAACCTCCCCGAGACCATGTTGATCTTCAAATGTCTCATTTTGTTTTACCGACAGTCCAAAACTCAGATTCAGTTTATTGAGACAGAAAACGGAGAAATACAGCATTTCTTCACTGTATTTGAATAATAAATGATTACTTGATTGATTTATTGATAATGAGAAGTGGCTGGAAGATTATATTTAAGTCTCAGTTTCATTCATGTTCCCCTCAGGATGAACTGTAATAACTTTGGTGATCCTCTGACTTTTCATCTAGCGCCACCATCAGGTCAACTTTTAAGTTAAGAAGTTTCTCAGGGAAGCTGTCTTGTGATTAGCTGTCAGCAGAATCACATGTGAGCAGAATCACAGAGAACAAAACAGCCGTCTGTTGACTTGTTGATCATTGTGCTGTCGGTGTGAACACACGGTGAAGTTTGTAGTGAACTGATTATTCTTGCCAATAATCTCAATACTATCAATCAATAATCAGAGGCATGTAGAATAGTGTGTGTGTTCCTGTGTGGATAGAGTTACAGAGGCCTTGATTTAACAATATGATCCTGCTGATGGTCACCTGGAGCGCACCTGTACGTCAGTGCGGTCATGTCACCTGGAGCACACCTGTACGTCAGTGTGGCTCTCTTATCCGCTCATATGGATAATAAACACACATGATAAATTGAACCCATCAGGAGACTCGGCGTGTTGTCCCTTCAAGGCTTCTGTACCTGTCAGTGCTTTGATTCAAAATGATGTGTGATCTCACACCCTGACAATAACCTCATTCAGTTATTTACATTGATCAGTTGTTTACTGTCATCAGTCATTATTTACTGTGATAAGTTTACTGTGGTGGGTTGTAGTTTACTGTGATCAGTCCTATAAAACATGGTGGGATAAAGTATCAATACGATAATATATTGTATTGCTTACTGTTGCGATACAGTTATTGATAAACCGGCACCAAATATCAGTATTACAACATGGAGTCTGTAACTGGTCTCTCTGACAGTTTGAACAGAATCACCTCTTTCCTGCTGGAAATGTTTAAACATTGAACTGCAGAACTGTTCGGCTGTCTGACACTTTATGACTGCTTTACATTAAATACACAAGAGTGTGTGTCTGTCTGTCTTGTATTGATTGTTGCCCAATCGTGAGTTTCTCTGATTCACACACTCGCAGGATTAGTTCTGTTAACAATGTTTTATAATAATGAGCTGAATCCCACACACATAATGTGTCTTCACACACACACACACACACACACACACACACACACACACACACACACACACACACACACACACACACACACAGTGATGTGTTAAACAGACACGTGTAAACAGTGTAAAGCTGATGGTGTTTGTGACGCTGCTACTTTTCCTCAGCAGGCGTCGAACTGGCAACTCTTTCAGCACTTCACCTGAGAACACTGAGGCTCCGTCAGGTGTGTGTGCAGAGGTTCGAGTCCCGTCCACAGCGCTGCACGTCTTTGTGAGTATCTGTCCTCGCCTCGTCAGCCTGTCTGTAGATCAGATGGAGTCTATAAACTGAGTCTTAGTTGGTGTTTCATCAGTGACATCATCAATGACCTGATGTTCCCACAATGCTTCTCTTTGGTGGATTTAATAGAAATATTGTCAGCTGAAACCTGATTGGTCAGTGATGAGCAGTAAAAGGTCTGATTACCCACAATCCCCTCCTGCCGCCCTCTGGCTCCCAGCAGCCCCTGCTCTCTGCTCCCATCATGCTCTAGTGGTGCAATGGTGGTCCAGGAGCTGCTGACACAGACAGGATGTGACATCACAGAGTCTGTACAGAGACACTACAGGCTCAGTGATGATGACTGACATCCAACAGAACCAATCAGCATGGAGTGTCAGGCTGAGGAGGAGGAGGAGGGAGCTGATCACAAGTTTTCAACCTGAGACCAACACAAACTGAGCGCTCAATGGAGCGTTCTGATTGGGTCATAGGATAACTGTGTGTGTGTGTGTGTGTGTGTGTGTGTGTGTGTGTGTGTAGGAAGCCCATGACGGTGAGGTGAACGCAGTGAGGTTCAGCCCTGGCTCTCGTCTCCTAGCAACAGGAGGAATGGACCGCAGGGTGAAGCTGTGGGAGGTCATCGCGGGTGAGTTCAAGATGTAAACCAGAAGCGACACACTATAAACAACATACAGCTGTTTATATTGATCACGTAAACCTGATTGTTGTTTGTTTACTTCTGTTAGCAGTTTAATATTTAAAACATCTTGAAACTGAACCGATCATCATTTTTCAATTGTTCAGGTCGCTGTGAGCCTAAAGGAGCGCTGACGGGCAGTAACGCTGGAATCACCAGCATTGACTTTGACAGCGCTGTGAGTCTGTTTGTTTTCTTGTCCTACTCATTATAACCATGTTACTGATGGTTATTGATTATTATACCAACAGTCTTGCCTCTAATACTGTCACAATATCGACGTCTGAGTATTTGTGATATCCAGTCCAGTCCGAGCGTTTATGAAGAGTTTGAGAGGAGATTTAAGACAGACACATATTGTGTATCGAGATTTAAACTTCAAATATTGTGATATTATTTTGAGGCTGTATCACACAGCTCTGTTGCTAAGTGATAGTTAGACATACTTATCCATTAAAAAGCCTGTTTGGTCCTGGAGACGTCCTTGGGAAGATCTGTTATTTTCTGTCGTCACGGTGACGACATGTTGAACACATGTTCATGTTGTTTCAGGGCTCGTACCTGCTGGCTGCCTCCAATGACTTTGCCAGTCGGATCTGGACTGTGGACGACTACAGACTGAGGGTGAGTCTCACCTTTACCTGCAACATTTAAAGTCCACCTCCAGTCACTTTTTCTCCCATCTCAGGTCGACATTCTCTCTCAAACAGAGAATGGGGGCGTGGTTAAGTCATCCGTAACCCATTATCATGGCAACCAGACTGCTGTTCTAACAAGTTCAGCATCACAAGAACGGATACTGTTGGCATGGAAAAGCAATAGCATGAATAATAGCAGAGACAGTGCTAGCTGTCACTCAGACAGAAGTTCTTGTTGTGTGTTGAGGAGCTGCAGAGTTTATTCATGGTCTGTTTACTGCCACTAGACAACTTCTCTGCTAAACTTTCCCTCTGCTCAGGTCGCTAACACCTGTCTGTTCTGAACACACTCACCTGAGCGCTCTCTCCTTCTTTTGCTCGACCACTGACACACTACACACTGCCCTGTTCCTTAAAGAAGCCGCACTGCTGTTATGAGTGTGTTGATGGTCAGTGATGTGATGTAAAAGGTCTGAACCTCAGGTCCCCCATCCTGTCGGCCATCTTAGATCCCAGCAGCCCCTGCTCTCTGCTCCCATCATGCTCTAGTGGTGCAATGGTGGTCCAGGAGCTGTTGACACAGACGGGATGTGACATCACAGAGTCTGTACAGAGATATTACAGGCTCAGTGATGATGACTGACATCCAACAGAACCAACCAAGAGCCTAAGGCTGAGGGGGTGGGGCCTGAGAGCTGATCTCACTCTTCTGCTGAGACCACAAAGACACAGATATTGTTGTTTGTTTATTTTTGTTTTGTGGTGATGTTGATTCAACATAAATAATTTATAATAATGTATTATTACTCAGAACCTTTTGATTTTGTGTGTGTGTGTGTGTGTGTGTGTGTGTGTGTGTGTGTGTGTGTGTGTGTGTCCTGCAGCACACCTTGACAGGTCACAGTGGGAAGGTGTTGTCAGCTCGCTTCCTATTGGACAACGCTCGGATTGTCTCTGGGAGCTACGACCGGACGCTAAAACTGTGGGACCTCCGCAGCAAAGTCTGTACGTGATCAGACAATTTGTACAGGTTTACTCCACCTGAGACCAGGTGTACCGGTCTGACAGAGCAGTTCCTTCTGTGCTGGACTGTAAAGTCTACTACAGTGTACTGCAGTGTAGTTGTATTCAGTGTCGTGCAGCCGTTGTCTCTTTGTGTCCTCACGGATCTCCGCGCCTCACCTGCTGTCTCACCTGTGCAGGTATGAAGACGGTGTTTGCTGGCTCCAGCTGTAATGACATTGTGTGCACGGAGCAGTGTGTGATGAGCGGACACTTTGATAAGAAGGTTCGGTTCTGGGACATCAGGTCAGTGACAGAGTTCTTGATGTGGTCTGACATGGAGGCTGGTCACATGATCAACATCAGATTTAAACGTGTCCTCACTGTGTGTCTTCACTGTATGTCCTCATAGTGTGTCCTCAGTGTGTCTTCACTGTGTGTCCTCACTGTGTCTTCACATCTTTAAACAGCTTCCATTACCTTTTGAATTTGATACAAACATCATGAAGCTGTTAGACGGTTTGTAAACGACACGCTGTGCGTTGGTGTTTGACCTGGTTTATCAGTTCAACAAAGAAATGATTCAAACAAAACAAACGATTAGATCATTTTAAATGAGTGTGTTTAACTTTATATTTGTTATGTGAAGATGCATACCAATACTTGTGTGTGTGTCTCAGAGCGGAGAGTATAGTCCGGGAGCTGGAGCTGCTGGGCAGAGTGACGTCTCTTGACCTGAACCACGACCGCACCGAGCTGCTCACCTGCTCCAGAGACGACCTGGTGAAGATCATCGACCTGCGCAGCAACGCTGTCAGACAGACGTTCAGGTGAGTTCAACAGCCGAGACACACCCGAGACAGGTGAGCTTTTGGATGAAAACTAATCTGTACAATCAGATGGTCTGTTACACAGAACTTATTCTCAATTAACAAATGTAGCTTTGTGGCTGCACCTGTGGGCAGGTGTTTCCCCTTTACTTCATCATCTGACCCTCTTTTTACCAATAACTCACTACAACAACTGTGTGTGTTGTGTTCGTTCAGTGCCCAAGGCTTCAAGTGTGGCGCTGATTGGACCAGAGTGACCTTCAGGTGAGTTGATATTTTGTGTGTGTGTGTGTGTGTGTGTGTGTGTGTGTGTGTGTGTGTGTGTTAATTGTGTGTTAATTGTGTGTTAATTGTGTTCTGTGTTCAGTCCTGACGGCAGCTATGTGGCTGGAGGATCAGCTGATGGAGCTTTGTACGTCTGGAATGTCCTGACAGGGAAAGTGGACCGGACTCTGGACCGGAACCACAAGTAAGAACCAGAACTGGACAGATGTTTTTTTAAAGAGTAACTAAACCCCTAGGTTTTGGCTGAGGTGCATCTAGGCTGGAAATTAGGCAGAGGTCAACGCTTGGTTCTGTCTGATTGTTGTCTGCTGACTGTAGATGAACTCTGTAATCAGTTGGTTGTGTGTTTGTTGTCTGCAGTTCTGCCATCAACTCGGTGTCCTGGTCACCTTCAGGAGCGTACGTCGCCAGTGTGGAGAAAGGCAGCAAGGCCATCCTGTGGTCTGACATGTGATTGGCTGATGTGGAGAGAGACATTAAGGAGGACGATGGAGACGACGAGGAGGAGGATGATGAAGCTGGTCATTAGCTGACAGACTGACTCAGCCGACAGCTGCTTGTTCTGCCTTCAGCTTCAATCTCAAGTTTACGTTCACGAAAAAAACTGCCGTCAAACTTCATCAGCTGGACGTCAACAAGGATTCAGTAAATTCTTTAACCGTGGACGGTTCAGTGGACAGCTCCAGTGGACGGTTCAGTGGACAGTGTCTCACTAATGTGTGTCTGTGTGTGTGTGTGTCTGTGTGTGTGTGTGTGTGTGTGTGTGTAAACAGAATAAAGTCAGAATCATATCTGTCACGTTTGTCTCTGAAACTCTTTTCATCATTTTTCTCTTCAGACAAATCAGTTCGGTTTCAAGTGTGTTACTTCCTGTTAGTGTATGAGTGTTGCAGTGCTCTCAGGTGACCAGCAGGTGTTGAGCAGCAGGTTCAGTCCAATATTCTGCAGCTGCAGGACTTTGGATGAACTGAACTGACATGAAGCTCACATCAGATGAACAGCAGACAGGAGAAAATCTACAGTATTGATTAAAATCAGTGGTTCTCAGCCTTTGGGTCGAGGCCTCCTGATGGTCCACAAGATGATTCATTAATTCTATTTATTTTTGTTTGTTCATTAAAAAAACACAATCATCAAAGATGTCGACACATGTTCCTTCATAAAGTCAGATACATCGGAGTTAAAGCATCAGACGTCACTTCCTGGAGGAAGAGTGAGAGTCATCAAACTGTGTGGCTTCATTAGTTTCTGCTGACATCTTAAATACATTTCAAACATACAACGTTGACATGACCCTAATTTGGAATTTGAAGCTGAACTGTTGTCACTAAAGAAATGTCTTTAAACTGAACTGATCCATCATTTCTGAAGTGTGTGTGTGTCTGTGTGTGTGAGCTGCTGATGTCAGCAGACAGACTGCTGAGTCTGACTGACAGCTTCTTATCAGCTCAGCAGAGACCCACAGCTGATCACATTATGTCAGAACAACATCATTCATAATAATCAATACTAAGAGTCCATATTGTTCATTTTCAGGGTCATATTATTTCAGGTGTCTACTAGAAAATGTTGACATGCTTTATGTTAAAACATTGTGTCTAATCCTATCCAGTGCTGCAGCTCCTCTATTCACCCTGTCTGTTTCTTTAAGACGACAGGGCTGCAGGTGCGAAGAAGACTTCTGTCCAGCACAAGTCAACTGAATGCAAAGAAAATGGCAAAAGTTAATACAGCATGTTGCACACAAACACTACCTGAAGTAAAAACGTGATGAAAAGTTAAAGTGAACTGTTCTCTGTGTGCGCTGCCAAGCTGCTGTGATGTCGTCTTTGTTTATATCAGAGAAGTCAGACTTCATGGATCTTGTCCAAAGTTCCGACTTGGAATATCAACTTCAGTCTCACTGCCCAGGACGCTAACATTACAGCTCTGTAACATGTTAGCAGGAAGCTAACGTTACAGTTTTGTAACATGTTAACAGGGCGCTAACATTCCAACTTTGTATCGGTCTGTGTGTGGTGTTAGCATGCTAACTGCTTGGTGCTAATCAAAGTGACACAGCTAATAAATAAATTCCTGCACGTCTCTGTTCCACACTCAGAGATCTCTGGGCAGCAGCGGTCTGAGCAGAGGTCCTGTGAACACCCTGACAGGTCTGATCCAGGTCTGATCCGTCGTTGATCAGATTGAGATCTGTTCTTCAGGTCGTTCCTGAGCAGTTGTTGTGTGTCAGGGTGCATTGTACTGTCATCAGGACACTGCATTGACATGAGGGGGGTGTAGTTGGTCTGCAACAGTGTTTGGGTGGTGATGTGTGTCAAGAAACATCCACGTGAATGTCAGGACCCAAAGTTTCTAACATTGTAATGAGGTGATTGATGTTTTTTACTTGAGTTTTGAGTTAACAGATCAGTGACGTTGAAACCTGAGACCAGGAGTCCAAACACAAAGTCTGAATCACTGGTTCAGTTATTAATAAACAAACACGTCACAGAGTTAAAGGAATAGTTCACTCTAAAACAAAATTCAGTCATTATCGACTCACCCACATGCTGGTGATAAGTCCGGTGTAGATTCTTATTCCTCAAAGTGCAGCTGGAGACCCGCGGGGGTACTCTCTTGCAACGATAATCCATATAACGAGCTTAAGTGGCGACCGGGAGAAAAAGTCCATAAAACTACACAAAAACTTTGTAATATTCCTCCATACTGCTTGTCCGCTGCAATCCAAGTGTCCTGAAGTGGCGACATCCAGAGTTTACTCCAAACGACGTCATTTAGTACATTTTTACAGCCTAAACAGTCACTATGCTATGTTTACAAGGAGGCACGCTCCTGTATCTATCGCGAAACATAGCATAGTTTAGGCTGTAAAAATGTACTAAATGTCGCCACTTCAGGACACTTGGATTGCAGCGGACAAGCAGTATGGAGGAATATTACAAAGTTTTTGTGTAGTTTTATGGACTTTTTCTCCCGGTCGCCACTTAAGCTTGTTATATCTGTATACATTATGCCTGTATACATGCCCCATCTCTGCATGTCACTGACTTCACTTCTTCCCCGGAGTCCTTGTGCTTTCTAGTCCTACAGGCTCTCATGGATCCTGGCCGCGCCCGGGTCGTGGATCGTGGATGCGCCTACTGCCATGGCCCTGCCTGATCGTGGATGCGCCTACTGCCATGGCCCTGCCTGACACCCACCACTACTGTTGCTAATATTAGTCATATCTCTGTTACATACGTTCCACTACTATTATTGTAATGCATTACTACATACTATCCTTACCGTTAACCACTGCTACTGTTATCACTAGTAATCACATTTCCATTATGTGCATTTCATTATTATTGCTGTAATACCTCTTTATGTACTTTCATTCCTGTCAACCATCCATTATAATTGTATACATTGTGATCTCGTTGATCTGCTCTGTACATGCGACATCTATTGCACGTCTGTCCATCCTGGGAGAGGGATCCCTCCTCTGTGGCTCTTCCTGAGGTTTCTCCCGCATTTTTTTTTTCCCTTTTAAAAGGGCTTTTTTTGGGGGCAAGTTTTTCCTCACTCGAATCGAGGGTTGAAGGACAGAGGGTGTCGTCTCTGTACAGATTGTAAAGCCCTCTGAGGCAAACTGTGATTTGTGAATTTGGGCTATACAAATAAAATTTGATTTGATTTGATATGGATTATCGTTGCCAGAGAGTACCCCCGCGAGTCTCCAGCTGCACTTTGAGGAATAAGAAACTACACCGGACTTATCACCAGCATGTGGGTGAGTCGATAATGACTGAATTTTGTTTTAGAGTGAACTATTCCTTTAACGAAGGTGAACTAACGACAAAGAAACATTTGTTCTTAGGTTGTGGAATAAGTTTCACATGATGACGGTGAGATCTTCCTGCAGAGCTGCAAATCTTCCTGTTTGTTCAGGATTATCTGTGTGTACAGACTGTAATGATGAGCATGCTGACCAGGCTGTGTGTGTGTGTGTGTGTGTGTGTGTGTGTGTGTGTGTGTGTGTGTGCGTCCAGTATAAATGCAGCTCTGAGTGTGATCGGCTCTTAGAAAGCTGCCTTCCACTTTCTGCTCAGCACCCATCACAGCTGCTCTCAGGTCAGTTTTCTTTTCAACCTTAAAGGATTCTTTACATCTGGAGACCAGTTTTAATTTAAACGTCTTAAAGTTTTTAATTCTCTTCTCTGTGCTGCAGGTCGTCACACCAGTCGTCACCATGAGTCCTAAACATGTCGTCTTTAAGAAAGTTTCCCGGGACAAGTCGGTGAGTTCTGCACAGGTGGACTCTGGTTGTAGCAGTAGACCAAAGTTCAGGAGTTTCTTCTGTTTCTACCCGTGTAGTTCCCTTGAGCAAGGCACTGATGAGGCCTGTGACCCCTCTGTATTTCAGGTGGCTGTCTACATGGCCAAGAGAGACTTTGTGGATCACTGTGACTTTGTGGATCCAGTGGGTGAGTCAGGTTTCTGTCAGACTGCAGGGTGATGATTGGTTCATTCAGAAACGTGATCATTCTCTGCCTCTTTCAGACGGAGTTATTTTGATCGATCCGGTGCAGCTCAAAGGAAAGAAAGGTCAGTATGATTCTAAACTTTATTGATCACAGATCAGGAGATAAAGCAACATAATCTATAATGGTCATCATGTTACAGTCATGTAGCCTCACACAGAAGAGCTCAAACAAGATAATGTATTTACAGAAGGGGAGATAAACAAAGGACAAACACAAAACATCAACTGGTGTGTTGGCGTGTTGGTTTGTTGGTTTAGTGGTTGGTTTGTTGATTGGCTGGTTGATTGGTTTTTTTGGTGTGTTGGTTTGTTGGTTGGTTGGTTGGTTGATTGGTTGGTTGCCTGGTTGGTTGATTGGTTTGTTGGTTGGTTTGTTAGTTGGTTGGTGTGTTGGTTGGTATGTTGGTTGGTTGGTTGGTGTGTTTGTTGGTTGTTTGGTTTGTTAGCTGGTTGGTTGGTTGGTGTGTTGGTTGGTGTGTTTTTTAGTGGGTTGGTTGTTTGGTTTGTTAGTTGGTTGGTTGGTGTGTTAGTTGTTTTGTCTGTTGGTTGGTCTGTTGGTTTGTTAGTTGGTTGGTGTGTTGGTTGGTTGGTTTGTTAGTTGGTTGGTTGGTTGGTTGGTGTGTTTGTTGGTTGGTTGGTTTGTTGGTTGGTTGGTGTGTTGGTTGGTTTGTTGGTTTGTTGATTGGCTGGTTGGTTGGTTGGTTGGTTGGTTGGTTGGTGTGTTTGTTTGTTGGTTGGTTGGTGTTGTTTTGTTGGTTTAGTGGTTGGTGTGTCGGTTGGTTGGTGTGTTGGTTGGTTGATTGGTTGGTTGGCTGGTTAGTTGGTTGGTTTGTTTGTTGGTTGGTTGGTGTGTTGGTTGGTTGATTGGTTATTTTGTTAGTTGGTTTGCTAGTTGCTAGGTTTCTTTGTGTGTTGGTTGGCTGGTTGGTTTGTTGGCTGGTCAGTAGGTTTGTTGGTTGGTTGGTTGGTTGGTTGGTTTGTTGGTTGGTTGGTTGGTGTGTTTGTTTGTTGGTTGGTTTGTTGGTTGGTTGGTGTTGTTTTGTTGGTTTAGTGGTTGGTTGGTGTGTTGGTTGGTTGATTGGTTGGTTGGCTGGCTGGTTAGTTGGTTGGTTTGTTTGTTGGTTTGTTTGTTAGTTGGTTGGTGTGTTGGTTGGTTAATTGGTTGGTTGGTTTGTTAGTTGGTTTGCTAGTTGCTAGGTTTCTTTGTGTGTTGGTTGGCTGGTTGGTTTGTTGGCTGGTCAGTAGGTTTGTTGGTTGGTTGGTTGGTTTGTTAGTTGGTTGGTTGGTGTGTTTGTTTGTTGGTTGGTTTGTTGGTTGGTTGGTGTTGTTTTGTTGGTTTAGTGGTTGGTTGGTGTGTTGGTTGGTTGATTGGTTGGTTGGCTGGCTGGTTAGTTGGTTGGTTTGTTTGTTGGTTTGTTTGTTAGTTGGTTGGTGTGTTGGTTGGTTAATTGGTTGGTTGGTTTGTTAGTTGGTTTGCTAGTTGCTAGGTTTCTTTGTGTGTTGGTTGGCTGGTTGTTTTGTTGGCTGGTCAGTAGGTTTGTTGGTTGGTTGATTGGTAGGTTTGTTGGTTGGCTGGTTGGTTGGTTTGTTAGCTGGTTGGTTGGTTTGTTGGTTGGTTGGTTTGTTGGTTGGTTATGTTGGTTGGTTGGATGGTTGGTTGGTTGGTGTGTTGGTTGGTGTGTTTGTTTGTTAGTTGGTTTGTTGGTTGGTGTGTTGGTTGGTTGGTTGGTTGGTTGGTTGGCTGGATAGTTGGTTGGTTTGTTGGTTGGTTTATTAGTTGGTTGGTGTGTTGGTTAGTTGGTTGGTTGGTGTGTTGGTTGGTTCTTTGGTAGGTTGGTTGGTTTGTTGGTGTATCTGTTGGTTGGTTGGTTGGTTTGTTAGTTGGTTGGTTGGTGTGGTGGTTAATTGGTTGGTTGGTGTGTTGGTAGGTTTCTTTGTGTGTTGGTTGGTTGGTTGGTGTGTTGGTTGGTGTGTTTGTTGGTTGGTTGGTGTGTTGGTTTGGTGGTTAATTGGTTGGTTGGTGTGTTGGTAGGTTTCTTTGTGTGTTGGTTGGTTGGTTGGTTGGTTTGTTAGTTGGTTGGTTGGTTGGTGGGTGTGTTAGTTGGTTGGTGTGTTAGATTGTTGGCTGTTTGGTGTGTTTGTTGGTTTGGTGGTTAATTGGTTGGTTGGTGTGTTGGTAGGTTTCTTTGTGTGTTGGTTGGCTGGTTGGTTTGTTGGCTGGTCAGTAGGTTTGTTGGTTGGTTGATTGATTGGTTGGTTGGTTGGTTTGTTGGCTGGTTGGTTGGTTGGTCGGTTGGTTGGTGTGTTGGTTGGTTGGTTGGTTGGTTGATTGGTGGGTGTGTTGGTTTGTTGGCTGGTTGGTTGGTTGGTTGGTGTGTTGGTTGGTGTGTCAGTTTGTTGGTTGATTGGTTTGTTATTTGATTGGTTGGTTGGTTTATTGGCTGGTTGGTTGGTTGGTTGGTTGGTTGGTTGGTTGGTTCGTGTGTTGGTTGGTGTGTCGTTTGTTAGTTGGTTGGTTGGTTGGTTGGTGTGTTTCTTTGATGGTTGGTTGGTTGGCGTGTTGGTTGGTTAGTGTGTTGGTGTGTTGGTATGTTGATTGATGTGTTGTTTGGTTGGTTGGTGTAATGGTTGGTTGGTTGGTGTAATAGTTGGTTGGTTGATTACCTGTCGTCACTGTTAACATGATGTCTTTATGTGTCTTCAGTGTACGTGATGCTGTCATGCACATTCCGGTACGGCCGCCAGGACATGGATGTGATGGGTGTGGCCTTCAGGAGGGACCTGTTCCTGGTGACTAGGCAGGTTTACCCCGAGCTGCAGGACAAAGAGAAGCTGACTCATACCAAGATCCAGCAGAAACTGCTCCGAAAACTGGGAGACAACGCCTTCCCCTTCTTCTTCGAGGTGAGGGAAAAAAAGAACCAGCTGTCTGTTCTCAGTAAAGGGCCAGGTCTCTCTCCTCCGGATCCTCCTGAAGAATCCAAACTCGTATGCCAGTTCTGATGTGGTGGTGCTTTCCTCATTAGATTTGGAAAGCAAAGGTTCTGCAACCAATTCTTCAGGCAAACTAATCAACCAAAGAATGAATCAACATGTGGATGATCATTATCTTAGTAAACACTGATGACTGACACCTGATGAGGAGGCGTCAACAAAGTCTCACACCTGCAGCAATGTAACTGAAAATGTGTTGAACGTGTTTGACATGAACAGTTTGTGTTTGTGTTTCAGTTTCCAGACAACCTGCCGTGTTCTATTGCTCTGCAGCCTGGACCCTCTGATGTGGGAAAGGTAGCTCCTTCATCATCATCATCATCATCATCATCATCACCAGCTTCAGTAGTGACGAGGACATTCAGTCAGTTCAGATGTGTCACAGTGACTCCAGTGTGATCCAGGATCAGATCAGACGTCTGTCCACATTTCACACATCGAAAACTTCCTGAACCTCGAACATCTTCAAATGTCATTAATGAGCCTGCTGTCAGAGGACAGATCCAGAACCTGGTCCTGATCACAGTTTACACATCCAGAACCTGGTCCTGATCACAGTTTACACATCCAGAACCTGGCCCTGAACACAATTTACACATCCAGAACCTGGCCCTGAACACAGTTTACACCGTCATCTGCTTCAACGCTCATCAGTAAAATAAATACAACTGTGTCAGAACTAGAACAGATCACTGAGTGAACGTTCTCATGTCTCTGTGTTCCACAGAAATGTGCTGTGGAGTTTGAGGTGAAAGTTTTCTGTGGAGACAACCAGGACGAGAAGATCGACAAACAGTCAGTTTATTATTATTATTATTAGTTAATAAGTAATCTACGAGTGTCGTGGAATTATTGAATATTGTCTTTCGTTATATAAATAGTTTGAAACATGACGTTGTGTCTCTGCAGGAGTTCAGTCCGTCTCACCATCCGGAAGACCCAGTTCAGTCCAGAGAACACTAAACTGGTCCCAGTAGCAGAGACCACCTTCGAGTTCCTGATGTCTGACAAACCACTGCACGTCAAACTGAGCCTGCCCAAAGAGGTGAGACAGGTCAAACTGAGCCCGCCCAACGAGGTGAGACAGGTCAAACTGAGCTGCCCAACGAGGTGAGACAGGTCAAACTGAGCCCGCCCAAAGAGACCTGTTCTGACCTGCCCGTCTGCAGAGGTTTTACCATAGTGAACCTGTCTGTCTCTCTGACTTGTCTTCCTGCAGACATTTTACCATGGTGAACCTGTCCCAGTGAATGTAGAAATCACCAACTCGTCCAGCAGGAATATTAAAGACATCAGTGTTTCAGGTGAGTTCCTTTGTTGTTTCTGACACGTCAGAGTTCATCCTCACAGGGAAACAAACATTTCTGTTTATTTATGTAATAAATATTTGTATATATTTGTTTGTTTAATATATGGATAAATAACTTGTGTTATTAATAAAGATCTGTGTGTATCTGTTTCTGTCTGTGTGTTTAGTTGAACAGGTGACCAACGTTGTTCTTTACTCCAATGATAAATACGTCAAATCAGTGGCTAAAGAAGAGACAAAGTGAGTCCACCTTCTGTTAAACCCGAGGATACGTCCTGCCTGAGGGACATTTATTTTGACACTTTGGCTGAATGAATGACTTCTTGTTTTGTGCAATGATTATATGATGTAGTGATTACACTATGGATTATTTTTAGTTTTATTTTCTTTGTCTTAGAGCTGACAGTTGTATTTATTTTGTATGGAGCCTGTCAGCAGTTTGGTAGTTTAGGTTTTAATTACAGATTAGGGAAATATGACCACAACAAGTATCTGAGACACAATAAATGATCAATTATTATTGTGTTTGCAGTGACTCGGTCCCCTCTGGGACCAGTCTGAAGAAGGACTACACTCTGTATCCTCTGCTGGCTCACAACAAGGACAGGAGGGGACTCGCTCTTGATGGACGACTCAAACACGAAGACACCAACCTGGCATCATCAAGCATGTGAGACACACTGAGACACACCGAGACACACTGCGTCACATTGAGACACATTGAGACACACTGAGACACACCGGGACACATGGAGACACACCGAGACACACTGAGACACATGATGACTCTCACTCGCTGACAGAGAATAAAGGTGTGGAACTGTCTCTCTGTGTTTGTCTCAGAGTGAAGCAGGAGGTGCTGAAGGAGGTGCAGGGGATGCTTGTCTCCTATAAGGTCGTGGTGAGAATGATCGCCTCTGGGTGAGTGTGAATTGCTTTGCATGCTGGGAGTTCAGCTGACAGCTGATGTCAGAGATTTCTGCTCAGTGAAACTTCAGCTTCATTGTTCCTGCCAGAAATCTCTGTCCTGCCTCACAAGTATTTATCCACCGAAAACCCCAAACACAATCAAATCTGTCATGTTTCATCCGGCAGACAGTGACATCACTGGGACATCACTGTGACATCACTGTGACCTCACTGTACACTGTGACTTAACTGTGACATCACTGTGACATCACTGTGACCTCACCGTACACTGTGACCTCATTGTACTCTGTGACATCACTGTGACCTCACCGTACACTGTGACATAACTGTGACATCACTGTGACCTCACCGTACACTGTGACCTCATTGTACTCTGTGACATCACTGTGACCTCACCGTACACTGTGACCTCACTGTACTCTGTGACATCACTGTAACCTCACCATACACTGTGACCTCACTGTGACATCACTACTCTGTGACATCACTGTACTCTGTGACCTCACTGTGACCTCCCTGTACACTGACCTCACTCTGCTCTGTGACCTCACTGTGACCTCACTGTACACTGTGACATAACTGTGACATCACTGTGACCTCACCGTACACTGTGACATAACTGTGACATCACTGTGACCTCACCGTACACTGTGACATCACTGTACTCTGTGACATCACTGTGACCTCACCATACACTGTGACCTCACTGTGACATCACTACTCTGTGACATCACTGTACTTTGTGACCTCACTGTGGCCTCACTGTACACTGTGACAGAGTTTTATATATTTGTCGTTATATATGGCTGATTTTGTGTGTGTCTGTGTGTGTGTGTGTGTGTGTATAAAATGAATGCTGATGTTTTTGTTTCTCTGTGTTCTGACAGGACAATCGGATCAAGGTAACAACTAATAAACTCCTTCTGTGTGTCTGTATGTTGATGTGTGAAAATACATTAGATCTGACCAACGTGTGTGTGTGTGTGTGTGTGTGTGTGTGTTACAGCGAGGTGTCTTTGGAGCTTCCTTTCAGACTGATGCATCCTAAACCTGAACCAGGTACAGACCTCAGCTTCCTCTTCCTCCTCCTGTTTCTCCTCTTCCTCCTCCTCTTCCTCTTCTCCCTCCTCCTCTTCTTCCTCCTCCTCTTCCTCCTTCTGTTCCTCCTCTGACCACTAAGAAGCTTTAAAACAAGAATCTCAACATGTTCTGTGTCAGTCCGTTACAGTTTGGTGCATCTGTTTGTTTCTTCATTGACAAGCCTGCACACAGATTACGTGTGTGTGTGTGTGTGTGTGTGTGTGTGTGTGTGTGAGAGAGAGAGAGTTAGCTGACTGTTTTAAGCAGCTTGTTGTGTATCGCTGACAGCAGTCAGTTGTTTATCATCTCAACAACAAGCTGAGTCACATCCTGAAGATTAACATTCAGATTACTGCTGATCAATACAGATTATATATTCACACACACACACACACACACGCACACACACACACACACACACACACACACACACACACACGTGTATACTGGTGAGGACCCTCAGTGATCTCATTAATTTGGGAGATTTTAGGTTGTTCTTCAAACTTGACTATAACTTATAAATAAAAAAATAAATATTTAACATGCAGCCTGTGAGAATCTGTGTTGATACATCATCAGCCTTTGTTCTCTCCTCATTCAGACGTTTATCGGAACAAACAAAGAATAAATGAACACAAACTCACATTGTTTAATCCTGAAAGATGATCAATAATGTGTCCAGAACAACTCAAACCTGACATAGAGAGTCTGAAATATCGGATTTCATTTATAGCTGAACCATAATAATGTTTCTCTTTTCTTTTCTTTATCACGTTTTCTGTTTGAACTTCAGCCAAGGAGGGGTAAGATCACTGCTCTGTTTCATTATATTAATGATTCAGCCACAGTCCTGAAAGAACATAACATTTTATCACTTTATTACCTTCACTGATGAGAACTAGACCTCAACACAGGTTTCCTTTATCAAAGCCCTTCAGAGTAATTTCCACAGACGGATCTCTCTGTCTCTGCTATTGTTCCTTTCATGGAATGATCCAACAGGCATCAACTGTCTTTTACCTAAGGACACGTCCCACTTTCACCTGTTAACACACAGAAACGTCAGATCAGATCAGATCAGGATGACAAGTTTCAACTGTTACACAACAAGACAATAAAGATTTAGAAACACAGCTCAGTTTACTGCTCAATGTTTTACCATTAATTAAGCCATTAGATCATCATTATTACTGTTGTTGTTATTATTATTATTATTATTATTATTATTATTACCATCATTAGCTGTCAGTTAAATCACACGATCACATCGACATTCAGAAACACAAATATCTCCCTCCGTTTATAATAAAACAGGTTTTACACCTCACTAATGAGCCCCTCCCCTCTCTGTTCTGCAGCGAATCAGACGACATGGTGTTTGAGGAGTTTAAACGAGCCTACCTGAAGGGCGTCGTTTACGGAGACGACGATGAGTCTCCCACAGAGGCATAAACTACAAAGAGTTTGATTTCAGTCTGACCTCAGGTGTGACCTCAGTCGGACCTCAGGTGTGACCTCAGTCGGACGTCAGGTTTGATCTCAGTCTGACCTCAGGTTTGACCTCAGTCGGACCTCAGGTTTGATCTCAGTCTGACCCTAGTTTGAGCTCACTTCCTCAGGATTTCCGTGATGTAATTTCCTGTAGCGCCCCCCTCGGGATAAACTGCTTCACACTGCTACACTGTCAGAAATTATCAGCATGTTTGTGGCTGTAATTGACTCTGTAGCCTGAAGGGGGCACTGCTGGACCTGTCTTACACAATGCACCTGACAGACAGGATGCGGACGAGCTCTAACTAATGATTGTTTATAATTTGACGATTATTCTCTCAGTTTGTTATCTCTATTCATCAGAAAACAGTTAAAAGTTTAAAACTTGTAACTTCAAACCAAACTGTTTGTGTTCATCTATCACAGAGTGAAACATTCATGGAGAACAAACAAAGAAATGTAGATATGTTGAAAAATGGAAATGTATAGTTCTGTTATAATGAAAAACGCTTGTTAGTATGACGAGATCGTCTGATTGTAGGTGAAACATTAAATATGTTTTACTGTGTTTATCTGTGCTGATGGATCGATACAGATTATTAATAAAATGTCATTTAGTTTCATTATCGTGAAGGAATCTGTGTGTTTCCTAGAGCAATAAAAATGATACACACACAGACACACTTACACACACACAGGTATAATTAATAATCAGTAGTAATAATCAATAGTGTGTAACTGCATCATAGTTCCAGTTGACTTCTGTCAGTTCATATAATTTTACAAACTCATTATGTTAAACAAAAGCACTTTAAATACAAATCGAATCTGTCATCAGTGTAGATTTACATATTACATTCTTTACGTTTGATATGAATTTATCCTGTAACTGTGTCATTAATATAAAACCTGGACAGAATCAAACATTAACACTGACATTAATAGTAATGTGAGACCCAACAGGACACACATCCATCTGCATTTTCATCCTTGTTTCTTCACATTCAGACAATGTTTATATATGTGATATTTTGAATGTACTTAATGTTTTATACAATCTTCATAATGACTTTGTTGATGAATGTGCTGCAGCCTTCTGCCACCAGGTGATGCTGTTGAGTGAGTCTAGCAGAAGTAGAAGAAGAATGACTTGATGTGATGTCAGAGAGATGATATGAAACAAAGATCAATGATCTGTTCGATCACCATCCTTTTATTCATTAGACAAACAACTGATTGTTTCTTTCATGTTTTATTGGATTTTTCTTACAAACAGAATATTCAGTTGTTTTCTTTTTCATCTACAGTGAAGCGACAGAACGACCACAAACCAACAAACTGTTTCTGTTTCTGATCTAAAGACTGACGGGCGTAAATATCATGACATAAACCTCAGACCACACTCAAGTCATCAAAACACACTAAACAGTGAAAAAACCACCTCCTCTGAACCAGGTTATGATCAGCTGACAGGTGCCGATCAGCTGACAGGTAACGATCAGGTCCAGCAGCAGGTTGTTTCTGACAGGAATCATTCAATGTTTACAGAGAATAGACGTCAGTAAAGAAGAAGTCAAACACTGAGTCCGACTGAAGTTCATCTGTTGGATCACAAACAACCAGCTGCTGATTGAAGGAGCAACACACACGGAGCTGATGTCACACATGGATCATCATCCTACATGTTGGCAGCTAACATTCCTGACAGTCTTTAAATGCTTACACAGGATGCTGCTGATCTTCTCTTCTATAGTTCAAAGTAAATGAACCACTATGATTTATGTTAATAAGATCTAAATGTTTCTGTCCAAAACAATCAGACACCTGAGCTGCAGAGCTGGTTTAAGTTCTACAGGTCGAGTAGAAAATGTGTGGTTGGGTCAAAAAGATTTTTTTTTGCGGTTTTATCTGATTCTAGGACCTGAAGATCTTCTGACAGCTGGAATTTATTTTCGGGATCATTTTGAGTTCAGTTCCTCCTCAGATGTCAGAATCTGAACACTGAAGAAACACAGTGGTTCAGCACGTTTGGTATCGTCTGTATGAAAACGAGCTCCTGTGATTAACTCATTAGGGCGTGATGAAGTCTAACACACCTGCAGACTCAGGTTGTCTTTGTTCCTTTGTTGGAGAACACAGCAGAGAGACATTTGGGAAACCCTGCCCAGCCGTTACAATGTAGATCTAAAGTGAGGTGTGTCGTTTTACAGAGCTGTTGTAGGATCAGTATCAGGAGATCATCAGATGACTCGCTGTCTGGAAGACTTCAACAAAGTCACACCAGTTCAGACAAAGACCGAGATGAGCTCAAAGATAAACAATCAGCTGAAAACAGCAGGATGTTATTACAGCAGCTGCTCCTGATGAACAGACGCTGGTCCATAAAGAGGACGAGGACGAGGGGACAAACACAGAGACAACAACGTGCATCTCTTCACACCTGTGTCTGTACACACCTGTGTCTGTACACACCTGTGCTTCTACACACCTGTGCTTCTACACATCTGTCGCTACACGTGTCTCTACACACCTGTGCTTCTACACATCTGTGTCTCTACACACCTGTGCTTCTACACATCTGTCACTACACATCTGTGTCTCTACACACCTGTGCTTCTACACATCTGTGTCTCTACACATCTGTGTCTCTACACACCTGTGTCTCCTCACACGCCAAGCTCTGTGACTGTCTCAGTCGGAGCTTTGAATGCATGTTGTTTTCCTGTAATTTGTATCTTTGTTCTGTGATGGTTAATGAACGAGAATACAGAGTTTTTAGGGAGTCTTTCGAAAGCCACATTCACTTTTATTATTTATGTTTCACACAGAGGACAAACTTTTAGAAGCAGGGTTTTAGTCGGTGGATGCACTCTTAGAGATCAGGATCTTCTCTTGGATGGGGCAGTTATGATGGTCAATGTTGATGATTAGTTTGGTGTAAATAATCTTCTGGTTCATTGTCAGTGAAGTGTTTGTATGTTGTGTCTTGTCTTTATGTTTCTGGTTTCTGAACCTGATCATCACGCTGTGTCTCTGTTGGCTGATTGGTGGAAAATCATTTAAGAATAATGTTATCTAAAATAATTTATTTCTACAGGAGTATTGTATTAATCAGTGAAGCTACCTGGATCGTCCGGCGGCAGCTGGAGTCGGGGGTTGGTGGTGCAGGACTCAGTCGCCCCAGTTGTACACGTCCTCAGGGGGAGTACTTGTAGGCATTGGTCCTCTTAGTAAGGGCATGTCACATGTGTCTGGGTGGAGCAGGAAGCCAGAGAAAGTGCTGCTGGACTCAGAACCGGCAAACATGCCATTAGTTACCTGATCCTTCACCTGGATCCACACGCGATCACCGCGGGCCATGTGGACAATGATTTGTTGCGAGGTGGTCCCTAACACTTTGGTGTCTGTGGTCTTCACCATCGGTTTGAAGTTCAGGAAGAGACCGACTTTGAGGACCCGCTCGTAGACGGTGAGGTGGTAGCTGAAGAGGTAGGTGCCATTGATGGGGGCGGTGTAGATCCCCTTGCTGGGGTCGTAGCTCCCCTGGACATTGTAGTGAATGTGGGCGAAGACCACGGGGGCATTGGGGGGGGGGTAACTGGATGTCAGCCCTGCCGCGAAGGCAGACTGGATGCTTGGCATGCAGGGACCAGGACGACCCATCATCCCCATGTCCCCCATGTCTCCCTTGCCCCCCTGTGGTCCTGTCTGACCCTCAGGTCCCATCCGTCCCTCCTCCCCCTTGTCTCCTTTGTCCCCCTTCTGCCCTTTAACCCCATCTACCCCATCTGTACAGTTACACTCCCCCTGGGGCCCCAGCTCTCCTTTCTCACCCTCAGATCCAGGGACACCAGGGCGACCCATATCACCCATCTCACCCTTCATGCCCTTGGGCCCCATCGCTCCTGCACTACCAGATGGACCTCTGGATCCTACTGGACCAGGCACACCAGCTGGTCCTGGGGGACCTTGGCTGGACTTGCAGGTTTCTAGGCAGACTCCATCGTCTCCCTTAGGACCCTGATCACCTGGACGTCCCTCCAGACCTTGATCACCTTTGGCACCTTCAGGACAACAAAACCCATGTCAGGAGCTGGATCTGAGACCATGGTGGGCCAGTAACATCAAAGAACCTGATAGTTGGGACTGATTTGTCACAAACCTTTGAATCCTCGCTCTCCTTTGGGTCCCATGAGACCCTGAGGTCCTCGATGTCCCTTCTCCCCCTCGTCTCCTTTCTGTCCTGAGGTCAAACACACCAACACAGTCAGAGGACACAGAGGTAGAGTTACAGATCAGAGTAGAGGATGATGGGAAGTTATTTACCTTTGACTCCTGGTCTGCCAACAAAACCTGGAGGACCTCTGAACCCTGTCAGCCCTCGTCTTCCGGGACTTCCTGGACTACCTGAGCAGGAAAAACATGAGCTCTAATTAATTTCATCACATTAAGATCAATAATAAGATCCTGGACCATCACACAGTCCTGAATCAGGTCAGTCCCCATATTGCAGTCTTTACTCTCACTACACATGTGTCTCTGTGTGACGTATCACCTGGCGGTCCGTGGTCTCCTCTGTCTCCTTTGGGCCCCTTGATTGTCTGACACTGTGTGCAGTGACAGAACCAGGGGACCTGTTCTGGGGGGATGGATCCTGGGCTTTGCTGCAGCATCAGGCAGTAGGCCTCCAGGGCCCCGGCTGACGGCTCCGTCATGTTGTCTCCGATGGGGGGGAAACTGCGTTCAGGTCCGTCCATGGGCATATAGGGAGGAGGTGAAAAACGGTCGACGGACGGGGTCTCCCAGTCCCCAGAGGAAGGTTCAGGCATCGTCATGACAACGGGGAGGGAAACCGCCATCAACAGGAAGTGAAGTGGAAAGTTGAGCATGGTCTGCAGAGATGGAAGAACAGTGATGACATCATGTGTTCCGTTTCATTGATTTATTGATCAATTTATGGAGTCTTAAAACCCAACACGTCAAAAACTTACATTTAACTGAAACTGAAATTTAAACGAACTCATAAAATCAGTCTGAAGTATTTGAGTAATTTCAGACCATCTTCTCAAAATGTGTGTGTGTGTGTGTGTGTGTGTGTGAGAGATACCTAAAGAGCCTGTTTTTGATCGAGTTCACGACATTTAACAGTTTGTTTGGTTTGTTGCATATCGATGATGCCATCTTGTTGTGTGTGGACAATATTCATCTTAGTTCATGATACATTTTAATTCGAACTTTTTAAAACTAAGGCTGAGAATACACATACAATCATGAACAAGATGAGATTCAGGGTTACAGCTGTAAGATTTCACGACATCTCATCAATTTAAATAAAGTTTTCCCGTGAATTTCTTCCAGACAAACCCGGAGCCCACCTTTGAGTGGAGTCTGTGAGGTCAGTTAGAACAATAAAGTTTACATGTTAATTTACCTTTTTATACATGTTTGAATTAAACTCTCACTTTTTCCCTTTTTTTTATATTTTTTGGGATCGTTTACAAAAGTTTCTTCAGCTGTTTTTAAAGGGACAGTGAGACTTTTTAAAGGGTAAGTACAACTATTTAAAAGTTCACCAAGACTATAATTGAGAACAATGAATGGCTGAAATTATAACTAACAATTTGGAAGTACATCAAGTAACACACAGATTCTGTTGGACACCATCAAGACTCGACAGAATGGGTTTAATAAATAGCAATTTGTGCTGGAAATGTCAGAAAGACAAAGGTACTTTCTTACCCTGCATCTGTCCAGTTATACGACTGCTGGAGGATTCTGGAATATATGAGCAACTGGTTGGGATGTTACCTTCTTCACTAAGCCTGGGTTTACTCAGGGACAGAACCCAAATACACAACATTTCGGATGGAGAATTTTCAGTGATCATGTTGGGCACCACAGTGGCCACTAGGATAATAGGCACTGGAAAACGGCCAAATCTCCTGAACTAACAGAACGATCATATGATAAAGAGAACAGTTTCTTATGAGCACAAGCTCAACAGAATGAGTGACGGGACCAACACAGGAGCACCAGTGTGGGATCTTCTCTGGACTCATATCACCTCTCGACTGATAAAACTTCTGTATGATCGCTGTTGCACGCTGCTACACGTTTTTCCTGTATTTTACCTGACCATGTTTCTTTTCCTCATTTAACCTCTGAGGTTCAGTACGTGGAAACAAAGTTTGTTTCACAAAGTGAATTGTTGTACTGTGATGCACCAAACAGTAAAAACTTGAAGTACAAAAAAAGCATCAAAATGAATTTTAAATAGTCAATGGTAATAAAGTAATTCTAGTCAGTCTGGTGTTAATTTAACAGGTTAATGTTTAAATGGTTGTTATTCAATTATCAGAATATTATTATTATTATTATCAATAATTTAACCATGAGAATTTAGATACAAATTTGATAGATTTTACACTTCTTTCTACACAAAATAACTAATAAACAGTCATGTCTTATTATTACAATTATTAATTATAAAGAAAACACTTTGTGATGATACATTTTTAAATTGTGTAATATAATATTTACTCTTTTTTTTTTTAAAGTTTGTCCTTTTTCACATTTTACAGTTTTGTAAATCATTTTTCATGTTTGTCATTCAATAGGCATTATTTAAAAAAAAAAAGTAAATAACTTGTTTTTACTTATCCTTTAAAAATAATATCTAAAGTGAAGTCAGTCTTGTCACTCACCAGAACGTCGATGCTTTGCGTCTCCAACCTGAAGGGAAGCCTCAGAGTTACCTGCAGACTCACCTGTCAGCTGTTAATAAAACACCTGGACTCCGCCCACCTGCTGCGCCACCCATACTCAGGTGTGCATCTGTGTGTGTTTGTGTGCATGTGTGTGTTGGGTAAGAAGTAGGCCTGTGTCTTTGTGTTTTTTCTTTGATGTATAATGTGACCTCGTTAACACTCACAGGTGTCACATTACAGTGACATCAAGGCTATGTACACACGTAGCCAGGTATTTTTAAAACCGAATATTTCCCCCCCTCCGTTTATAAAATACATTTTATCCACACTACCTCGTTTTTCGAAAAAAAAACCTTCCACACATAACCGTACATCTGCGTTTTCAATCACAAATCACCGACAATGTTATCCGTCGCCTGTGCTCTTGGAGCAGTAGTTGGGCTTGTAAAATCAAAGAGGTAAACAGCGCCTGCACAAAAGTTAACACCACCACAGTTTTCAAGGCACTCGGAGCCATGCTTCTGCAGTAAACAAAGGTCGCACGTTTGATGTCAGAGCAGATTTGTTGTTGTTTTTGCGCATATTGTGACGTTCGAAAACGCAAAACTCCGGTTATCTCCGTCTACACGCAAATGCATAAACGGAGTATTCGCAAATCTTCACTTTGCCCGGAGTTTTTTTAAATATTCGTTTATGATGCGTTTTCATGTGGAGGACAGGTCCAAACGTAGAAAAATATATTTGTTTTAGCAGATACCCGGCTACGTGTGTACATAGCCCAAGGCAGGCTTTTATTGTGAAGGAGCCACAACAGCTGCTTTAATGACCCGTTTCACATCAGTATTAGATGTTAAAGGATCTTTTATGGTTTGATTGTGGCGCCCCCTGTGGATAAAAGACGATGATGGTGATGTTTAAGTGCCACAGCAGCCGACTATAAAGCAGCTACTTTCGTCAGGTCATAAAAATTAATATATTATTATGCGTTCAAAGCTGAGTAAGTCTAAATCTGACCTGGTGACCCAGGCAACCCCAACCCTTAAATAATTATAACTACTATAACTATAATAATTATAATAACTTAATTAACCACAATAATTATAATAACTTAAATAACTACAATAATTATAATAACTATAATATCTACAATAAGTGTACAGAAACAGCCGGTCTCGTCTCTGAGTGATGAGAAGACAGATGTTGGTCGTGATGTGATGATGATTTGTTGACGGTGTCTTTCCTCTGAATGAGACACAAAGACTGTAGCGTGATAAACTCTCAGCTCATTTCAAACTCAAACTGATGATGATTGTAAATAAGAAACCCATGCAAATAGAAATGTGACGCTGTGGATTCAGAGTGCAGAGACGAAGCTGCAGGACGGATCACAGAGCTGTTCTGGTTCATAAACTGACGACACATTTATGTTTTCTGTTAAATATCAGGTGAATAAACGCAGCCTGTCTTTGTCCCCCACAGTCAGGAGGGACTCCAGGCGTCCACACAGACACAGTGATGGACTCATTGTTGGAGCGTTCTGTCTCTTCATGGACATCATGAAGTACATTCGTGTCTTTATTTTGTCCATAATGATTGTCATGATTTTCACATGTAGGCTCAGCCTGTGTTGTCTCCTCAATGGACTACCAGTTCATGAATGTTCCACTTTAATAAAGTCAGTTCCTGAAGCGTATCAGCTGTTTTGTTCCCACTGAGCCTCTTTCATGTGTCAGTGACCTGGTTGTGACTTCAGAGGCCATCCTCATAATGCTTAGGTGTAACCCTGATCTCTCTCTGTATGGAGCTGATTGAAAGCTGTCACCTGATCCTCCTCACAACAAACCATCTGTAGGTGGACTTTATTGAGACAGGGTCCTGGGAATCAGGTTGGGAAGATTCATGTAGGTCAGCTGTGGTCCTGAGCTAAGTGAGACATACACCTGAGCCTGGTGAGACGGACACGTCATGAGTTCAGATGCCAAACTCACAGGGTTAGATTTGGGTTAGGGTTCGCTGTTCAACATGTGAACGACACAAAGCTGGTTAATAAAAAGTGTGAGATGATTGATGTTGTTCCACATGTGACAGATGAAAAGCACAATGGGCCTCATTCACCAAAATCTTCTTAGATTCTTTCTTAAGTTGTTCTTAAGAGGTTCCTTAAGAAAACCCTACGTCAGATTCATCAACGCGTTCGTAAGCCTCAGAATTGTTCGCAGCTGTGTTCCTACATTGATGAATACCACCTCCTCGTAAATTGAGAGCGTGTGCAAGGTGAGTCTAATTAACATAGGGTTAGCATAGGTAACTGCCCATTAATGCCCATAAAAGAAACTGCAGGGCCGTGTGGACACTGATGTCGTAGTACAGAGCAAACAGCATGAAAATGCCAAAAGCAAAAAATAAATCAGTTGGAGCGCAGCAGGTGAAGCGAAAAAAAAAACTTTAAACGTGTGAAAGATGTGCACTGAAACCGGTCTGTCTTTTTAAAAAAAAATTTTTTTAACTGAATTAGACTGTTAGACTGAAATTGTGATATTAATGCATTTTCTTCACAAGCGGGCAATTAATTGCGCTCGAACATGAGCGCGTCTGCAGTCTGGTCCCATCATCGCGTCAGGACGCACATCCTTCATAGCGATGTTGTGCAGGACACAGCAGGCCATGATCATCATACAGACCTGTAATGGTAAGAGAGAGTCATAAGTTAAGATGCAAGGTGTTTGAATAAACGTGACCTTAGTCTAAGCAGATTTTATAATAAAATAAAATATAAAATGTTATAATAAAAAGACACTTTTATGGGAAAATATAATTATATTATAAAAGATACGTACCAATGAGCCATGCGTCACCAGCTTCTCCTTGTTCAAGGTGTGTTCCCACGGAGCTGTTTTGGAAAATATAGGAGTCGTGTGCTCCTCCTGGGAACCGGGAGACCACGTTCAGTAGGTGGTTATTTGAGTCGCAGATAAGTTGTACGTTTATCGAATGGTATTGCTTGCGGTTGAGGTATGGGAAGGAGTCTGGAGAGGGTGCCTTAATGCGTACGTGCGTGCAGTGTATTGCGCCAATGGTGTTAGGGAGGCCAGCGATGTTATGAAATCCTCTCTTAACTGCGACTTGATCTTCTGCTGTGTATGGAAACTTTATGTATTGTGTGGCCAGTTGATTTATTGCATCCACGACTCGAGGGAGAGCGCGGCTAATGGATGGCTGTGATGTGCCCACCCTGTCCCCCAGCTCCCGTTGAAATGTTCCAGTGGCCAAAAAGCCTTGGGTCGACAGTACCTGCACATGCGGGGGACAGGGTTGGACCGAAGTGTGTGATGTGATCCCGAAACATTTGCTTCCTCCGTAGGGCACGATCAGCAATCTCTTGCAGCAGCAATATATATGCCATTGTTTTGTGGGCCTTGGATGGAGAAATGCCACGTATAAATAGGGTGGGGTGGGGGGTTACTAATTGATGGCATGGTTTCCAATTTTTTTGATTAATGTTAAATCTTTGGCACATTTCATTTGTTTTAAAATGTAAAATTCTCTGTAAATTACCAAAAATATGAAATGAATAAATACATAAATATGACAGAATTATCACTGTAATATTGTATTTTATTGAACTGCACAAGTGAAGAAAATACAACCATGCCAACATGTCGGCACTGAAATGTGCGTAAGAGTACTCCTGAGTGTTCGTAGGATTTGTTCTTACCTAAGAATAAATCCTGGATAAGAAAAACTTCATGAATGCCTCAATCTTCGTAAAATTTTCGTAAGTGGGACTTAAGAACAAATTTGTTCGTAAGAACGGGTCATTAATGAGGCCCAATGTCTCTGTGATTCTTGACTTGTTCAGTTATTGTGATTGTTTAGTCGATGCGTCATCAGTCACATGTTCAAGTTAAACATCAGTTGACTCTGAGTGCTGAAGTCTCAGATTAGATCTCTCCTAACTCTCCACGCTAAAAGTTAAATGTGGCTCTTGTTGTGCTGCGACTCTGCTGCTGGCCCCGCTGCTGCAGGGAGTGGACGCCTCCGGCATATTGTAATTGCAGCGTCTGTTGTTGAACTATCTACTTTTTTAAAAAGTAAAATGACGGTAGGGACGGGGGGAAAGTAATGTCATAATGGCGTAACACCTGGAACACCGACTACGCAGCGAGCCGTGTGCAATGTTTGTAACTTAACTTTTAAGAAAAAAAGACTTGCATCAAAACTAACTTGTTCATAGACGTTTACTTCTGTTTGCATTTTCTTGATAAATATGAGCAGAAGTGCAGCTAAGTCCCTGTTAAGATATACAAATTATTTATATATATATATTATATACAGTACAGACCAAAAGTTTGGACACACCTTCTCATTCAAAGAGTTTTCTTTATTTTCATGACTATGAAAATTGTAGATTCACACTGAAGGCATCAAAACTATGAATTAACACATGTGGAATTATATACTTAACAAAAAAGTGTGAAACAACTGAAAATATGTCTTATATTCTAGGTTCTTCAAAGTAGCCACCTTTTGCTTTGATTACTGCTTCGCACACTCTTGGCATTCTCTTGATGAGCTTCAAGAGGTAGTCACCTGAAATGGTCTTCCAACAGTCTTGAAGGAGTTCCCAGCGATGCTTAGCACTTGTTGGCCCTTTTGCCTTCACTCTGCGGTCCAGCTCACCCCAAACCATCTCGATTGGGTTCAGGTCCGGTGACTGTGGAGGCCAGGTCATCTGGCGCAGCACCCCATCACTCTCCTTCTTGGTCAAATAGCCCTTACACAGCCTGGAGGTGTGTTTGGGGTCATTGTCCTGTTGAAAAATAAATGATGGTCCAACTAAACGCAAACCGGATGGAATAGCATGCCGCTGCAAGATGCTGTGGTAGCCATGCTGGTTCAGTATGCCTTCAATTTTGAATAAATCCCCAACAGTGTCACCAGCAAAGCACCCCCACACCATCACACCTCCTCCTCCATACTTCACGGTGGGAACCAGGCATGTAGAGTCCATCCGTTCACCTTTTCTGCATCGCACAAAGACACGGTGGTTGGAACCAAAGATCTAAAATTTGGACTCATCAGACCAAAGCACCGATTTCCACTGGTCTAATGTCCATTCCTTGTGTTCTTTAGCCCAAACAAGTCTCTTCTGCTTGTTGCCTGTCCTTAGCAGTGGTTTCCTAGCAGCTATTCTACCATGAAGGCCTGATTCACACAGTCTCCTCTTAACAGTTGTTCTAGAGATGTGTCTGCTGCTAGAACTCTGTGTGGCATTGACCTGGTCTCTAATCTGAGCTGCTGTTAACCTGCGATTTCTGAGGCTGGTGACTCGGATGAACTTATCCTCCGCAGCAGAGGTGACTCTTGGTCTTCCTTTCCTGGGGCGGTCCTCATGTGAGCCAGTTTCTTTGTAGCGCTTGATGGTTTTTGCGACTGCACTTGGGGACACTTTCAAAGTTTTCCCAATTTTTCGGACTGACTGACCTTCATTTCTTAAAGTAATGATGGCCACTCGTTTTTCTTTACTTAGCTGCTTTTTTCTTGCCATAATACAAATTCTAACAGTCTATTCAGTAGGACTATCAGCTGTGTATCCACCTGACTTCTGCACAACACAACTGATGGTCCCAACCCCATTTATAAGGCAAGAAATCCCACTTATTAAACCTGACAGGGCACACCTGTGAAGTGAAAACCATTTCAGGTGACTACCTCTTGAAGCTCATCAAGAGAATGCAGAGCGTGTGCAAAGCAGTAATCAGAGCAAAAGGTGGCTACTTTGAAGAAACTAGAATATAAGGCGTATTTTCAGTTGTTTTACACTTTTTTGTTAAGTACATATTTCCACATGTGTTAATTCATAGTTTTGATGCCTTCAGTGTGAATCTACAATGTCAATAGTCATGAAAAGAAAGGAAACTCATTGAATGAGCAGGTGTGTCCAAACTTTTGGTCTGTACTGTATGTAGTGTGTGTGTGTGTGTATATGTATATATACATTATTCAATTCAATTCAAAGGGGCTTTATTGGCATGAAAGTTTTACAACAATGTTGCCAAAGCATATATATAGATAGTATATACTCTCTCTCTCTCTCTATATATATATATATATATATTAGTACATATACTATATACATATATGTATATAGTAAATGTATTGTGACGGCCATGCCTCTTGTGCTGTTTGCTTTTCCTCCTTTTTGTATTGCAGATGCCCAGCAGGAGGGGTCAGGGTTGTTGTTAGTTGCTGGGAACACCTGGGCCCGGTGTTCCCAGTACTATAAGAGCACACCTCAGTAGCTCTGGATGAGAGAGAGAGGACAAAGGATAAATTCTGCTCTCTACTCTCCATGCTCCTTATTGTGTTTGTTTGCTTCTGTTTCCACCTTGATATGTTGGTTTTGAGTGAGTTTCAATAAATTATGTTTTCCTTGCTTTAACTTCTGGTGTTCTTTCCCATTATTTGTCATGGCTTTGAGCCGGCCGTGACTATATATCTACATCTATATCTATATCTATATACATACACACGCACACACACTGATCAGCCACAACATTAAAACCACTGACAGGTGACGTGAATAACATTGATCATCTCATCACAATGTGATGTTCTGCTGGGAAACCTTGGGTGCTGGCATTCATGTGAATGCCACTTGACACCAGCACCACCCATCCAAACACTGTTGTGGGCCAAGTACACCCCCTCATCACAACAACACTACCCGATGGCAGTGGCCCCCCAGCAGGTGAATGTGCCCTGACGCACCGCAAAACACTGCTCAGGAGCAGCTTGAGGAACACAATAAAGGGCCCGAGGTGTTGACCGGGTGTTGACAGGCTTCTTGAAGGACTTGAACGCTGCAGTGATGTAATCTATAGTTCATTGATCTGTTTTATTCCATTAACTAACGATGATATTCACACTGTTTGTTTCTATTGATCAGATGTGAAGTATTGATCCCTTAAGGAGAAGTTTGAGCAATGGCACAAGTCTGAAGGTTAATGTTAGAATCAGGTGTGTGTGTGTGTGTCTGTGTGTCTGTCTGTCTTACTTTCACTGCCTTCCTGCCTGTTAGTTTTCAACATGAGGGTGAAACTGAAAACCAGCCTACACCCCTCAGCTGACCCTGTTACTGAACATACACACACGCGCGCGCACACACACACACACACACACACACACACACACACGTGTCTTTACTGTCTCTCAGGAGGTTTATGTTAATGTAACCTCAGCCAACTTCCTGCTGTCCTCTGAGACTCTGATCAAACTATCAGAATCCTAATATTTTTACTGTCATGATTTCTAAGTTCCAACTGTTTTTCTTTTTCTGACAGAAGAAATATTTTATCTGCTGACACAAATCACAACATGTGTCCCTTTAAACAGTTTCCATGTCTAATGTTGAAAAGCTGTGAGTCTACTGTAAAACCAAACATCCCATCAAGTTAGATCTATGGTTTTAAATCGTTTTCTCTTTCTGTTACTGGTGTTAATAGACACTGAGGTGTTGTAATGCCAGACTTTAACCAGCAGAGGTTAGTAAGCGCCTCTCTCATCTCCTCCTGTGTGATGTCCGCTCTCTACCGCTGGGGGGCGCTCGCTCCCCTGGTCCTCCCCGGGGGTCTGATGGCAGGATGGCGGAGGCAGGGGGACCGGAGTCTGCCGCGGCCCGGTGCCCGGACGAGTCGTCGGACAGCGAGCCGGAGCAGGAGCCCGGAACCCCGCAGAAACTCATCCGAAAAGTGTCCACATCCGGCCAGATTCGCAGCAAGGTAAAGAGTCTCTAACAGGCCGGAGTATGAGAGCGGACATGATCTGTGGTCAGTGTCTGTTTTCATTCAGCGGGGGAGGGCCACACACAGCCCCGAGCTGCACCGCTCTTATCGAGGGAGACAACGGTACACGGAACTCCATACGGAAATGTCACATTTTAACATTACCTTCCTTATTAGCACAGATTGTACACAGTGTCCAATATCAGTTAAGACTTTATCTGAATATAAAGGGCCTGTTGTGTTATACGGCACACACCATTCACACCAGACATCTCGTGTGTTTATAATACGTCATCTTTTATAACCGGTTTGACACTTTTTCCCCTCATCTCCCTCCGCCCCTAACTCACTGTGGTCGGCTCCATCGAGCAGAGAAAAGCTTTTTAAAAACGGGACATTCAATTGAAATCACCTCTGTTTGGTGGATTTTGATTTTGCCGATTTGAGGACTGGATGTGATTGAACATTAAACGACTTTAATCGATTTTTAGATCTCACGCATATTTTCTAATGAGTAATGTGTCTTGAAACCTGACGGATTTTAAGTGGAGTTTGGATCCAGTACTCCTGCCTTCGATAGCAAACGGTACATTTTGGAGTAAGGGCCACAGCTGCTTCACTAACACTCCCGGTAAATACCACTGCGTGAAATATAGTTGAATAAAACTCGTTTTTTTGTTGATGTCCGGGGTAAAACATACAAATACAGCGCTACAAGCCGTGTTTTAAATGTCTTTAGCCGTAACTTAATGTGTAGCTGGTAGCTAACTTAATAAAATTAAAACCAGGATTAACCCGGGGTCTAACATTCAGATTCTGGGAGAAAATGTACCCAGACACAGTTAAAACATATGATTGTAACACGGTGTAAATTATTCTTTCAACCGTTAAACGGACAGAACCCGGTAGTTGAAGCCGAGGCTAGCCCGGCTAACTGCTGCTAGCTGAAGGGTCTCAGGCCCGGCGGACAGCCCCGCCTTTTCCCAGAGCAGCCCACCCGTGAGAGAGGGGCTGCACTCTGCGGTGGCTGGTACTGCAGGTCGGGGGAAGAGCGGGCATTAAACCCGGTGTGCAAAGTTGTAAAATGTCGGTCTGTCTAAGGAGACATAACGGTCCTCAGTGTTCACACAGGCTGACGGGTTTAACTGTTAGTTCATAACAAACTAATTTACACGTCAATGTCAGAAGTAATCAGACTGATTCCTCTGTTACCTCACAAGACAAGCTGTATTTAATTACATTAAGATAAGAGAAGCTTAATAACCTAACCCTCACCCTGAAGATGAAGTGTTATTCAACCTTACTGCAGTTTACTAACTTTGTGCTGCCTTCAAGTGCTGTTCTAAAGCTCGGAAATACCAAAGTCTCTGGTCTGAAGCGTTGTGAAATGAACATTGACTGATATGAAGGCTTCTTCGTACTGAAGACTGTTTAAAGCCTTTTGATAAAGTTTAAAGTTAAAGAGGGTTATATAGTTTGAATAGTTTTCTGTTGTGACTGTAGAATAAAATCTTGTGCAGTCTGTATGTGAAGCTTCAGACTGACTGCTGGCAGGAACACTGATGCTGTTTATTATTATTCTGATGGATTTCTTTTGTTTTTGAGACATTTTACGACCTGATGAATCTCCTCACAGTGTTGTCTGACTGTTTTATCCTCAGTTTTATTGATTTATTGAGTCTTTATGTTGCTGTGACTCAGACTGAAGTCAGGTCTAAGTATGACAGGCCCAACCTCATCACACTGTGTCAGGGCAGTTATTAAAGTCCTCAGCAGCACTGATGTGTGCGATGGTCACTGAAGGCAGCAGTAGCTCAGCCTGACGTGGATGATTGAGTCACAGGAAGTGAGTTTGGCTCCAGGCCTCAGAGTTTCTATTTAAAGCTGCTGTTTTGGGAAATTTCACAGTGTGAGACAAAAACATGAACATGGAGGCATGAGAGAGCAACGAGGCGTTTAAAGACTGCAGTCCAACTTAGTTTATGTAAGAAGGACAGAGCAGATTAATCAAACACGGGCTAATACACCAGTAAAAATGTCTTAACGGTGATTATTGATCTGTAACAGCTGTGTGGATTCATGTCTGGAAACATTTCTGTCAGAAAGAGTTGATTTAATTCAGTAGTGAAGACAACATGAAGACTCAATATGTCAAAGAGTCCACAGAAACATTTATCAATACATCACATTATTGAGACCAATCAATGATTGTGACATTCAACAGAATTAATATTTACTGTTAACATCTACATGTTTTTGACAAAAATCCTGTTGCAACGATAAGTCGATAAATCAGTTAGGCAATCGAAAGAAAACTGATAATCAATTACCTGTTTCAGTCATTTATCAAGTTGAAACAGTCAAACGTTGTCGGCTTCCAGACCTGCTGCTTTTCTTTGTCTTCTCTGACAGTAAATGAAGAGTTTTTGGACAAAAGAAGAAATCTGAAGTCTTCACTTTGACCCTTAATGATCAATTAATCATGTAAACAATCAGCAGATTTATGGATAATGACAGTAATCAGTGGTTGCAACTGTGATCCTGAGAAAGCTGTAGCTGCTCTGGCTAACATCAACTTTAGCTTCACAGCTTCAGACGCTCTGATGGACCCGGCAGGTGTTTCCAGGTGTTCTGCTGCAGATGTTTTAAAGTAGTTTAAACCCTTCAGTGTCTCCAGACAGAGCCGTGTGACGCCTGATACACTGCCTCAAGTGATGTTACAGGTGTGTCTGTTAACATTCAGACCTGCAGTGATGAAACATTTTCACATAGTTTTCAAGATAAAGGTGATATTAAAGCTGATGATCATCAAACATTTACATTTGCTTTAGTACGATAATGAATAGAGTGGTGTTACCTCCAGGAAAAACCGCTTCCTGTTCCCTTGTCTCAAAGTCTGTGAGTTTGTTGAATGTGTTTTCAGTTAAATGTGTGAAATAAGGTGTGTGGTCACCACAGGCTGAACATATTTACACATTTTGTTCTCCAACATAAAATCCATCATTAAATGTCCCACAGTTTAATTATAAAGCTCTTCTCTGTGTTAAAAGTGGTTAGCGGTTGCTAACAAGTGTTTAAATGAGACCACAGAGGTCGTCTGTAGTCTCACTCCTATAACTTCATATTATATTGATAACTGAAATCTGATGCTGATTTAAACCTGACGAGCACAACACATCATGTCCGATAATGTTATTAATCGTGATGATGATTGATCACATCTTGACATGACAAACATGAAGAAAAAAATCAATCATCAAAGTATTAGCTGATTATTGTTCTGTTGATTGATCTTGTTATTGGTTTTGATAACTGTCAGATACTATAGATCTGATTCATTAGTTCATCATTCACCTTCATAACACATGTGATCATATATATATATATATATAGATCAGTTATATATATATGATCATATATATAGATGAGTGTGAGTCATGTAGTGGTCAGATGAGTCTGCAGCTGATCAATATAAATGTGTCTCTGTGTATTGATGATGTTTATCTGGATCACAAGATTATCAGTCGACTGTTTCCAAGAAAAGATCTGATTATTGTCACTGACTTGACTCTTTGTTCACTATAGAGCGCACGCACGCATGCACACACACACACACACACAACTCTGCTGCAGTGTTGAGCTCATACAGTCATCATCATCATCACAGCTCTGTGTGTGTCTTCATTTGTTAGTGTTTTCTTTGCCTCCACAGAACTAAACCAAAGATAAGATCACTGAACTGTTTGATCCAAAGAAACTTTGTGAAGCTAGAAACCACACTGACGTGTGTGTGTGTGTGTGTGTGTGTGTGTGTGTGTGCGTGCGTGCGTCACAGACGGTGTTGAAGGAGGGGAACCTGCTGAAACAGACAAACTCGTTCCAGCGTTGGAAGAGACGATACTTCAAACTGAGAGGGAGGACTCTATACTACGCTCAGACTGCCAAGGTGACTCATGACATCACTGCTCCTGCAGCTCAGTGTGTCAGATACAACACACCTGGGAGCTACATGGTTACATCATCATGTGGGCGTGGCCGGGAGGTTTGGACCTCAAACGTGAACAGAGAAGAGTTAGTTTTAAATTTTAAACTTTTGTTCTTTGATGAAACTGATCTCAGACCTACTGTGTGTGTGTGTGTGTGTGTGTGTGTGCGCGCGCGCAGTCGATCATCTTTGATGAAGTGGACCTGACTGACGCCAGCGTGGCCGAGTCAAGCACCAAGAACGTCAACAACAGCTTCACAGTGAGTAAACGCTTCAATCTGCTGCTGAGTTGACCCTCTCAGATGATGAGGGTGATGAAGGTGCTCAGTCATCACGGTCATGGTAACACTAACAGATGGTCTTTGTCCTGTAGGTTTGATCTAAACCACAGTCAGCAGCTGTTTTATGAACTAAATCTCTGTTCTGAGAAGCATGGTGATGTGAACACAGATGATCTGTATCCATGTATTCTGTCCTCAGCTCGAAAATAAAGTTTTGAATTGTAGGCGAACGTTAGGCGAACATTACTGTGACATGTTGGGAGACGTGTCAGAGATCATCAATGACTGATTAAAAAACACACCCAGTATTTTTAAAACAAACATCTGGGAACATTTCAGATTTTCTGACCTTCCTGAGATGCATATAGACTCATGATGAGTTCAACGCCAGAATCACATCATATTGATCCCTTCACTATGGATAACATGTAACTAATAATAACAATGTGATCAGAAATCTATCAGTGAAACTTTTATAATACTTTATTTTAATTAATTTTTCATTATTGAAAATATACAAGAGAAACAAAGCAAAAGAAAACAGAAACACACATGTAAAGGTCTGGACTGTCATGTCTCCACGAAGCCGATCATTCTCTGTGATATTTCAGTGGTTCAGTCTTTAGTCTTGTTGTTGGAATGTAAACATAGTTCCTCTTGAGTTCTCATCTTAACTGTTAAGAACAGTTAATTGTTCCATATCATATCTTTTAATCACAATTTTCATCCATTGGTCTTGTGTGGGTGATTCAGCTTATCAGTGAAACTTTTAATGTGAAATCTAAACTCTGAAGTCTTATTTTGGTGAACTTTGTCACTTTGTGTAAATGAGCCAGCAGCTCAGCTTTGATGTGTATTAATTGAGTCTGTGTGTGTGTGCGCGCGCGCGCGCGTGTGTGCATGCGTGTGTTAGTGTGTGTTGAGGCTGTGTTCATGTGACAGTGTATGTATAGCAAACACTGTGTGTGACGCTCATAGCTAGTGTGTGTGTGTGTGTGTGTGTGTGTGTGTGTGTGTGTGTGTGTGTGTCTCTGTGTCTAAAGATTCTTGTTCTTCTGTCGGTTTCTCGTCCTCCGTGTCAAGGGGGTCGGCATGACGACAGACAGGAAGTCACCCTGACTCATACGAGAGGTTGTGGGTGGAGCTACTGTGTGTGTGTGGGGGGGGGGGGGGCATTAGCAGAGCAGCAACAGACTGTCACTGAAACCAGAACCAGGTCTGCTTAAGGCCAGAACCAGGTCTGCTAAAAGACCAGAACCTCTTAAAGATCCGGACCGTCCTGGTTCAGGACTGCGTTTGAAGTGGATTTTGTGTCGGTGGTTCAGGACTCAGACTGACGTCTCGTGAGGTAAGAAGCTAATTTGGTCAGAGTCATCACTCAGACTGTGAGTTCAGTTATTTCATTAGATCATATAAAGCATCTCTGAGCAAACTGAGCTGGAAGTAAAACTTGGAGGTTTTTGTATATTAATGATATATGTGTCATTACAGATTAATGATGCAAACAGGCAGCTGGTTTTAACCTGAACATGTCTGTCAGATTGTTGTCAGTAGATTAAAAAGTCCCTCTGATGTCACAAAAAAGTCAAGTGGACAAGATTCCTGTGTGTTGTTGTGGAGACTGATGAGGAAAAGAAACAGGAAACGTGTCAAATATTTGTTCATTATTGTTAATATTGGCTTGTTATTGGTTCATGATTGATAATATTGGCTCATTATTGGTTCATGATTGTTAATATTGGTTAATTATTGTTAATATCGGCTCATTATTGGTTCATTATTGATAATATTGGCTCATTATTGGTTCATTATTGATAATATTGGTTCATTATTGATAATATTGGCACATTATTGGTTCATTATTGATAATATTGGCACATTATTGGTTCATGATTGTTAATATTGGTTCATCATTGTTAATATTGGTTCATTATTGTTAATATTGGCTCATTATTGGTTCATTATTGATAATATTGGTTCATTATTGGTTCATTATTGTTAAAAGTGGCTAATTATTGGCTCATTATTGATAATATTGGTTCATTATTGGTTCATTATTGTTAAAATTGGCTAATTATTGATAATATTGTCACATTATTGGGTTATTATTGTTAATATTGGTTCATTATTGTTTATATTTGTTCATTATTGGCAATGTTGGCTCATTATTGGTTCATTATTGATAATATTGCCTCATTATTGGTTCATGATTGTTAATATTGGCTCATTATTGTTAATATCAGCTCATTATTGGTTCATTATTGATAATATTGGCTCATTATTGGTTCATTATTGATAATATTGGCACATTATTGGTTTATTATTGTTAATATTGGTTCATCATTGTTAATATTGGCTCATTATTGGTTCACTATTGATAATATTGGTTCATTATTCGTTCATTATTGTTCAAATTGGCTAATTATTGGCTCATTATTGATAATATTGGTCCATCATTGTTAATATTGGACCTTATTGTTAATATAAGCTCATTATTGATAATATTGGCTCATTATTGTTAATATTGGTTCATTATTGTTAATATTGGCTCATTATTGGTTCATAATTGATGATATTGGTTCATTATTGATTTTATTGGTTCATTATTGATAATATTGGCTCATTATTGGTTCATTATTGATAATATTGACTCATTATTTCCAGTCCCACCACTCAGATGAAGCTTGTCTGTGTTGGAGTCATGTGAGCTGAGCTGCAGACGTCATTCAGCCTCCAGCTGCAGCTCTGTGGACAACCACAGATCTGAGAACAGATTCATGATGTGTGCAAGTTTCCTGAAGCTATTTTAATCTCTGAACACTTCAGATCACAGGACGTCACTTGACGACCATTTCAGATCAGCGAGCTGTTATTAGGAAACACCAACATCCGGTTGCCTCGCTCACATCTGTCTGCACTGCATGAAGCTCCTCCCTTCTGCTGTCAGCTGGAACTTCTGGACATTACTGAAACCATGAAACAGTTTCAGTCTGCTCCTCTGTGAGGATTTATTTATACAAGTCTGGTTTGACTGTGTGTTGTTCAGTGTTGTTGTTGTTGTTGTAGTCGTCACCAGCCTCTGGCAGGCACTTGGATGTAGTATTTAGTTCCATAAAGTGGTGAAGAACAAAGGAAACAGACCATGATGGTTCCTGCAGTGAACAGTAAACAGCATCGATGGTTCTGTGTCCATCATGTTGTTCTCACAGTTGTTTTCATATTTTACTGTCTGATGGATGTGGATCATATCTAGTCCAGAATAGAGGCGTGGTCCTGTACATAAACAAGTCTGATGGATCAGAACAGATTTTGCTGACATGTTGAAGAGCTGCTGGTTCTGTTAAATGAATCCGAGACGTTCACTCTATGTAATTATATTTCTTACTATTCTTTAACAGTTATTGATCCTGATCATCTCTCAGTCAGATCTGCTGATGTTTCGTCCTGTGACCCAAACAGCTACCGATCAACAAACAAGACATCCACCTGCTGTTATTGATCAGCTGCAGTCTGATTGACATCTGTCAAATTAATCCTGACATGTCTCCTCTGGATATGATTTATGATTAGTGCTGGTTATTACTATATGTCTCCTCACTTATTAAATAAGCCTTGATTTGTTCTCCCTGGTGTTTGATAATATATATCATAAAAATGTGTTTATTTCCCTGTTTGTTTTTCCCAGCAGTCTGTGAGTCAGTCTGAGGTGTGTGATGACACACTGGAGGTTCGGTTGGTTCGTATCTGGTCCAGGGACCAAAACCCAAATACATACGGATCATTTTCTTTAATCTGGATATCATGAATGTGTGTTAGGATGTCACTCACTGTCCTCGTCTTGTATCCGAAGGGAACCTGAACCGTCCCAAACAGCTGATGTGAAGTACTCAGGCTGGTATCACACACACTAATCAGCTTCTTCTTCGGACTCAGCATGTGCTGCTGACGATGCTTCTGAACTCTGGTTCCACATGACATGTTTCAGTGTGCAGACGGTGTAGTCTGTGACGCTGGTACTGTGATGGTTCAGTATGAATACACAAAGTTTTCCAGCCTGAGTCTCTCACATGATCTCATATCACTGCTCCTGTTGTTCGTGGTACATTATCATTAATGTTGCTTCAGGGCCCTCATTAAAACTGAACGGTCACATTTTTATGACGTCACAGCTGTGTGACTCGGGGGAGAATGAGCAGAAAAATACAAACATGGAGGAAGTCATCCTTTCTAACCATGTTAAATGTTCTAAAAGGGTCTGTTTTAACCCAAACCATCTTTAACCAAGTGCGTCTGTTGCCTAACTGAACAAAACTGTGTCGGACAACCCAGTTTGAGTGACAGAGAGATGATTGTCTCAGTTACCATGTTAGGATTCAGCTTTAATACACTTCAGACTGAAACTACCTGAGAGACGTCAAACAGCTTAATGTGTGTGTGTGGGAACAGACGCTTCTTTGTGGAGCAGCTGAACAGGAAGTGGAAGTCAGGGTCTGTTTGTCTGGAAATTACGACCACACATGAAACACAAAAGCTGTGATCGCTCACAACTATGTCTCCACACACACACACACATACGCACACACACACTTGTGTGTTTTATTAATAGCATCAGAACAATGGACCTGTAAACTGCACCAACAACAACCAGTTAATAGTATTTGTATAGCGACAATTCACAACAAAAGTCATCTCATGACACTTTCCAAATATAGCAGGCCTAAACCAAACTCCTTGATTAATGTATATACAGACACCCAACATTTCCCTGTTGAACAAGCACTTGGCAACAGTGGTGGGAGTTTGTATGTAAGGAGGAGGATTTTAAATTAAATTCTGGATTGTACAGGAAGCCAGTGCAGAGAGGGTTAACCCTAACCCAGAGACAAGACCCTCGTCAGATGCACTTAAGAGATCATTTGAAACTTTAACCAATATTGTTTCGGTTCCATGATGCACTCTGAAACCTGATTGGAAATTGTCATAGAAACTATTGTTATTAAGAAAGTCAGACAGCTGATCAGCAACTGTTTTCTCAAGAATCTCAGAGAAAAAGTGAAGGTTAGATATGGGTCTACAGTTGGCTCAAGTGTTTGCCTTTAGAAGCGGTTTAATTACAGCTACTTTAATAGACTGTGGTACACAACCTGTAAATAGGGACGGATTGATCATGTTGAGTATAGAGGTGCTAAGTAAAGGTCGAACTTCTTTAGGCAATGTAGTTGTGATTGGGTCTAACAGACACGTTGATGGTTTAGATGAAAAAATTGTTGAAGTTATCTGGTTAAGGTCGGTGGTAGAAAATAATTCTGGATATATAGGTGATTAATTTTGTCTCTCATAAGTAGAATTTTATCATTAAAAGACACCCAATAAGATGCTCTGGCATTACGGAGAGCTTTATAATACATTTTAAAACTTTCTAGCCAGACTAGTTGTGATTCTTCCAGTTTGGTGGAACGCCATTTCCTCTCAAATTTTCTCTGTCTGTGTTAATATGCAAGTTTGGGGGTTACACCATGGAGTTAATCTCTTATGCTTTATTGTTTTCTTTTTCAGAGGGGCAATAGAGTCAAGTGTATTCACAAAGAGCCTGCAACACTACCAACGAGATGATCAATCTGGGAGGGTTTAGGATTAGCACCGGAGTCGACTGATGAGTTGGGACATGACATTGAATAAAAAGCAGATGGAATTTTTTCTTTAAATTTAACTACAGCACCGTCAGACAGACATCTAGAACAGAATGTTTTGCATTGTGGGGTGTAGTCCAGTAATAGGAATTCAAAAGTTATTAAATAATAGTGTGATAAAAGAGTATTCTGTGGGAAAACTATTAAATGTTCAATTTCAATGCCATATACCAGAACAAGGTTGAGGGTGTGACTAAAATGTACTCACTGACTGAAGCCAATCAAATCTAATAATGAGGTAAATGCAGTACCCAGACTATCTTAAATATATATTATTAGATATATTATTTTAAAATCACTTGTGATAATTACTTAATCTGTTTTAAAGGGGAACTACCGTTTTTTTACAACCTGGAACTTATTTCTAGCATAAAATACGATCATTTACTCACCCAGATAACTTTGAAGTCGTTCGGATGAAATTAGATCCAGTGGAGCGCCGTGTATATCCATATAATGCGAGTGATCGGGGCACCGAAGCACAGCCTCTATATAACGCATTATCTGCCGCGAAACTAGTTCATTTCACCAATATTTTGTAATGATACGCCTGTTATCAACATCCGGGGTCTGTAGGTTGACCTACTAATCTCTGACCTGGATGATGTCATCTCTGAATATCGCGCACACCCGCGACAGCCGGCTTGTTTACCTGTAGTTTGCTACTGCTAGTTTTTTGCAACATGGCTGAATGTTTTTCCGATTGTGAGGTGGTGGACGATGACTTTGTTTATGATGGACGTCCTTACCGTTTTGAGCCAGAGTACACGGATGAGGAGCTCGTTGAAAGGAGGATGCGGAGGCAGAGAGAGGAACAGCTGGCCAAAGAACAACAAACGGCTGCAGCTAGGCTAAACGGCTAGGTCAACCTACAGACCCGGGATGTTGATAACAGGCAACTCAGAGGGGAATAGCACGAGCGTATCATAACAAAATATTGGTGAAATGAACTAGTTTCGCGGCAGAAAATGCTCATAGAGGCTGCGCTTCGGTGCCCGGATCACTCGCATTATATGGATATACACGGCGCTCCACTGGATCTAATTTCGTCCGAACGACTTCAAATGACACCAAAGTTATCTGGGTGAGTAAATGATTGTATTTTATGCTAGAAATAAGGTCCAGGTTGTAAAAAACGTTAGTTCCCCTTTAAGGACTAAACTTGACGGATTCAAAAAAATCTGAGAATTCAGATAAAAACTCAGAAACAGGACCAGGAGCTCTGCAAACTATAACAAACAGAAGTGTCTGTATTGTTTTCCAGATCGGGCGAGAGAGATGAAGAATAAGGCTTTCAAACGAGTTCTGGTCCAGTTTAGGTTTTGGATTGATTCATAGGCTTTAGTCAAATATGGCTACAACTCCACCTTCTTGGCTAACTGAAGGCTAACCAGTGTTTTTACCTCTGTGTGTGTGTGTGTGTGTGTGTGTGTGTGTGTTTGTGCGAGGAGGTGATCACTCCCTGCAGACGTCTCATCCTGTGTGCAGACAACAGGAAGGAGATGGAGGAGTGGATGGCAGCTCTGCGCAGCGTCCAGAACAGACAGAACTATGAGGTCTGTGTTATTACCAGTAAGACCAGTATGGCCAGTGTGAGTCCCAGTATGAGCTGCTGAATGTCTGATTCTGTCTCTCCCAGTCCACCCAGTACAGCATGGACCACTTCAGTGGGATGCACAACTGGTACGCCTGCTCTCACGCCAGACCGACATACTGTAACGTCTGCAGAGAGGCGCTGTCAGGAGTGACATCACACGGCCTGTCCTGTGAAGGTACACACTCTACACACACAGTACACACTAACTGACTAGTAACATAAGGCTAACGTGACAGTATCAATGAGGCCTCCTCCTTTTCATCAAGGACCTCAATAGAACGTCTAACACCTGTGTGTGTGTGTGTGTGTGTGTGTGTGTGTGTGTGTGTGTGTGTGTGTGTGTCTGCGCGTCAGTGTGTAAATTTAAGGCTCATAAGCGCTGTGCGGTCAGAGCCACCAACAATTGTAAGTGGACCACACTGGCTTCTATTGGGAGGGACATCATTGAGGACGAGGATGGGGTGAGACACAAATGAACGTTGCTGGACTTTAACACTTTAACACCTCGCTGTCCTCTGACCTCTGACCTGTGTCCTCTGACCTGTGTCCTCTGACCTCTGACCTGTTTCCTCTGACCTCTGACCTGTGTCCTCTGTCCTGTGTCCTCTATCCTTAGGTGTCGATGCCTCATCAGTGGTTGGAGGGGAACCTGCCGGTCTCGGCTAAATGTAACGTCTGTGATAAGACGTGTGGCAGCGTCCTCCGACTGCAGGACTGGAGGTGTCTCTGGTGTAAAGCCATGGTGAGACTCTGGTAACCATGGTAACTGTCATCACTTCCTGCAGGTGTTTCACATTAAAGAGCCTTCCAGCAGAGGTAGGATGTCCTCCAGAAGAACAACAGCATCATGTGGAGGCTTCTTTTGTGAAACATCTGTACAGGAAGTGAGTGTTGTACAGTGTTGTAGTTAACAGAGTGGTGAGTGTGTCATGAGGTCTTGTGAGCATTATACTGAAGGTATCATGTGACAGGTTCAGGTGAAGTCAGGTTTTTACAGTGTTTGTTGAGGTGTGTTTGGTCCCTCTGTCCTGCAGGTGCACTCAGGCTGTAAGGAGCAGCTGTCCTCCAAGTGTCCTCTGGGTCAGTGTAAAGTGTCCGTCATCCCTCCGACGGCTCTAAACAGCATCGACTCTGATGGTGAGATCCACATGATCCACTTATGGACGCTCAGACACTGTTTTCAACTGCACTTTGACTTCTGTACTCCACCTGAGACACCGTAAACACCTGAGTTTATACTGAGGCCATGTTTTTTTTGTGTGCTCAGGTTTCTGGAAGGCATCGTGTCCTCCATCCTGCACCAGTCCACTGCTCGTCTTTGTCAACTCTAAAAGTGGAGACAATCAGGGTGTCAAGTTCCTGCGACGCTTCAAACAGCTGCTGAACCCGGCGCAGGTGTTCGACCTGATGAACGGAGGACCACACCTTGGGTGAGCGAGATAGAGGGACACAGAGAGAGAGAGTTTGGTAGGAACAGGTTTATCAACATTAAATGTGTTTCTCTGTCAGTCTGCGTTTGTTCCAGAAGTTTGATACGTTCAGGATCCTGGTATGTGGAGGAGACGGCAGCGTTGGCTGGGTTCTGTCTGAGATCGACGCCCTGACACTGCACAAACAGGTACAGACAGAAAACAACATGATAGTCAGAGGCAGGACTCTTAACTTCCAATCGAGTCAGAGTCGATGTGTAAGTGTTGTGGAACTTTAAAGATCTGGAGTCTGTCTGGGTTCAACTCTCTGTAGTCTGCGATGTAAACGTGTTCAGCTCTCCATCAGTAACAGTTCTGTCTGAGGGGGTCCACACAGTTTAGATATGACTGATAATTACTGTGAGCTGTGAACTCATCATGTTGTTGTTGTTTTTGTTGTTGTTGTTGTTTAGTGTCAGTTGGGAGTTCTTCCTCTGGGGACCGGGAACGATCTGGCCCGAGTTCTGGGCTGGGGTTCTGCCTGTGACGACGACACTCAGCTGCCTCAGATACTGGAGAAACTGGAGAGAGCAAGCACCAAGATGTTAGACAGGTGAGTGATGTGAGACAGATGAGTGATTTGAGACAGGTAGGTGATGTGAGACAGGTAGATGATGTGAGACAGGTGAGTGATGTGAGACAGGTGAATGATGTGGGACAGGTAGATGATGTGAGACAGGTGGGTGATGTGAGACAGGTAGGTGATGTGAGACAGGTAACTGTTTTCTCTCCTCCTGCTTCAGGTGGAGCATCATGGTCTATGAAACCAAGTTTCCACGGCAACACTCTGCCTCAACGGTCACCGAGGACTGCAGCGATGACTCTGAGGTAACAGGAAGTGACATCACTTCTTGCTGTGTCCTAACATTGAAGAGTGTAATGAGGAGCTGATGTCTGGGACACACCTTTGTGACATCACTGTTTGTCTCCTCTGATCCAGGTGCAGCAGATTCTCACCTATGAGGACTCAGTGGCTGCTCACCTGTCCAAGATTCTGACCTCAGACCAGCACTCTGTTGTCATCTCCTCTGCCAAGTAAGTCTCTCTGTCTGTCTGGCTGTCTGTCTGCCTCTCTGCTTGTCTGTCTGATCATAGATTGATTAACTGACCATATGTTTGTGTGTCTGTGTGTATTCAGGGTCCTGTGTGAGACGGTGAAGGACTTTGTGGCTCGTGTTGGTAAAGCGTATGAGAAGAACACAGAGAGTTCAGAGGAGTCGGAGGCGATGGCCAAGAAGGTACATTTATGTTACTAAACAGAATGTTGTTATCAGAGTTCAATCAGAAATTATTCCAGTCGGAATCACATATAACTAAAATACCTCAGAGACACAGAGTGGACGTGTGTCCAGAGAACACGTCAGATAAATTGTATCAAATGTTGAATCTAATGCGAAGAAAAAGAGCTTTAGGTTGACATTGAAGACAAGTGGAGAACATTTATGTTTCCATCACGACTGCTGAGGAAGAATTTGACATGATCAAAAGCTCTAGAACAGCTTTTGGTTCTGTCAGTAATAATTATTTGGTTTAGCTCAGTTAATCTAAACCACAGGTGCAATATGAAGGCAGGAAGTCTGCTGCTGTTTCATTGTCTCTGTAAAATCAAAGATCCAAACTGAATGAAGCTGTTTCATGTGTTCATCCTGTGTCTTGTAATGGACGAGTGACTGATTGAATGAAGAGTTCTGAACCTGTTTGACCGCTCTGTGTTCGGACCGATGATTCCTGTCTGTCAGTGCGGCGTGCTGAAGGAGAAACTCGACTCTCTGCTGAAGACTCTGAACGAAGAGTCTCAGGCCTCCACCATGCCCCACCAGGCTCCTCCACCCACCATCGCTGAGGAGCAGGAGGAAGCTGAGGGTGTTGTGCTGCCTCCTCCTCCCCTTCATCATCATCCTCCTCCTCCTCACATGCCCTGCTCCCCACGGACCAACACCTCCTCCTCCTCCTCCTCTGCAGCAGCAGCCATCTTTAAACCTCGAGAACAGCTGATGCTGAGAGCCAACAGTCTGAAGAAAGCCATCAGACAGATCATTGAACACACTGAGAAAGGTACGACAGGCAGACAGACAGGTTATCGAACACACTCAGAATCGTACGACAGGCAGACAGACAGGTTATCGAACACACTCAGAATCGTACGACAGGCAGACAGACAGGTTATCGAACACACTCAGAAAGGTACGACAGGCAGACAGACAGGTCATCGACCCTTCAGAGTGGAAGGGTCAGAGAGACAGGTCAGACAGACATTCGAGTCAGATGGACAGGCAGAGAGCGAGGCAGAGGGACAGGTCAGACAGACAGGCAGAGAGACAGATCAGAAAATTGATACCTGCATTTTTCTAGATGGCTGCTGTGTTCTGTTTTTATAAAGTTTCTGTGTTTGTGTGTTTTTATAAATAAAGCTACTGTGTTGTTATGAATAAAGTTTACTGGGTTTGTGTGTTTCCAGCTGTGGACGAGCAAAACGCTCAGACTCAGCAGCAGCTCTTCTCTCTCAGTCGGGAGGAGGAAGAGGAAGGTCTGGTGGAGGAGGAAGAGGAGGAGGAGGAGGAGGACAAGATGTCTCTGCAGTCATCCTACAGCGTCAAACACCGCAACACTCGCAGAGGTCAGTCAAACTGTCACTGATACTTCTACTGCTACTGTCAATAAAACTAATGCTGCTATTAATACTGTGCTGTCTCCAGCAATGTTTCTGGTACAGATTAAACATATTTAATCAGACTTTGTCGCTGATATCACTTCCTGTCACAAACACATAATCTGTTGAAATAAATAAATTAATCTGTGATTTGTCATCAGTGTGATGGGCGGCCCATCCCTCTGCTCAGTCTGCAAGGCATCGCTGTGCTCAACATCCCCAGTTATGTCAGGAAAGAACAGCAGGGACTAAGACAGAACAGAACAGCAGGGGTCAGGACAGGACAGCAGGGACTAGGACAGGACAGCAGGGGTCAGGACAGTAGAGGCCTCGGCAGAATAACAGAGAGCAGCTTCATGCTCACAGACATCCCCATGAAGTGTTTCTGCACATATCCAGGACCCTCAGGATTCAGTCTGGTCAGAATCTAATACCTGGATCTGTCCTTGTGATGCTGTTTGATTCTCATCAGGAGAAACACCCTGTTAATGAATGGACTGAGGACTTAATTCAGACCATCTACAAATCTGTCTGTCTGTCTGTCTTTACAGTCAGTAAGACGCCCTGTGAGAAGCTGATTAGTAAAGGCAGCCTGTCACTTGGCAGCTCTGCATCACTTCCTGTCCAGGCAGGAAGTAGGGAGAACATGCCCATGCTCAACACAAAGATTCTCTATCCAGGTACGAAGGTGTGACGTCAAATAGGAGTTTTTTTGTCATCATGACAGCAGTTTGATGTGTGTGTGTGTGTGTGTGTGTGTGTGTGTGTTTGTGCAGGTCTCAGGGGTATCTCAGGTTCTCTCTCCAGCAGTTCGGTGATTAGTCGACTGCTGGTGAATGCCGACCCGTTCAGCTGTGACCCTGACAACATGTAAGTCTGTTTGTGATCTGACATCATTAAACATGACATAGCTTCAGTTTATAAGCAGGTTTAATATGTGTGTGTGTGTGTGTGTGTGTGTGTGTTTGTTCAGGGATTGCTACACTGAGAAGTGTGTCATGAACAACTACTTTGGAATTGGATTGGATGCTAAAATCTCTCTGGACTTTAACAACAAGAGAGATGAACATCCAGAGAAGTGCAGGTACAAAACAAAACTTTACTCCTTTATTTGAATTGTTAAACCTTTATTTAAAACCTTTACTTAACATTGACATCTGTCTGGGCCCTGGTGAGAGTGTAGATGTGCAAACACTTTGACAACATAACCGCACACACAGTTCATTCACATATAAAACAATGAAAGACAGAAAAGCTTCACAGAGTGCAGAGAAACGTCTTAAGATCAAACTTCCCTCCAGAGTAACTGATATTTATTTGAAGTCACAGCTGTAATTTGATTTGAATCAAGAAAGCTATGAAATAATTAATTATTGTTGTGTGTTCAGGAGTCGGACTAAGAACATGATGTGGTACGGTGTTCTGGGAACCAAAGAGCTGCTGCACAGAACCTACAAGAACCTGGAGCAGAGGGTCCTACTGGAGGTGAGAAACACAAACAAACTGGTTCTGCTGGTTTTAGACTAGTAAGAGGTCCCAGTCAAGAGCTCAAACACATTATTTAATCAGACCTTGTCACTGATATCACTTCCTGTCGCAAACACGTAATCTGTTGAAATAGATAAATTAATCTGTGATTTGTCATCAGTGTGATGGGCGGCCCATCCCTCTGCCCAGTCTGCAAGGCATCGCTGTGCTCAACATCCCCAGTTACGCAGGAGGAACCAACTTCTGGGGAGGAACCAAAGAGGATGACGTGAGAACTCAACCTGTCTTTTTGCCTCTCTGTCAGCCTGTCTGTCTGTCATTCTAACTGCTGGTCTGTCTGTCTGTCTCTCAGACGTTCACGGCTCCATCCTTCGATGATAAGATCCTGGAGGTGGTGGCGGTCTTCGGCAGCATGCAGATGGCCGTGTCCCGAGTCATCAACCTGCAGCACCACCGCATTGCTCAGGTACACCTGTCTGTCTGACCTGTCTGTCTGTCTGTCTGTCTGTCTCTCTGTCTCTCTGTCTTACCTGTCTGTCTATCTCAGTGTCGGACAGTGAAGATCACTATCCTGGGTGATGAAGGTGTCCCGGTGCAGGTGGATGGGGAGGCGTGGGTCCAGCCTCCAGGTTACATCAAGATCATCCACAAGAACCGAACCCAGACACTGACCAGGGACCGGGTGAGTCCAAGCATACAGTCAATGTCTAATGTGCACTCAGTCTAATACCACCGAAAGCTCTTCCTAATATTCATTCCACCATTATTGATATCAAGGACACGAAATAGAAACAATTGTCAGTTCAACTGCAGTGCACAACAATGTGTTTCAGTGTGTGTGTGTGTGTGTGTGTGTGTCTTCCAGGCGTTTGAGAGCACCCTGAAGTCGTGGGAGGACAAACAGAAGTGTGAGTTTCCGCGGACCCCGCCACCTCAGGCCCCACAGCCCCCCCTGTCCTCGCAGCCAGAGATTGTCTCTGAGGAAGAGGCGTCACTCGTCAGTGAGTTTGGTCAGGCAGCAGGAGCTCTCATACACAGGTAACACTGATCAATAATGTTGTTATTGGATCATTCCGTTAAAAGACCCATTTTTATCATCATATAACTAAATTATTATAATATGTTTCACTTTGTACAAATTTAACCATTCATTGATCACAGGAGAAGGTGGGAGTCAGCACCCACTCATCCTGAATTCTGTCATAATTCTTAACAAATTAGAGCTGCAGTGACGAATCAATTAATTGATTAGCTGCTGGTGCTAACTGATCAGGAATACTGGCAGGACCTTGTGTCGCTGCAGTGAGGAGAAGTTCTTTGGGCCTGCTGCAAATGCAGCTTGCAGCTCTCCGCAGCTGTTAGGCCCAGAAGAGTCCAGAAGAAGAGAACTTGAGGGCAGGCAGCCCCGTGGGGGGGAGATGGAGAGGAGCCCTTGAGGATAAGAAGTTGGAGGAGAAGAGAGGCTTGAGAAGAATAGAGACTTGAGGAGAAGAGAGAGAACAAAGGAAGGTGCTGGAGTTTTGACTCTCTGATCAGAGGGGGGTCTGTCACTCTGACCAATAGTAGCTCAAAGCTGAATTTTGCACCTAGGTGTGAAGAATGGGGAATTCTGGGACACTGAGTTCAGTTCAGAGTCCATTTTGAAATCCACAATGAATGACTTCATCTGTGGGTCACAACAAAACAGTAAGGGACTCAGAGAACAGCCGTGACGGGTCCCTCTGGAGAGGCTAAAAAATGTTTATTATCCCATTAGTTATCACTGCAGCTTATAGAATATACTAACCCACCTGGAGAAGCATGGACCAAACCCGAGATGCGTCAGGGTGGAGAAGAGGAATCCCCACGCCACCCTGTCAAAGGCCTTTTCGGCATCTAAGGAAATTGCAGCTATTGGTGCATCTTTTGACTGACTCAACCACATTAAATGTAACAATTTTCTTATACTATCTGTAGAGGATCTATTTTTCATAAAACCCACCTGGTTCGGATGTATAATGTTGGGCAGGACCTGTTGTAAGCGTATGGCCAGTACCTTTGTTAATATTTTGCAATCCAGATTAAGCAGGCTGATAGGTCTAAAATTAGATGGATCTGTTATTATCCTTATCCTTCTTAGGAATTAAAGATATTAAGGCTTCGTTAAAAGTAGGTGGCACCTGTCCCTTCTCAAAAGCCTCCTAATACACCTGCAGAACTGGAGCAAGAATATCTATATACTCTTTGTAATGTTCTGCAGGGAAACCGTCATAACCCGAGCATTGAGAACATTATTTGTGTACACAGAGTTTCCTAAAAAGAAGGTTTTTGAACAACTCATGTAAGCAGTCGCTTGCTCCACTCGCCACCGTCCTGCCAGTCAAGATGCGTCAATCCCCAAGTGCGGCGTAACATGGGGAAGAGTAACGGTGGAAAGCTCCATGTTACACCGCACTTGGGTTAGCCCTAACCCTAACCCTGGTGATACTACGAGCAAAGTTTCATGTTGTGTCGAGTCTTCTTAGTGTACATAGCGATTTTGATGCTACCGTAAAGTTGCCCCTAGCACACAATTGAAAATGATTTATACCCGAAAACTAAAATACGGTAAATCTTAAAAGTGGCTTTTTCGTCGTAATTATGCTTTTACACGAAGGTTTGACTCAGGTACATTCACAAAAAAAGCCTAGGTTTCATTTTGGCGAGAGTTACACTTTAAGAATAGGTCAATTCTGGAATGAGATTTGTTTCCCTCCCATGGGGGTTAGTAAGCCTCCATATATCTGTTAGTCCCATATCGTCTTTTATCATATGTATTGCCTCTCTATCTTTGGTCCTCAATGGACCCTTAGACCTGCTTTTATCCAGGATGGGAGCCATCACTTCATTAAAATCTCCTGCTAATATTATATGCCCATCCATGTCTCCCAAGACCTTATTATACCATGAAAAAAATGCGGATCCCCTTTGTTGGGCGCATAGATGTTACATAATATAACCTTCACTCTCTATTAATGCTTGTACACGTACCATCCGCCCTTCTGCATCTTTAACCTCTTTCAATAACACAAACTGTGTATTCCTTTTAATCAGAATCATTACCCAATACATGCACTCGACAGTGAACTGTGAAAAATATATCCTATCCATCCTGTTTTAAATCTGACCTCCTCTCCCTCATTTAGGTGAGTTTTCTGTATGAAAATTATATCTGCCTGATTCGTTTTCAAATATGCCAATATCTTACGTCTTTTAACTGGATTTCCACATCCATTAATATTCCAGGACACATATTTAATACACTTCCTTGTCATATTTACCTGCATGTGTTGTTGTACCCATGTCTGTTATACTATAAACACCAAAATATATCTGCCTATGATGTCTACCCCTTCCTGAGTTATGATTTGTTAATACCATGTGCCCCATCAAAACATAAACATAAATACAAATACAAAGTGTGGAAAAAGAACATTTCCAACATACTGAACACATAAGGAAAAAACAAATTAAACCCAACCAAAGTCCAGCCATCAAGCTGCCTGACAGTCCCTCTTCTGCTGTCATATCAAACCTAAACTTAAAAAAGTAAAACCTTATCTGGTCTGTGGGTTACGCTTCTCTCCTGCCTAGATGGCAGCTCGATCAGGCCCATCTCCCCCCGACAGTCCGCACAACATTCTCGTGGCTCATTCAGGTCCAAATAAGTGTCCGTTTATCTCCTTTATCTCACATTCAATCTGCAATCTGCGTCCTCATGGTCGTTGTCGCTGATGAATTTTTGTGCATCCTTCACTTTGGCAAAACTCACATTTTCCCTTTCCACTTGAACCACAGTGTGGCCGGATAGGCCAATGTATACTTCACGTTGGATTCCTGAAGTTTGCGCTTCACAGCGGTGAAAGCCTTGCTCCTCTCTGCCAGCTCTTTGGTCATGTCAGGGGTCACAGAAAGTTGACATCCTTCCCACTCTACCCCACGCTTTTCTTACGCTGCGGTTATCACGTTACACGTTACCATCGCTGACTGTCTCTGGAAACGAAAGCACCCGTCTCGGAGGTCGGTCTGGGTCCGGCATTGGTGCGAGCGCCCGGTGGGCCCTTTCAATCTCAAACTCAGGATCGACACGAACTCCGAGCCCCTCAGTCAAATCTTCTGAACACAGTTTAACAGTGTCCCATTAGTGCCAAAAGTCTCTTTCAGGCCAATAAGTCTCACATTGTTTAGTTTGCTATGGTTTTCGAGGGTTTGAATGCCGTCCCACATTACTTCCATCTTTTTACTTCTCTTGCCTTCAACCGCGTCGAGCCGCTCTGAGGTCTCCTCCAGACAGACGATATGTGTTTTAGCCTCCCCGAGTCTCTCCTGCATGGCCGCCACCATTGTTTTCAGCTCAGTTGTTGTCTCCTTGATAGTAGAAATGTCTGTTGCTACAGACTGTAGTGTGGCGTTCATTTGAGTAATTTCTGGGTTAGGGTTAGTTGTTCAAGTCACTGCTAACAAACAATCTAATCTGATCAAATTTGTTACTGTGGGGATGTTGCAGCTGTAAAAATAAATACAATGCAAACACTGAAATGACAGTTATTACAGAAAGCATATTGTATATAAAATGCAGCTTGGTCATGTAGACGTGTGTAGTCATTGTAATATTCTGACGTCACTTCCTGTTGATGTGTTTGTGTTTCAGTATTCGTGAAGTTGCTCAGTCTCACCACAGTCTGGAACAGGAACTGGCTCACGCTGTCAACGCTAGCTCAAAGGCGATGGACGTGGTCTACGCCAACTCCAAGAGCTCGGGGGTACTAAGCATAATACTGGTCCCTGCTGTATTGTCCTAGTCTGTACTGTCCTGCCTGTGTCTCTGGTGTCTTTTTCTGGTCTCTGTTGCCCTTTTCTGGTCTGTCCTATCCTGTCCTGTTCTCAGCTGTCCTTTCCTGGTCTTTGCTGTCCTGTCCTAGTCACTACTGTCATTTTCTGGTCACTGCTGTCTTTTCCTGGTCTTTGCTGTCTCTTTTCGGTTGCTGCTTTCCTTTTCTTGGTCACTGCTGTCCCTTTCTGGGCTCTCTTGTCCTTTCTTGGTTGATGCTGTCCTTTCCTAATGGCAGCTGTCTTTTCTTGGTCTTGCTGTCCTCACCATAAATGTTGATCATGTACAATATGAATGTAGCTTGAAGTTTTTCATGATTTTCAGAGTGAATTTTAAAATGTGATTTATTCATAGGAATCAAACAATGAACTCTGTCTCTCATTCTGTCTCCCAATTTTCCTTTATCTCTGTCTACCTGTCTCTCTCCATACCTGTCTCTGTTCCTGTGTGTCTCTCCAGGCTCTGAGCTGCAGCATTGTCCTTCAGATGGTGGTAAATGTCAAAGCCTTACTCAGTGAGACTGAGCTGCTGCTGGCTGGAAAGATGTCCATGGTAACTGTCTCCCTTGCTCTACTTTTGTTCTCCTGTCCTTGTGTCCTCTGTTCTTGTATCCGTCTTTTCTTCTGTCTTTACTGAAGTCCATATATCCCGGTGTGTGTGTTTGTGTGTGTGTGTGTGTGTGCGTGCGTGCATGCGTGTGCAGCAGCTGGATCCACCTCAGCAGGAACAGTTGAATGCAGCTCTGAGTTCTGTGGCTCAGCAGCTCCGTCGGCTGGCTGACGTTCCCTGGTTGTGTCCCGTCATCGACCCCTCAGACCATGAGGTAAACCATCAAATGGTACTCCTATTAGTACTGCAAGTACAGGTGAACCACCAAATACTGCTTCTGTTAGTACTGGGAGTAGAGGTGAACCACCAAATACTACTTCTATTAGTACCGCGAGTACAGGTGAACCACCAAATACTACATTTACATTTACATTTAGGGCATTTAGCAGATGCTTTTGTCCAAAGCGACTTACAATAAGTACATTTGTCACAAGAAAGAAACCACAATATATCTCTGTTGATAAAGTAGAAAGGATAGAAACAATATTCAAGCCCTTGTCAGAGCAAAGTAGTTGTTTATTCATCAAGGATACCTTCCATAAGTGCTATGATGTAAGTGCTGAAGGCAGGAACATACAAGTGCATATAAGTACTTTTTTTTTTTTTTGTGGGGGGGGGGTGGGGGCTATGCAGGGTCGAGGTGAAGTCTGAACAAGTGAGTCTTGAGTCTTTTGCGAAAGATGGCGAGCGATTCTGCTGTCCTGATGTTGGTCGGAAGTTCATTCCACCACTGGGGTGCCAGAACAGAGAGGAGTTGGGATTTCTCTGTGCGGTCTATGTTTGCTCTCAGCGATGGCGGTACCAGCCGACCGGCCGATGTAGTAGAGCGAAGTGCTCGAGATGGGGCGTTTGGTCTGATCAGTGATTGGAGGTAGACGGGTGCAGTTTGGTTGAAGGCCTTGAAGGCCAGCACCATGGTCTTGAATCTGATGCGGGCTGCAACCGGAAACCAGTGGAGGTCACGGAGGAGGGGGGTCACATGGGAGAATTTGGGTAGATTAAAAAGGAGGCGCGCTGCAGCGTTCTGGATACGTTGCAAAGGTTTAGTTGCAGAGGCTGGGAGTCCAGCTAATAGCGAGTTGCAGTAGTCGAGGCGGGAGATGACCAGCGATTGAACCAGGAGTTGCGTTGCTTCCTTTGTGAGGAAGGACCGGATCCTGCGGATGTTGTAGAGGGCAAATCTACAGGATCAGGCCACCGCGGTGATGTTGGGGGTGCAGGAAAGTCCGTCGTCGAGGATAACACCCAGATTCTTTGCAGTCGGTGAAGGCGATACTGTGATGTTCTCGACAGTGACTGACAGGTCCATGTGAGGGCAGTCTTTCTGTTTTACTAAGGTTGAGCTTGAGATGATGGGCAGTTGTCCAAGCGGAGATGTCTGCCAGACATTCCGAGATGCACGTGGCAACATGGGTGTTGGAGGATGGGGGAAAGGAGAGGAACAGCTGGGTGTCATCAGCATAACAGTAATAAGAGAATCCATGTGATGTGATTGCAGAGCCTAGTGATCTATTGTATAGTGAAAACAGAAGTGGTCCGAGTACTGAGCCTTGAGGGGCACCGGTTTCCAGGGAGCAGGGTTTGGACAAGGAGCCATTCCACATGACCTGGAAGATGCGTTCTGTGAGGTATGATGTGAACCAGGTTAAAGCAGAGGCAGTAATGCCCAGTTTGGCCAGAGTGGAGAGGAGGATTTGGTGGTTGACTGTGTCAAACGCAGAGGATAAGTCGAGGAGGATGAGGACTGAAGAGTGGGATGAGGCTCTGGCGGTCTGTAGCGACTCAGTCACTGTGAGGAGGGCCGTCTCAGTGGAGTGAGCAGTCCTGAAGCCTGACTGATTAGGGTCAAGAAGGTTGTTTTGCAAAAGGTAAGCAGACAGTTGGTTGAAGACAGCACGTTCCAGGGTTTTAGAGAGGAATGAAAGAAGAGATACAGGTCTGTAGTTTTGAATGTCAGCTGAGTCTAGAGTGGGTTTCTTTAGGAGTGGCTTTACTGATACTAATACTACTTCTGTCAGTACTGCTAGTGCCAGTGGTATTGGCGGTATTCTTAGTTACACTGTCAGTCTGTAGTCCTGCTGATCAAGTACTACTGTGCCCTCGAGTATTAAACTGCATAATGTTAACAAACAGTAATTTTGCAACATTCCAGAAGAACCTGTGAACTCTTTCATACTTCACATCCAAACATGACTTCTGACAATCTCCTGTAGATGACAATATAAATACATGTTAATGAATGTAAATCCTGATGAATCTGACCTCATCACATCGAATCCTGAGGCTGCTGTCTGAACAGCTGCTGGTGCTGAGAACAAGTCTGATAATTATCAATACAGATCAATAACTCAAACACAATTTAATGTCTCAAACAGAAGTGATGGAACAACATCATTTGCTCTCTTCTGTAACAGCATGTGACTGAGGCAACACAGACAACTTCATTTTACCAAAAATACACTTTTATTAGACTTCAGTCTGCACTGCAGGTATGAAAACAGACAGGTGCACTGTTACTTGAGTGACTGGTGGAGAAGTTATAACTGTAACTGTAGCTCTGTGAACTCATCAGAAACTAATGTCTGCTATTGGATACCATATGTGTCCACCTGTCTGTCTGTATACCTTTCTGTCTTCAGGGTCCTCTGACAGATTTCTCGAAGCGAAGTCGAAGCGCAAAGTTCCGTCTCGTCCCGAAGTTCAAGAAGGACAAAAACAACAAGAACAAAGAGACCTGTGCTACTCTCTCACTGCCAGGTGAGCTCTCTTTGTCTCTGTCTCTTTCTCTGTCTCTCTCTCTGTCTCTCTCTGACGCTGATGTCGTCACTTTGTCTCTGTCGGGGTATTTCCTGTCTGTCTGATGACTTCCTGTCGGTGTCTCAGTTCACCAGTGGGGGACGGAGGAGGTGGGAGCGTGGCTGGACTTTCTCTGTCTCACTGAATATAAGGACATCTTTATTGGACACGACGTCCGCGGAGCTGAACTTATCCACCTCGAGAGGAGGGACCTGAAGGTACCGCTGCTAGCGCCGATAACTGCTTATAGAGTCACTGGTGGCTGCATGAAGGGTGTTTGATTTTATAGTGTTGTTACACACCTTCTGTTATTTGTGTGCGCGTGTGTCTGTGTGTGCGTGTGTCTGTGTGTGTGTGTGTTTGTGTGTTCAGGACCTTGGCGTGACGAAGGTGGGTCACATGAAGAGGATCCTTCAGGGCATCAGAGAGCTTAACAGGAACAGCAGCGCCAGCGAGGCCTGACCGCACACAGGTGATCAGTATTTATGATCAATAAATAATAATCAATAATCATCTCTGTAAAAACTGACCTTGATCTCACAAATGTAAAGAGGAAAAAAAAAAATATGCTGATCGATTGTCAAGGTTATTTTTACGTATATTTTCAGTATTACAGTAATGAAGAGCAGAGCTGATTGCCTTATTGATGAACATGTATTGATTAACTTGACATCCTGTTGGACTGACTGATGTTTACGTGAACAGTTCAACATTATCAGCTCTTTCTGATCAGATCAATAAAGTCCCCATCAATGTTGATGACTGACGTGTATCTGACTTCTCTTTTTCTTCCAGCCGTCAGCTCTCCTCCTACCTCTACTGACCTCTGACCTCGAACCCGCACGTCTGAACTCAAACACTGGGACTGAACCAGGACCAGGACTCACTCACTCTGTGACTGGACCAGGACCTGGACTCACTCTGTGACTGGACCAGGACCTGGACTCACTCTGTGACTGGACCAGGACCTGAACTCGTTCTGTCTCTGCTCAGCTTGGTGACACACACACCACCTCCAGAAAGAGCCAATCAGAAGATCCATTAGTGCCTTGTCATCTCACCCACCGACCAATCACATCATCAGGATTCAGAGCCAAACATGAAGGGCTGCACCAGGACCATACACACACTGGGCTGAGATTACAGAGACAAGATGGCCGACAGACGACAGAAATGTACCGTCTGATTGGACAAGTTGACTGATAAACATCCTGTCAGCAGATTTTTCTGTCCTGTTGCTATTTTATCGTTCAGAACCGACGTTAAACGGTTCTTCTTCAGTTCACGATGAACTCGTCCACCAGGTCTGATGAGGATCAGGAGTCAGCTCATCCTGAAACCCTCCACAGCAGCAGAGACATCGCTAGAAACCTGACTCACATGGAACCAGATCTTAGCTGGATCAGGCCTATAGAAGGCTCTTACCTTTGGTTCAGGTTTTGTTGGACTGAACCAGCTCCAGTTAACAGGACTCAGGACTCGGACCGAGTCCAGCGTTACTCCACACACCATGTCAGAGGCCTAACTGTCTAACCACAGCTTACCTGAGCAGCCAGCCAATCAGAATCTCCTCTGGTCCCCTAACCCTAACCAGGATGCAACAGAACCCTTTAAACAGTCACAGGAACATGTTAAGAACCGGTCTATGTCCCCAAAGAAGACCTTATTGAGAAACAGTGGAGACAGCTGAGGGACAGACACTGTGAGTCCAGATCAGACTGACTGATTCAGTTTTCTATTAAAACACATATTTATTTCTCCTGTCAATGTTTAGCGTTCAGTAGAAAAACAGGAAGTGATGTCGCTGGGAGAGACGATCCTGAATGCATCAGGTGTCTGACGAAGACTCTGCAGTAACGAAGACGAGCTGCGTTTCCTGTCTGATGTTTGTCTGTCTGTCTGTCTGTCTGACCGTCTGTTTTAGGGACCAAACAAACTGAATACATTTAGTCTCACAGAAGTTCCTTCATGTTTTATTAATCAGATCAACTCAGAACTGTTTTATTTTCACACTCCTTAATAAGCCTTAATAACTTCAGCTGAGACGACTGAATCATTTCATCTTCTTATCAAATCAAACTTCATCACAGATTTAATGTCTTTGGCTTTTGATGTCACGTTTTGTTTTTTTTTTTACATCTATTGAACCAAATGATCGATCGAGAATAGATCCTGTCACAGCTCGTGTCAGTTATCAGATATCCGATCATTTACACCTGAACAGGTTATCAATCTTCATCATATCAGTGCAGGCGGTTGACTTCTGCTAATAAACGCTGTGATCGATAATCAATCAGCAGTGAAGCAAACAGGAAGTTAAGTGTTTACATGATTGAACACAAAGTTTCTGCCTTAAATGTCCCTTTGATCACACCTGAGCAGTGAACTCAACACGCTGCCTTCACTGTCTCAACTGTCACTGTGATCATTAAACTCGGAGACTCACAGAGAAACAAGCTTCATCATTCAACACAGAAACATGTCAGACTGTCATCAGTGTTAATAAATCAATCAATCAGTTATCAATGGGTCAGATGTTGCAGCTCAGTCTGATGAAGTTGTTCTGTTCGCTGTCTCTGTTTCTTTTTGTAGTTGTAGTTCATGTTCAGATCATGTCAGCAGATATTAACTGTGATTAAATATTCAAACACAGTCAGTCTCTAAATGTGTCAATATATTGAGTTTATAAAAATATGAAACCAGCAGCCGTTCAAAGCTAAAATATTTATAAAATATTCTCCAAAACCTTTAAATATTCTTATAATGATATTTTTAATATTCTGTCTTGTCCAAGTCAAGTTACTAACTTGTTTTCAGAGGATGATTGTGCACACGTAATGTAAAGATAACTTTGTTCAGTTTAACTCTTCGCTCACTGTGGATCAAGATAATCACCTTTGTCCTTGCAGATGATTCATATTCTAAACGCCGGATGGGATCGATCCCGACATAATGTAGAGATTGATCCAGACACAGTGCAGGGATCGATCCAGACATAATGTAGAGATTGATCCAGACACAGTGCAGGGATCGATCCAGACATAATGTAGAGATTGATCCAGACATAATGTAGAGATTGATCCAGACATAGTGTAGAGATTGATCCTGTCAGTGTGAAGATGTCAAAGTGGGTTAAATTGTGTATAAATCTAAATCTGACAATTAACATGCTAACGTTTGTTAGCTCCCTTCTGTAGTTTGCTGCGGTCCTATTCATGTTTTCAGATGTTTTAGTGAGCGAGTGCCTTTATCCTCTGGTGTTTGATTCTCTCTGAACCATCCTGTGTATTTATTGGATTATTTAATCTGATACTGTCTGTTTGTACATACGCCCCCTGCAGGGCGCTCAGTGTAAATACATTGTGTTGTGTACAGAGAAACATCTGAACATCCTGTAAGAAATAAAGAAGATAAAGTCTCCACTCGTTCAACAGGTTTTATTTCTTGTCTCTGCAGCTCCACAGTTTTTCAGCTTCTTTTAGCTCATGGTTTTGAATGTAAAGTGTTTTAATTCTTCTGGTTTACATTAAAGGTTCTCAAACATTTTTGGCTGATAATGAGATTCAAAGTAGTTCTTCAGTATTCAGGTTTTGACCTAAATCACTAAATTTATGGTGGTTAATTGTAAACAGACATTTTCAGTGGATTTTCTGAGAAATACCTTCAAAGTTAATATTTTCATTACAGGTTCGCCTTAATTTGTATCAATTTTTTTAACAAAGGTTCCAGTTCAAGATTAATTAATGGACAGTAATGTATCATGGAGTATTAAGTAATCTGCGTAGTTTAAGGGGCTAAAATATGAATTGTTTAAATGATTTAATTATGTATCAAACTCTCTTAATGTCTAAATTAGAATCCTGTCCGGAGTTTCCAGGGTGGAGGCGGATCAGACAGACCTCGCGAACCCAAACGTCTCAAATTCCACCTTCAGAAGAATTTATCGTGCATCTTGGTTGAGGTTGGAGATGTGGAATCCGAGTGGAGGATGTTCAAAGCTTCCATTGTAGCGGCACCTGCAAGGAGCTGCCGTCAGAACGTCATCGATGGCTGTTGTTGCAGCAATCCAAGGACACAGCTGATGGACACTGGCACTGAGGGAAACTGTCAAGCTGAAGAAGGAAGCCATTCAGGCTTTGTTGGCCCAGAGGTCTGCTGAAGCATCAGGCAGGTACCGGGAGGCTGAAGGGGCTGCAGCTTCTGCGGTCACTGAAGCAAAAACCCAGGTGTGGTAGGACTTTGTGGAGGCTATGGGGAAAGACTTTTTGTTGGTCTCAAGAAAGTTCTGGAAAATCATTTGGTGACTCATGAAGCGAAAGAAGGGAAGGCTGTGTTCAGCTGGGGAGGAGAACTATTGACCCTGGCTAATGATATCGTCAGGCGGTGGAAAGAGCACTATGAGGAGCTCCTGACCCTCCAATAACGTGTCCTCTGTAAAGTCTGAAGACTCAGTGGAAGACTTCCATATTCCTGGGAGAGGTCACTGAGGTAGTCAAAAAGCTAATGAGAAGCAAGGTGCCACAGGTGGACGAGATTCAAGGCTGAAGGCTCTGGGCATTGTTGGGCTGTCCTCTGGTGGGTGTGCTGTGAGTATCACACTGCTCAGCCTCCCTGCACACGTTAATTCCAGAGTGCTGGAAAAGAAGCTTCAACCAAGAGTGGAACCTCGGATGAATCCAGCTATCCAGTCCCTATATAACCAAAGTGATGTCCTATGTCCTATGTCCGTATACTCGATTCAAACACATTTCCAGTGAGTATTAGACTCCTCCAGGGTTGGTCCTGGTCCTGTTTGTGATATTCACAGACAGGATCTCAAGGCTAAGCCGTGGTGAGGAGAGTGTGAAGGTTTCGGAAACTCAGAATTGTGTCTCCACTTCTTGCAGACAACGTGGTTCTGCTGGCTTCAGATAGAAAGAATGAGATTGCAGATACAAGCGGGCAAAATAAATTTCTTCTGTAGGCTGACTTGGCTCAGTCTTAGAGACAGGGTGAGGAGCTTTGACATCCAGAGGGAGCTTGGCATAGAGCAGATGCTCCTCTCTGTCAAAAAGAGCCAGTTGAGGTAGTTCAGGCATCTGCGCGCCTTTATACTGCTTCTCTATCTCATCACTTCCTGTAGAGTTTGTTCTTCTCAGTTAGAGAGAATGAAGACTTGTCTCTTGTTGTGTCCTCTCTGCTCCTGATGTGACGTCTGTGTGTCAATATTTGAATTGTGGCTAAAGATCAATCGATCAGCTCCGTCCTCCATTTTACACCCTGACAGACAGAAGCGACTGTCCTCAAGGGAGACAACAGCAGACAACAGAAGACGACAGGTAGGATTGTTCACTGACAGCAAAACAGGTTCCGATTCTTCAGCTTACATTCACAGAGGTTCTCAACCTGAGGCTGGATCAACAGCGATCAACAGAACTGAAGGATTGTAGTGATGTTTGTTCGAAGAGATCTGTAGCTGTGTTAACAGCTGTGTGGAAACCCGAAGATAAAATGTAAATCAAACCTGAATTCACATCACAATTTGTCAACTAGAATTTTGGTATGAAGACAATTGAAAGACGTCACAAGTTGAATTACATTTGGAGATGTAACAGAGTTCCCAGAATGCAGCAGGATTCTATTAATACACAATATTAAAACAGCGACATGTTCAGAGAGAAACATCAACACAAAACTTCTAACAGAACAACTTGATTTCTGTTTATTTCCGCAGACAGAGACGGCGAGAGAGACAGACAGAAAGACATGCTGTCATCCACAGCTCTGACACTCGTCACTCTGCTCAGCTGCTCTGCACTCCTCCAGTGTACAGGTGGGACTGGTAGACAGGTGATCTCACCTGCCGTCTCTGCGTTCTCATGATATTTGCTTGCAGTTCTCCTGCTTGTCTGAAGTGTTTCTCCTATTTCGTTTACCCTCAGTGTTCCTGGATCAGTCATCAGCAGGTCAGATCCTCCGCTCCTCCTCCAGGAGGCGCCGAGCCAACTCCCTGTTCCTGGAGGAGATGTTACCTGGAAACTTGGAGAGGGAGTGTTACGAGGAGAGCTGCTCACAGGAGGAAGCCGCCGAGATCTTCCAGACCAAAGAAAAGATGGTGAGAAGGTTGTCCAAACTGAGAGTCAGGGTCCCAGAGGAGGACACCATGGTCCAACCTGAGGGTCAGGACCGAGGGCAGGACACTGCGATGGTCAGTCAGGTGAAACATGTCGAGGTCAAAGATTTTCGGTCTAACTTTGAGTTTCTTGCCTCACAGTTGGAGTTCTGGTTCAAATACACGAGTGAGTATTTTCATCATAAACATTATGAAACAAATGTTCAGACTGATGACGTCTGAATGTTAAGATTCATCTCAACCTGCTCATCATTTATTTCAACCTGATATAAACAAAATAATGTCAACAACAGGTCCAGCAGCTGGTCTGGAGCTTTCCATCTTATCACATGATCTTCACTCTGACAGGGTCATGATAATAATCTCTAATGATTTCAACTACCTGGTCATGATGCATTCAGGTGTCTTGCTTGTGTGTGGTAGATCTGAACCCTTGTAGGACAAACCCCTGTCTGAATGGAGGGATGTGCATGATGGACCGAGGACACTTCCTGTGTCTCTGTCCTCCTCAGTACCACGGTGACACCTGTGACTCAGGTAATGGCACCTGATACGCCGGTAACCATAGTTACTGCTGTCAGGCTCTGTTGTAGTAATAGTTTGTGTACTGTGTGCAGTGGTTTTGGAGTGTCGCTATAGAAACGGTGGCTGTATGCAGTACTGCAGAGACCTGCCGGGTGGAGCTGGAGTTCAGTGTGGCTGCGCTGACGGATTCAAACTGGAGCTGGATGGACAGGGCTGCTCCCAGACTGGTAACACTCACTGAACATGAGTTACCACTGTAACTACTGCACACAGTACTACTGATATACTGATACTACAACATATAATACTACACATATACTGATACTACTACACATTATACGAGTGATACTACTGATACTACTGCATATGTGTTACTGACATTCCATCCTGCTGCCACAAGAACCAGAGCAGCAGCTTCATCTGCAGCTGAAAATAGTCCCAATCAGAGTCACTGTTTCCTCCTTTTTGTTTGATAAAAGTAAAGCATGCAGCTGTTTGAAACATCTAACTAAACATTTGTGATTTCAAAGATTTACGTGTCGAGAAGGAATCGCTGAGTTTCAGACAGGGATGTGGAGGATTTGTTGACTAAAAGAAGACTACAGAATTACATGAGTTTGGTCCTTTAAGTAGTGAACAGGTGTGAACAGTGCACACACTTCTCACACATCTCTTTCCGTTATTTTGTTGGTGTGCAGTGTCGTTCCCCTGTGGCCGCCAGCAGATGGAGCTGTTGTCCTACGGTCGTTCGCTGTGGAATCACTCAGAGCTGCTTAACATCAGCACTGACAGCTGGGAGACAAGTGTCAACTTTACAGAGACTGAGGACCAACTGTTGACAGTGAACGCAACAACTGAGCACAGAGGAACCAATGAGACAGAGTTGAGGGGGGAGGAGGGGGGAGGAGAGGAGGGGGTGAAAACTCGTATTGTCGGGGGCGATCTGGTGAAACAAGGAGGGAGTCCCTGGCAGGTGAGGAGACATTTTAATTAAGATACATAAAATTAACGTAAGGTATTAAAAGTAGCTGTAATATTTATATTTGTGTGTGTGTGTGTGTGTGTGTGTGTGTGTGTGTGTGTTGAGGTCCTGGTCCACAGGCCTGATGGTTTTGGTTTCTGTGGAGGGACTCTGGTCTCTGACCGCTGGGTTGTCTCTGCTGCTCACTGCATGGAGTCGACAGCAGACCACGTTACCATAGGTACTACACTCCTGTTTGGGTGAACTATTTCTTTAACCAGAATCTATCAGATCAATGCAGAAGAAGTCAGAGAAGAAAAGTGTTGTGTGTTTTTATGATGAAACACACTGAATCATGTTTGAGTATTGTTTGTTTGTGTGTGTGTGTGTGTGTGTGTGTGTAGGAGATTTTGATAAGCGGCGTCCTGATCCAGGTGAGCAGCTCATAAAGGTTCAGAAGGTCTTTGTTCATCCTCACTTTCACGCGTTCACCTACGACAGTGACATCGCTCTGCTATACCTCGACCGGCCCATCGTCAGGGGCCCGACCGCAGCCCCCGCCTGCCTCCCCGACCACCACCTTTCCAAATACCTGCTGCAGGTAATGTTACCTACAACACAGAGTGTTGTGTGGAAGAACTTGAGATCACAGCTGATTGTGTGTGTGTGTGTTTTCAGGAAGGTAACAGAGGTGTGGTGACAGGCTGGGGTCTCACTCGCTTCCTGGGCAGGTCGTCTCGTTTCCTCAGGAAGGTGACACTGCCGGTGGTCAGTTACAGTGACTGCACCGCCTCCACTGAACAGGTGAACACACACCTACTGTTTGATCAGCTGATTCACCACATACAGCTCTGCTACAGTCAGTCATGGCATTATCTTCATCAGGTGTCTTACTTCTAACATCTATTTTACTGTTAAGAAAATAATTTCACTTCAGTTATTTTAATTACATGTAAATGTGCATCTAATTATGTAATCAGTTCAATGTAAAGTGTCAAATTTAATGTCAAGTTGTTCTGTCACGTTGATTCACTGAATAAATTATATAACTGATTCAATTATATTCATGCAAACTTATAGTTAAACCTTATGTAGGTAGTCTGTTAGTATGCATAAAGGGAAAGACATAATATGTATACCTTCTGTCTTTTGTTAAATTCTTGACTTTTGTTCGTCATGTTGTTGAGTTGTGTCCTTACATTATCCCAAATGTTTCCAACAACAACAAAACCAAAGTAATCCACCATTTTCCTCAAGGAAAGGGTACGTTTCATCTGGACGTCTGTCGCTGTAACTTCAGGAGAGAGACAGAGAGAGAGGAAGTCGGTGAATCAGCAATGAGATTGTCGTGTTGATTCATGGAACATTTCAGTTATATTTTCTGTGGATGTGATGTCTTTACATTCTGCTATGGAATCATAAATATTTGTCATAGTTATTATTTTAATGTGAAACAGATTAGTTATAAGATATTAAGTGTAAAAATCTCAGAATCAGCCTTTAAAGAAGCCGTCACGTCTAACACGTGGTGTTTCTGTCCCGCAGGTGATCACAGACAACATGTTTTGTGCAGGTTACCTGGACGTCAGTAAGGATGCCTGCAGGGGGGACAGTGGAGGACCAATGGTGGTGAATTACAGAGGGACCTGGTTTCTGACAGGAGTTGTCAGCTGGGGGGAGAAATGTGCCACCATTGGGAAGTATGGAGTTTACACCCGACTGGGGAATTTCCTGAACTGGATCAGAGACACCATGGAGAGGGGGGACGTCAATGGGACCAGGAGCTGAAATAAAAAGACTCTTCGTCATCCTGAACCTGAACACAAGCAGCTTATCACAGAACAGATGAGTTGCACTTCACAGCAACACGGAAACTTTAACTCACTGATTAGGAGGGAGAGTCAGGCGATGTCCTGGCCAGCAGGGGGCGCTGACAGAGTGGGAAACATTAAATCCCAATATACATATATTGTAAAATATTTGAAAAATATAAACAATCTTTGGGCTAGCACCTTACTTGAGTGTTATATATATATATATGTATTCAATTATTTGTGTTAAACATGAACAATGTTAGCAACACTGAATACACAAATAACAGACTATGTATAAATAAAGCTAAATATAAACTGGTAAAAATGGACACCTGACTAAATTAATGAGCATAATAGTCATCATGAGGCAGAGGAGTCATTTTGTTTGTTAATCAAATAGCAACACGTACGAGTGGAGGTGGCCAAAAATAAAACCTGCCCAGTGTGATCTGTACATTTAGTCCGGCCCTGCTGTTATTGGCTGTGAACTGAACAGTCAGTAACACACAATGTCAAAGTTCAACCTGAGCTCTGAGCTGTAGTCTTCACTGTTTTCACAGGAAACAAACATCACACAGCCGGAAGCATCTCTGATGCATGTAGGTGTTGTGATGGAGGAAGTAATCAGATACTGTACTACAGTAAAAGTACTAATACCACACTGTACAAATACTCAGAGGAATGTGGTGGCAATGAGCCAGAGCACAAGTGACACCTGCACAATGTGTTTGCCAACCAACAGACCAAACCTGAATGAAAACAAATGATTCCAATCATTTGAATAAAAACATCTGTGAAGCTGCAACCACACGAAAAATCTCCAAGTAATTTTCTGTCAATCAACTAATTGATTAATGAACTGATGGTTTCAGACTGTTTGTAGTTTAATTCAAAACAAAACATCAGGTTTCATCAACCCTTCATATGTTTATGTGAAAAGTAAGTTTTAACTAAAGCTGCCAGATACATGTAGTGGAGTAGAAGTATGAGGTAAAGTACTTGATGATGACATAAATGATAAAAGGTTTTCATCAAATGTGACGAAACATGTGTATTACTTTTCATATAATTCATACATGAGTGTAAAATATAAAAACAGAATGGCACTGTAAACAATCAGTGGAAATAATAAAGTTACATTTTGAATGTGATAAAATAAAAATGTTCTTTAATAATGTGACTTCAGTATGTGTGTTTCTGTCGACCTATACAGGCTGCACAGTTTATTACAGACACACTGAGTGATGTTCATTTTGTCCTGCAGTTGGCGCCAGAGGAAACATCATGGAGTCATTTTAATTTAAAGAGTTCATCCTCTGAATCCTAAGGAATATAAATCTGTACATAAGCGATAATGCTGATGTGGTGTCCATTACAGCAATGTAAAGTTATTAATAGTAATTAAATTGATTAAAATAAAGCCAAAGATTTGTAGAACACATCAGTAGTATTAGTTTGGAGGACCAGCAGAGATTTAAAGTCATCATAGGAGTGAAGCATTTATTGATTACTTTGAATAGTACTGGAGCCCAGGGTTACGTCTTGGGAAAGCATCCCGTCTCCCGTAGGAAACGGGGGGTGCACACGCCCTCTACCCATCACCCCAGTCCTGAAATGGCTGGCGCGCCTGCCGGCGTCGACTGCCCTGCTGGACCTGCATCCAGCCCTCATTATAATCATCACCCATGAAGGTGGGTGTTGTTGTCTATGTGTGTGTGTGTGTGTCTCTCTCTTTTTTAATGAAAAAAATGTGAAATAAAAGGTTTTAAATAAAATATATATGTTTATATAAACAACTAAGGATGGTGTGTTGAGTGTTTTGACCACTTAGCACAAGACAGTCTCCCCCAAGGAAGGTCCATTCAAAGATGCACAATCTTTGGGGTGTGTCCCTCCTAAGCTGCTCTACACTAGCCACTTGTATTGTAAAAAACTGACAACTCCCCATCCCTGTGGGTAAGTAAGTCTTTTGTGTACTATCGTGGTGTATTTATTTAATAATTTATTTTTTTTCTATTTATTAGTGTATTTATTTGTCATGAAATTAAATGTGATATAAAGTATTATGAATTGTTTTAAAAAATAAATTATGTGTGCCTGGTGGCAACGTTTCGACCCTTATGTGGGTCTTCTTCAGGCCTGGGCACACTTGAGAAAATAGGCTGCTTGGACTACTATGGAGAGGTTTTGGTCTCTTCGTGGTCAGGGCAAAAGTTAGCTCCTGCTCCTCAGCTCCTCCTTTTATACTCTTGGGTGTTGAGCTTCAGATGGCTCCTCCCCTTTTCCACTACTTGGTTTTTTTAAGGTGAGTATCCCTATTTACAGGGTTAAAGGGTAATAGCCACGATGATCACTTTGAGGATGATCACCTAGGGATAACTTCAGATAGGAATGTGTAGGGTTGGACAGTGCAAGGGTTGGTGGGTTGCAGTGTAACTGTACACTGTAATATCCAATAGCTGCCCTGACATAAACATTAGTTAACTTTACTAGGTTATCAACAATATGTACTTATGACTGGTATTTATGAAGTAACAGTTACTTGCATGGTGAAAAACGCAAAATACTTAGTGTTTAGAGTGAAGATTACTTTATTTAGAGTTAAGCTCACTCACAACAGTAAGTAGCCAACAGTGTCACTCCCACTGCGCATTCAAAGAAGAAGAAGAAGAAGAAGAAGAAGAAGAAGTGTGCATGCGCAGTAGCAACAATCTCTCCCGCTCAACAACGCACCAGTCCAGCACACAGGCCGGGGTGTTGAGGGCAGCCTGCTGACTCGACTTTTGCGCCTTCTTTTGATTCTTTTGAAGAATAATAAGGTAAGTTATCGAGCAAGTTTGTCTGTTAATATGTTTTAATTACTGCTACAACTGTTAGCGTTCGCTAGCTAACGTTAGCGTTTGTCAGCTAGCTAACGAACCAAACAGGCATAACGTTAGCCTGTTCAGGCCAAGGTTAAGGCAAGTTTGGACGGTTTCCCACCATAGTCCTGTGATTAGCTTAAAACCCTTCCAAAGCGTAGTTACTTTGAAGGTCCCACATTTGACATGTTGTAGCATGAGTTTTCCGTTTGCCCCAAGTTGACAGCGAAGGCGTTTTGGCCGGACTTTCAAATTTGCAACGTGGAAATTACGATTTTCAGTGAACGCAGCATGAATGTGTTTGACGCAGAGACGAGGTTAAACGAGGTTCGTAATGCTCTGGCACTGTCTTTCCTTGGAGAAATGGTGAAGGCTGGCAAGAGGCTGCAGCTTGTCAACCCCCTAACCCCCTAACCCTAACCCTGCTTGCCTGTAAAGCTAACGTAAGTTGTGAAGTTGCGTCATTTACGTGTTGGGTGTAACGCTAAACGGTAGCCAGCAGTATGTTTTTTACCTTCAATACAGTGTGGGAGAAGGAAAAATACGTCACGCGAGTGAAAGCAACAGTTGAGGCATGCACATTAAACCTTAGGGCTGCCGTAATCCAACACACAGCCATAGTTAAATTTATATGGACTGGGGGAGTCGTTTGCTCCGTGTTCATTTGAGTCATTTGAGTAGTGAGTCTGTGTAACCCTTCTTATTGTGTGTCCTCTCACCGCCCTCAAGAATCACCACAGCTGGGTTGTTAACAGGAGGTTTATTGCCTGAATTTATGAAAAAAGGGCAATGGTAAATACAGACTCTTCTCTCTGTCTCATGGGCTCAGCTTTCTCTTGTTTGAATACTCATTTTCACTGGATCACAAACAGCGATAATACAAATAGAATACAATACTTTCAGTGTGATCGTATAGTGGATTTTAGCTGCAATGTTAATGTGCAATGTATGAAATCTACATAAAAAAATGAATTTTAAAATAAAGTGCAGGTTATACATTTTTATCAGCTATTACCTTTTTTACATTCAAAAATACATACCGTAACTGGCATGACATAAACATGAAATAACTTTAAACAACAATATAACAACACACCTCTACTGTCTCTAACATTGTCACACATACCTGAATTTATGAAAAAAGGGCAATGGTAAATACAGACTCTTCTCTCAGTCTCATGGGCTCAGCTTTCTATTCAAAGAAAATAGCAGCATGTTAGGCTAACTCTGCTAGCTCCACATTACGTTGCTCTCGGTTACAAAACACAACAAAACACAGTGGAAGTTGCGGAGAAGACAGAAAATCCACCATTATTACACAGCACATCGATATACAATACAGGCTTAATTTTAACATGACTCAAGAAACCGTCAACAAAGCTTTTTTCCCAGAGACTGCGAGACATGGTACCTCTTGTTTGAATCCTCATTTTCACTGAGGATTACCCACAATCCCTTCTTTCACACCAACACATCAGTGACACACAACAGACAGCAGAGGGCGCCTATCCCCTATTTAACAGATTTATCCAGTTACTTCCAACTATGTTACATCTGCAGAGAAGCTGCGGTTGCGCACCGGTCTGTTGCCTCACAGAGTGCGCAGATGAACGAGTCCTCTCCTTGTCCCTCTCCCGCTATGATAAACTGTGAGTCACGTTAAGCGGCCTGTGACCAACAATGAGGGAGAAATCTGCTCATTCTTTATTTTGCAAGGAATAAAAAGGGAAAATCCCCTCTTAATCTCTAGGATGTTTACTGTACGACCAAACATTTGTTTCAGTGTCAGATGTTGGTAACTTGTTTGACTTGTGTAAATTGCTCAGGAAACATGACAAGAGCCAACTAGCTGGGAAGTGCTTGCTATCCAAATCTTGCATCCTTGTATGGGTTCCCTTGTTCATGTTGTAACTTCTCTTGATTTGAAGATGACCTTATTTGAAGGTGACTCATATAAACACAGATCATCCCAACATTTGACACACATGGAGTTTAAGAAAATGTGTTCATTGTCAGCGCTCCATGTGCCATGATAGTTAATTGTTAATATACATTTTTGCAGTTTCCTCAAGTACTTAAAACACAGCCGGACTTTGGTCACTAAATGGGGTCTAAGTTGTTTTTCAAGGTGCAGTTTTACTGTCAAAAGTATTTTTAAATCATGACCCCCACCTCTGATATTTTAAAAAGAAATCTTAAGACATCTTTTTAGCCTGAATTTCAAGCAAGGTGCCTCCATTATTAGTTTATTTATATAATGCTATCTTTATTTTTTGTGCCCTCGCTCACCTGTGCTTTTTGTTTTTGTTGCAGTGTCTGTCTATCATGTGCAGCACATTGGGTGTAGAAATGTGCTATATAAATTAAGATGGATTAATTACATGACCATCTTTAAGGTCTAATGAAATTAAAATGTTACATTTCACATTGTCATATTTTTCCATTTGCTCCCATTCTAAACTGCTGTGCCAATGTGAGGACAGAGTACTGCATAATAGGAGCAATAAAAAAAAAGGGTTAGGGTTAGGTAAAGGGTATGATAACCTGTTGAACAAATGTTAGGGTAAAGGGTATGATAACCCGTTGAACAAATGTTCAATTCGCAACCGTAAGTGATAGAGCGATGGGACCTTGACCTACCCCCCCCAAATGTGCCTACGAGGATTCCAAATCTGTCCTCGACTTGTCTCTAGGACCTTCGTAGCCGGAGTGATCGCGATTTTAAAATGGAAAATGTTCGATTCGCTATCATAAGAGATAGAGTCATGGGACCTTGACCTACCCCCCCCAAATGTGCCTACGGGGATTCCGAATCTGTCCTCATCTTGTCTCTACGACCTTCCTATCCGGAGTTATGGCTATGTCTGGGTTGAACAAAAAATGTTCAATTGGCTTTCATAAGAGATAGAGTCATGGGACCTTGACCTACACCCCCAAATGTGACCACGAGCTTTCCAATGGTACCACCCATGTGTCTCTAGGACCTTCGTGGGCGGAGCTATGGTGATTTTAAATCTCCCATTCAAGTGAATGAAATTTGCCCAAGTGTTTTTTGTTCCAAACAAAATCAAAGTTGTAGAAAGTGGTAAGGAGCACGTTTCAGGCCATTTGGAGTCTTTTAAATTTTTTGTGTTTTTTTTTCAGACGGAGTATATGTGAGCTGGTGACAGACTTGAGACTCCGGCTACCCCCCCCAAATGTGAGTATGGGCTTTCCAATAGTACCACCCACGAGTCTCTAGGACCTTCGTAGGCGGAGCTATAGCGATTTTAAATCTCCCATTTAAAACGAATGGGAAGTAGTGAAATTTGCCTAAGTGTTTGAGTACCCCTAACAAAATGTAACTTGCAGAAAGTGGTTAGGAGTACGTTTCAGGTCATTTGGAGTCATTTGAGTTTTTTGTGTTCTTCAGGAAAATGAAGCAGATGTGAGCAAGTGTTGGACTCTTTAGTCTGGCCTCAGTGATCCTAGGGATCCCATAGAATTGCTGCACCCAGCATAGCTTACTCATTTTTGGTAAGGCATGAGTAAACTGTGCTGGCTGCAGCCATTCTATACGATACCTAGGACCACTGTGGCACTCAAGCCCCCACGCCACGTCACGGCAGAGTCCATGTGGAGGTAAGTGTAACCAAAGAAAATATATGGAATAATAACAAATTATATGTAATTATAATGAACTATAGTTATGATTTCACTTTCCTCTTTTTACATAAAAAGAATAAAGATTTTAAAAAAGAAAAAAGCAAGCTCTGTTGCAATCATGATGATAATGAACCAAGTGCCGAGGGAAAAGCATAGAGTCTTGGGTGACAATAAATCAACATTTCACCTTCCTTCTGTTAGATAAAGTCAACATAGATTGAAAAAAGAAAAATGCAAGCATTGTTGCAATTATTATTGTAATATTTCAAAATGTACATGAACAAAGTAAGAGCTATTTTGTTAATTATTTTTGTGTTTTGTTTAGGGTTTTAGTGTAATTTTTTATTTTTTTATTTTTTATTTTTTTACTTTTTTAAAATCTTTTTAGTTGTTTTTGTGTTTTTTGTAGTTGTTTTAGTGTTATTTTGAGTTGTTTATCACCTTCATTTTCTTTTCTTTCACTATATTGTCAGTGCAGTTAAGAAGGTTGTTGTCTCAGTCTTCTCAGCTTCATCCGGAAAGCAGAGAAAGGTCTGATGGCAACCTTCTTCTCCTTGCACTTTTGGCAATACTTCTCGTATGCTGGGGTTAGGTGAAAGGAAAAGTAGATTTTAGTTGCCCGAGTAGGGATAGATTGCACGGGCAACAGGAAAGTGTAGGGTTAGGGTTAGGGTTAGGGGTTAGGGTTAGGTTAGGGGGAACTGAATGATAACGACAAAGGCGTCAACATTAAATGCACAGGCCATCAGCCGAGCGACGACAGCGGGACCTCCATCCTCTCGTTAAGGCCCCCCGGTGTGCGAGTGCCTAAATGCTGGATCCAGAGTCTCTCTACTCTCCTTCTTTGAGCTGTGGACCACCTGGGATTGCAGCGTAGGACAGTTGCGGTAAGTGAAGACCAATCATGCAGAATAAAGTGTTTGACCAAAAGAGTGTGTGTTTTATTCTTTTTCAAAATATTGTGTCTGTGTTGTGTGAAACGTACTAACATAGTACTGCCTGTCTCACCAACATACTGTATGCCACATTTTTTGCATTGAATAACATAAACACAATTTTTAAGGTGGACATTGCCATAGTCATAGGTCTTAAAGACCTCCTGATTGTGTTGATTACGCACCCAGGGTCGGTGCTTAAAAAATTCTCCGTGCCACTTGGGTCTAGAGTCAGTGTGTGGTTTGAGTTTGGCTTTGACCAGGATGTCCTGTAAGTTTTTGTTTTTCCTATAGGCCGAAATTATTCTGTGGTCTTTTAGAATTTGGGATTTTTCTACAAATTGGTCGAAATTGAATTTAATAGATCTTGCCAATTGAACTGTGGATGGAGAGTATGTAGTGATTAGAGGGAGAAGAGAGCTGACCTGTACAGGCTTGGTCTGTTTAAAGGTGTTGAGAATTCTCCTTAAAAAGGGTTAGGGTTAGGGTTAGGGGCGGGGGACTGATCCCGTCTCCGGTCGGGGATCGGGGACTGGTCCCGTCTCCTGTAGGGGACGGGGGCTGCACTCTCCGTCCACCCTTCTCTCTGGTACTGGCGTACGGGTTGGCGCGCCGGCCGGCGTCGGCCCCCCCGTTGGACTACGGTCCATCCGTCCTCCATGAGGTAAGTCAAGGTTTTTAATCAAAGATGAAAGAATGAACTTTTTTTAAAATGAAAATATTTATTCAGAAAAATCAAAAATGAATTAAAATAAATCAAACAAATAAGGAAGGTGTGTCAGGCAACGTTTCAACTATCTAAGTCTTCCTCAGGCCTAATGACACACTAACAACTCTATTTCTCTCTGTAGGATAGCTGGAAAGTGCTGTGTTCAGCTCGGAGTCCAGGTGAGAAATGAGCTCCCGCTGGAGCTCCTCCCCTTTTATACCCTCCGGTGTCCAATGAAATTTTCCGTAGAGCGTAACTCTGAATTGGTTTATAAGGTCTAATACAATAATCTACGTAATCAAATGGTTTTTAAGGTAAGTATTTATAAAAATGAATTGTTGTTCTTACAGGTAAGTATATAAAAATGAGTTGTTTTTAAAGGTAAGTATTTATAGAAATGAATGGTTTTTTAAGGTAAGTATTTTTATCCATGGGTTTTATGAATTGTTGTGTTTGATTGTTGTTTAAAATTGGTTGTTTTAAATGGGGTAAGTATGTTATGAATTATTATTAATTGTATGAAATAACTTTATATGAGGTAAGTATTTATTGTAGTTTTAATTAAAAATATAATTATTGTAATCAATCAATCCCACTATAGTATGAGTTCCTGAATGAAATATGATTATTATTAATGAAATACAAATTGTAATAAGAAATCAACAATCCAATATATGTAAATTAGGTCCAATAATTAGGAAGGGGGAAATTAGGGTTAGGAAAGGGAAAATGGATAGGGTTAGAAGAAGGATTAGGGTCAAGAAGGGGGAAGGGGTAGGGTTAGGGTAAGGAGAGTGGTTAGGGTTAGGGAAGGGGAAAGGGTTAGGGTTAGGGAAGGGGGAGAGGTTAGGATTAGGGAAGGGGAAGTGGTTAGGGTTAGGGAATAGGGTTAGGGGGTTAGGGTTAGGGTTAGGGGCGGGGAACTGATCCCGTCTCCGGTCGGATACCGGGGACTGGTCCCGTCTCCTATAGGGGACGGGGGCTG
>NC_140187.1:36697032-36885532 GCF_965226575.1 Pagrus pagrus | reverse complement strand
TTTGCAAAGGGGAAGTACAGGTGTCAGCACTGTGAGTCTGATCAGCAGTCTTCCAATGAGCTCTCCCCCATGCATAACTTTTATTCACAGACAACTGGGCGTGATTGTATATCATTGGTGTAACACAGAGCACAGAGAACAACTTGTTGAGTAACTTGTTGCTAGAGGTGAAAGTGGCAGATATGTAAATGTCCTGTGGTCAAGCTCTCCACAGATTTCAGCATGACAGAATAGCATAAGATTTAGCTAATCAAAAACTGATAATATATTTATTCACACATAATTCCAACATTTCCCTCCTGTTTATCAGTTTTGAACATGCTGTTTCATCAGAGACTTACTTGTCATGTATCATGCTTTAAGTAAGACCGTCATTATGCTTGTTCAGAGTGATACTTTCTTACTCCCACATGTCACACATCAGTGCAATCATCCTCATACTCACATCCATTCGTCTCAGCTAGATTAAGTAGCTCATATTGGGCCTCACGTCCTTGTGCTAGTAGCTGCATCTGTACAAAACTTCTAGCAATCATCTTCTCAAACATGGAACGCAGGCAGGGAATAACACATGAAGCAAATAGACAGAACAATACCAGGATCACCAAAACAGGAGCCAGTGCTTTAAGCAGTATTTGCCACCAATTCCCAGAGAAAAATCCTGAGAACCAGTCCATAGAAGGGGTCGCTCCTGGGGTATTGTTCAACACATATCGCTGGAGGTCGGTCAGATTTTGCAAAGCTTGGTGAATGTCTCCTCCATCACTGAGTCCATCAGGGATGTAAGTGCAGCATGTCTCTCCCACAATTGCACACACTCCTCCCTGTGAGGCTGTCAATAGGTCCAGCACGATCCGATGTTGCATCACCATGTCACGTATGCTCCTTTGTTCCTTGGCCAGTGAGCGGCCCAGGCTTAGAGTGGTGTTGATGTGTCTCAGCAGGGCATATCTGTTGATTTCAACGTGGTCACGTACGTATCCTAGTCCCACCATTGGGACCAGGCTCTGGCCGAATTTGGCTCCTCCTGACCAGATGCGATATGCCCGGGGGACGTCCTCAAGACCGAGGTTCATACTGCGCCTGCTGCGGTGACGGTGATGGGGGTGACTGGTGATGTTTCCAGGAAGATAGAACACGTGGTCTGATAATGATACGAGTGCGCATGTGCCTCCCCATCCTCGTGGTAGAGACGGATAGGCTCTGTGTCCGCAGAGCCAGTACCAATCAGCTAACACTCGTGTACCATTTGGTGTAGGGACCACGCGGGAACAAAAGGTGATGTTCTGGTATCCAGGTGTGGGTATTGACTGTCTCCAGCTCATGTCAGACTTACATTGTTTCAGTCTTTCGGTTCGGTTAGCAGCACAGTTGGCTTTGGTGAGACAGCCCATGCATGCAATTGGATTCAGTGGCGGACAAAAAGAGTATGTGTGGTTACACAGATGGACTGGAAGAGTCCCCACTTTCACAGTTCCATTTCCTTGCACACACTTGTTCAGCTGTCGTGGTTGGAGTCTGTTTAGATAAACTAACCCTGGCAAGGGTTCGCTTATCTGTGGCCATGCTAGTAAGTCTGTGCTCCCTGAGCAGTTTTCAGGTCACTCCAGGTCACTCCAGGTGATGTTCAGCGGCTCAGAGTAGTTGGCGTTGATCCATGATGCTCTATTTCCGGGATGTGTGGCCAGGCTCATGAGGCAGTGAGTTTTTCTAGCTGTGGTGTTGTACGGCCACAGCCCAGGAGCAGCAGTGGATACTGGCATGTGTGTGCAGACATAGCAGTTCGTCTTGTTGTTTAGGTGAGCGGTGGTGTTCATGAAGCTCCACCATTCATTGGTGGCAAATCCATGTGGGTAGTGGGTGTGGCGTGCGTGCTCACCTGACAGCTCCCGTCGTCCGACTGGAGGCTTTTCTTTTTCTTTTCGCAGGAGCCACCACACCAAGAATCCTAATAAGAGTAGTGCAAGAAACATCACACTACACCATAACTCTCTGCACCACATGCGGCATCGTCGTCCTCTCCCTCTCCCTCTCTGTCCATGTCGGCGGCGTCGGGTTGGATCCTCTGGATTGTCCATCTCCATGTTCTGCATCGTACACTCTGTGTACTCGTGTTTCTATACAACAGAGCCCCTTTGTAGCCCAGACTTCCCCACTACTCCGGTGAGTCAGGGAACGGCTGCAGTTTACAATGGCTGAGGTGGATCCACGTAGTTCTCTCTGCAATCTTGACTGCCGTTGGCGTGGTCAATAACACTTGATATGGTCCGTCCCAGCGTGGACTGGACCAGCACTTACTCTTTATGACTTTCACGAACACCCAGTCGCCTGGTTTCACCTTCTGGGCATTCTGTGAGAGGGGAAGAGAATCAGAAGGCAGTAAATTTGCATTTGATACTTGTTGCTCTTCAAACAGTTTCCTCATGTGTTCAGCTAACGTTGTTTCTTCAACAGCTTTCTGTATGTCTGGAGAGAAGGATGGCAGTTTAAAGGCTCTGCCATTCACTATTTCAAATGGTGTTAATCCTCTCTCTGTAGGTGTTATTCGCATGTACAGCTTAACTAAGTCCAGGCATTCTGGCCAGGGACGCTTAGTTTCTTCCATACACTATCTCAGTCTTGACTTAACTGTACCGTTCGTTCTTTCCACTAGGCCTGCGCTTTGTGGGTGATAAGCACAGTGATTTTTCAGATGTATTTGTAGGTGTTTAGCCATCTGTTGCACTATTTTGTTCACGAAATGGGGACCATTGTCACTGTATAGTGTTTCTGGGATGCCATGTTGTGGCACTATGCTTTTGCATAGAGCTTTTGCTACTGTTAGCGCATCTGCATGTTTGGATGGGAATATTTCTACCCATCTGGAAAACGCATCCACTATCATTAGACAGTACTTGTAAGGCCCACTCTGATTTAGTTCGATGAAATCCATGTGCAGGGTTTGGAACGGGTATTTTGGTGCGGGAAATTGTCCTCGCTTTGGTCTTAGATTGCCCTGTGGGTTGTGTTTTATGCATATCACACATGATCTGCAGAAATTTTTTGAGAAGGTGTTAAAGCCATAAGTAGTAAAGTGTTGATGTACTAGGTCTATCATCCCTCCTGTTGAGACATGGCAAGGCCCATGGCTCAATATTACTGCAGCTTTAAATAAGCTTCGTGGAAGGACGGGTTTGTTATCAACAGTATATAGACCTGTGTCATCAACTGTGGCTCCTTGTTTTACCCACATTTGTTTCTCAGTGTCTGGCGCCACCAGTTGCATATCTCTTGTGACTTCCTGTGTTATAAGTGAGGAGTCGGGTGAGACAACATAGATGTCTGATTTACCAAAACTGCCTGCTGCTGCTGCTTTTGCAGTTTCGTCTGCCAACCTGTTACCGCAAGTGACACTATCAGTGCCTTTTTGGTGTGCTGCACACTTACATATAGCTATTTTGCGTGGCAACTGAACTGCATCTAAAAGAGACATTAGCAGTTGTGCATGTGTAGCTGGTTTTCCTGTAGACGTTATCATGCCTCTACGTTTCCACTGTGCAGCGAAGAAAAAGATAGTTGAAAATGCATACTGGCTGTCTGTGTGGATCGTAATGTCTTTTCCAGTGGCCAAAATACATGCTCGTGTCAGAGCTATTAGTTCTGCAGCCTGTGCCGAGTGTTTTGGCTCTATTTGTTTAGCTTCCACTACAGTGTTAGGTAGTTGAGTAACAGCGTAGCCTGAACTGGTTTGACCTTTGTCGTCTTTAGAACATGAGCCATCTACAAACCAAACATCTCCATAGGAGAGGGGCTTATCAGTTAAGTCTTGTCTCGGCAGATGTAAAGCTTCAGTTTTTTCAACACAGTTATGTGGCTCGCCCTCCTCTGCTGTCGGCAGTAGAGTGGCTGGGTTCAAGGTTGTGCATCTTTTGACTGTCAAATGAGGCTGTGATAGCAGCACAGCCGTGTAAGATAACTGTCGTGCAGGAGAAAGGAATGTCATCTTTGCCTGCAACAGTAACACATCAACTGCATGAGGAACTAGTAACATTAGCTCATGGAAAAGTACAACGTCGGCAGACAGTTGTACTGCCATTGCTGCTGCACATATAGCTTGTACACACGGTGGTAGGGCTGCTGCCACAGCATCAAGTCTTTTTGAGTAAAACGCGACGGGTTTCATTTTCCCCCCGTGTTGCTGTAACAGTAGAGATGTCATAAACCCCTGTCTACAGTCCACTGTTTGAGTGAACGGCTTCTCATAGTCAGGAAGAGAAAGCACTGTAGCTGACATTAACTCCTTTTTAATTTTTCGAAGGAGTGTGTGGCTTCCTCAGTCCATTTTACTTTATCTGACATTGACATTGGTTCGGCATAGATGAGGTTCAATAGTGGCTGTGTTTTCTCAGCATATGAAGCTATCCATGCTCGGCAGTAGTTACATAGTCCCAGAAAGGTCATCATTTGTTTTTTGTTTTGTGGTTTTGGGACGTCTGCTATCGCATGTTTTCGTGCTTCCTGTATCTCACGTCCTTGAGCGCTGAGAGTGTAGCCTAAATATTGAACTCGTTCTTTCACCCACTGCAACTTTTGCTTTTTCACTTTGTTTCCAGTTTTTGAGAGATGTTGCAGCAGGGCGAGAGAGTCTGCAGTGCAGCTGTCTTTGCACGGTGAGGCTACAAGAATGTCATCCACATACACAATTATTTGGCTTCCTTTTGGTGGATTAAAGGTAGACAAACAGTTATTTATTGCTTGCGTGAATACTGTGGGGCTGTTACAATATCCTTGGGGCAACCTAGTATATGTGTATGACTTTCCTGCATATGTGAAGGCGAACCAGAATTGTGAGTCAGGATGCACAGGTATAGAGAAAAATGCATTACTCAGGTCGATGACAGTATAAAATTTGTTTCTTGGGTGCAGAGTGTTTAACAGAGTGTGCGGATCCGGCACTAGAGGAGCGCGAGATTGCACAGCTTCGTTTATTTGTCTGAGATCCTGCACCATTCGCCAATTAGTACCGTCTGCCTTTTTCACTGGGAAGATGGGTGTGTTACAGGGTGAATCGGACACTCTCTTATCACGCCAGCATCCAGTAATTGTGTAATTACGGGTTGGATGCCTGTAAGGGCTTTGGCTTTTAAAGGGTATTGTCTAACCCTTGGTCTCCAATCAGATTTTGGTTTAATTTTTACTGGAGCAGCTGTTGTCATTAACCCGACATCTTCAGGCCCTTTCGTCCACAGTGAGGCAGGCAGGTATTTTAGTTGTTTCTCTTCTTCTTCAGTTAAAAACGCAGAAACTAGTCACCTAGAGACATCATGCAGTCCGGGGACTGCAGTGGTGCTCCATCCTAAAGTTTTTCTGTACATCTGTGCAGATGGGCTGTAACTCCACCCATCGTTGTCAATTTCTCTATAGTCTGAGGCTCGTGCGGCTCTGGTAGCCATTTGACCTAAGTCTTTCCACTCCATATCTGGTGATTTGGAGAGAGAGATGTGTGGCGTCCATCCCATGTAGAATAACGACTTTGCTTCGCGAGGGAGGATCACATCAGCTACTGCAACTGTTTTCTTATCAGAGTACAAATATGGCACTTTAAGTTCGACTGTCTGCAAAGCAAACAGTTTCTCTCGATACTTAGCATCTGGTTTTAGTGCTATGTTCATAGTTACATGTAGCTGATCTGTCTCCATGTCGTCATGCTCTTCAGTTAGGGAGCTTTTGGCTGCTCTTAGCAGTTTGTCAGAGATATCAGTAAATGGATTGTTACTGAGATCCAGAGAATAGAACACTTTGTTCGGGAAGTTGTCTATGTGATACAATTCACCAGACTCATCGTCTAGCCGCACGGCCTTCATTCCCTCTGAGGTGGGAATGACACCTATTTGCAGTTGCTGCATTAGATCTCTGCCTAATAGGTTTATCGGACAATCCGGCGAGATTACTACAGGTGCTTTAGTGTTTTTTCCAGATTTCTCATCCTGTATATACAGAGGTTTTGACATGCGTTTTATGCTGACCGCCCCATTAGCAGATTTGACCCAAATAATCCCGTTGGAGGCCTGGAGGCCTGGGACTTTATTTCTTAGCACAGTTTTGCAGGCCCCAGAATCACACAGGAAACGCACATCTTTCCCATTTATTACCAATGTAATCTCTGGTTTGTCCGTCATGGCACTAAACACCTCCCATGCGCTGTATACATCCACTAACAACAGAGGAGATGCATCGCCAGGCTTGGGAGCTGTCTGTGACCGTCACTTTTGATTCCAGTTCTCATCTGGAGGAGCTGAGGGGGGAGGATTTTTGTTATCTCCCCATTGTTTTGTTCTCCCTCTGTATCCTCCCCTGCTCGATCTACATTCTTTTGACCAATGTCCTTTTTTCCCACAACGATAGCATGCATCTGGGTCATTATCTCCAGACCTTCTATCCCCTCTATGTGGCCTAGAGCCCCCGCGGCCCCTTCCCCTTACTCTATACCCGCGGCCTTGGCCCCCCGAATGGAAGAAGGCGTCACTGTCTTCTTCAGTGTCATCGTGGAAGAAAACGTCTCCACTTCTCCCCTTTTGAGCCTTTTTACCCTCTATGTGTTTACATGCATGTCTTATCCATTGCATGGCTTCTGGGACGCCAGCTGTGTCCAGCTCTATGTAATGTTTTCGGGTCCAGGCTGCTACTCCTGGTTGGAGGCCATTTACTATAGCCAGTTTCAATTGTTGTTGGTAAGCACTTGTTTTAGCCTCGTCAAAGGTTATTCCACTATTTGCTCTGAACACAGTTTCCATCCGCACTTTAAAATCATCGGGGTCTTCACCGGGTTTTTGTTTTACTGCACTTATACGAGTGTAATCTGCTTTTCTGGCGGAAGCGTTTTTTACTCATGCAAACAGTGCATCTAATTGGGCTTTATAGTCGCCTGCTAGGGTACTGTCTGCGGGGTAAGGAAATACAGCTCCTTGGGCTGTGCGTCCTGTATAGTCTCCTTTGACCCTGCCCCATTTTCTCCCCAGAGAGGATTGCATGGCTTCACCTGCTTCATGGCCGTTTAGTCTGTAAGAGTGAATTATTTCTGTCATATTTTTAACCCACTCTTCGGGGTCGTCTTCAGGACATGGAACTCCAGCCACTGCATTAGCTGCTTCGGCTAGTGTCCAGGGCCTGAAAACGTACATTGTTCTGTCTTCGGCACCTGTAGCAGCAGGATTTGGGACTTCTATCATTGGAAAGATTGACTCTGGTTCGTACCTCACTGGGGGTTTTATTTTGTCTGCTGGTCTTAGTGATTTTGCTTCAGGCAGTTCACTTGGGACTAGTGAGGGATATATTGGTGGGGTTGATTTTGATGTTTTTGGCCTGGTTATAGGGGGGGTTACTGCTTCTCCCCCCGCCGCCCCTTGTACATCGTCAGCATCGGGAGGTTGATCAGGCCTCCGTCTACCTTTAATTACTCCTTCATTATCTTCCTTTCGTACAAACATTGCTTTTGCGTCTTCTTGTCTCTTTTGTTTATTTTTTGTACTATTTGCTTGTCTTTTGTACGCCTGTTCTAGCCATTTCTTGGCATTTGTCAACTCTTCCTCCTTCCTATGTTTTTTTCTTCCCTCTTTTACTGCAACACTTGCCTCTAATTTACCTACAAGCTCTTTTAATTCCTCTACTTTGAGTCTTCCTGTTACACCATACTTTTTTTTCTAATAAAATACACACAAACAGACACGGACTCAGAGTTTGTCTTTCTTTGCAAAGGGGAAGTACAGGTGTCTGCACTGTGAGTCTGATCAGCAGTCTTCCAACGAGCTCTCCCCCATGCATAACTTTTATTCACAGACAACTGGGCGTGATCGTATATCATTGGTGTAACACAGAGCACAGAGAACAACTTGTTGAGTAACTTGTTGCTAGAGGTGAAAGTGGCAGATATGTAAATGTCCTGTGGTCAAGCTCTCCACAGATTTCAGCATAATAGAATAGCATAAGATTTAGCTAATCAAAAACTGATAATATATTTATTCACACATAATTCCAACAGGGTGGGGTGATGGTTCTGGCAGCCTGGTGGAAAAAGTTGTTACTCAATCTTGCGGTTCTGGATTTGAGAGCGGTACCTCTTTCCAGAGGGGAGTGGGGAGAACAGGGCATGTCCGGGGTGTGTGAGATCAGTACTGATGTTTCTAGCCTTCTTGTGCAGTCGGCCAGAGTAGATATCTCTGAGGGGGGGGGGGGGGGGGGGCAGAGTGGTCCCAATGATCCTCTCTGCCGTCCTCACCACCCGCTGTAGGTCTTTCCTGTCCTTGGCAGTGCAGCTGGTGAACCACACAGTGCAGCAGTAGGTCAGGATGGACTCGATGGATGCTCTGTAGAAGTTAACCAGCAGGGGGCGGGGGAGATGGGTCTGCTTCAACTTCCTGAGGAAGTAAAGTTTCTGATGGGCCTTCTTCACCTGATTCGAGGTGTGGATGGACCAGGTGAAGTCGGCTGAAATGTGTACCCCAAGGAACTTGAAGCTCTCCACCCTCTCCACCTCCTCTCCTTCAATAGAGAGGGTGGGAGGCACAGTCCTTTTAGATTTCCTAAAATCCACTATTAGTTCCTTGGTTTTGGTTGCGTTGAGGTCCAGGTTGTTCTAAGAGCACCAGTCAGTCAGGTGTTTGACCTCCTCCCTGTAGGCTGACTCACTGTTGTTCTTAAACAGTCCTACAATGGTGGTGTCGTCTGCAACTTAACGAGGAAGGGACTGAGGACACACCCCTGCAGTGCTCCAGTAGCCAGCAGTCTTCCAGAAAAGAACAGTTTACTTGAGTTTATTCAGATCCCTATTAGCTGCAGCAATTAATTTATTCTTACTGGGGTCTGACCATACCATAGTGCTGAAAGAGAAATCAATATTATCAGCTAGCAGCTGAGTGATTAAGGGAAAGAGGACAATAAGCCAACTCACATGTGTTGATGATGTTTGCAGGTATGGCTCCCTTGCTGTGTTATTTCTGTAGCCTGCCAATTTCTCCTGCATGAAAAGAGTCAAGAAAAACTCTCTTCCGTGGTCCACTCGTATTTGGTCCCACATTCCGTGCTGTAGGACAGCACTTCTGCAAAACAGCAATACACAAGTGTTACAGTTTATCGACACTATTTCATATTTGTGTTTACATAAGCATTGTTGAAGCCAATTTTCACTCTTGGTTAATGTAGGGATTTGGTTAATCAATTACTTAGTTACTGACAGCATTGTGTAACTGTCACCATTTAAAAAAAAATATATCAGTTTGTTTCTTCCCAGATAAGGAGTGGTAAAAGCACAGCTATGATAAGCCAATGTGTTTTACTTAAAGCAACCCCAAGGAACTTTTAACTGGTTATGAACCAGTTTCTGTTTAATACTGATGCTTCTATATGACCTGCACCAGCAAACGAGAGCATCCGTGAAAAGATTGGTTATTTCTATATAGAGAGAGCAGAACTGGTAATGCCTCTGAGAGAGTGCTGTAATGGTAATGCAACAGAGATTGAACTGAACACGGATGTGCGTGGAATCAGAGTCAGAGAGATACAATGTTATAACTATTTTCTGATTATTTCATGTTCTAAAGCATAAATAAACAAGTCCAAACCTTCGCACAGCCCTGTGGGAAACATTTAACAAGAAAAATATTTTTTAGAGCACGCAGCAGCGGCACTTGTGTGCACACATGAAAGTTCTTGTTGGGGCTTTAATAAATGCCTAACAATTAAACAATATCTACTGTTTGCAACTACATTATGGAACATAGAGCACAGAAAGTTACCTGTACACCTCTTGATATATTGTCAGGTTGTTTTTCACAGGCATAGTGGAATGGCTGACAATTTTACTGGAGAAACCGTCAACAGAAAGGACATGGATCACCCCGAACATCACCAGTTTTTCATTCTGATCGATGTGTAGTTTGTGACCCATGTACTCGGCACTGTATGGCACTGGATTTAAGTTTCTTGATCTCTGAGAAATCAAGCAAAAAACAACAAATAAGAAAAAAAAAGTAGGGCATTTTCACAATGACCTACACTACAAGAATCCTATTAGCGTTTCATAACACCTACCTGATGACGATCTGCATGATATTGCGGGTTAATATGTCTGAGGACACTACCAACGCGCCCCTCTGATGCTCTGATTCCTTTTGAGGACAGGTAGCCAGTCATCATTCTTCTTCCGTATGATGGTCCAGTCTGAAATTGAAGATGAACATGCATTCCTTTTTTGTATTCCTATTACAAACCACTTATAATACACACATTATCTTCTTTTGGACAGATTTTTATCCAAAGGTTATTGCAAGCATTTAAGGCACATTTTTCGAGGAGTCACGTGAGCATGCTGAGGACCATGGACGCCTAGAATGGAGCTCCCAACAGAACAACCCTAAACCTCGAACTATGATAGATAGAGTGTACTCTAAAGTGATAAAAGTGTGATTTAGAACTTTCCTGTGGCACGGTGTAACAAATATAAGTTTTAGATGGCAACGGGGCAAAGTCATCAGCCCCTTAGAATGCTGCAGTCTTCTTTCTGAAGGCCTTAGACAGCTCTCTCCATCTAACCGTGGTTTTCACTCTCACTTTAACAGTCAGGAGCACAGCACACCAAACTAAATGTCTGAGGTTTAAATAAGGCTCCTTCAGAAAGCTGAGTAACAATGTTCAGGTCATGTGAAATTGACCAGGTCAAAGGAAATTTTCTGAGGTAACCCTGGATCTCTAGCTGACCTCGTTTAACACTAACTTATTTCGAAAAATGATCAATGTCCCCAGTCGGAAAGGGGGTTTTCTAAGTTTGACCACATGATCGATACAAAGCTGATTGACAGCTCGACCTTCTCAGAGTTTGTTCAGTCATTCTCTGAGTTTGATTGTGATGTGATAATACGGCCTGAAGTCGACACCCGGTACTGCCACACTGAGCTACAGACCGGTGAGACGTCTCTGCCTCTGTTAACGTTCACCCATGAGAACACCTGTCGAGGCGGTGCCGGTGTCTACCGGCCTGACCGGAGCTCAGACTGACCGGAACTCAGACTGACCGGAGACCGCGGTGGGCCGAGGAAATGTTCTGATTGACTTGAATGGGAGTGAATTGCTCCGGCGCGCGGTCCGGGTCCGGTTCGACAGATCCAGCAGTAGCCTACTGGTGAGTGACAGCATAATCATGCTGCCTTTGCATTCAACATGTTTATTTATTTTATTCAAACAGAACAATATATTGTTATAGCCTAGATTTAAAAAGGCAAGATATCTTTGTCCCGCTATTGTTGTGCTCGATAGATGGTGAAGAGTGGTTGTCGCTGTTTTCACGAGGTTGTTGTTGTCGTCATAAGGTTGTTGTCATAGAATGGATCTGTTTACCTAACAGACGTCTGTGTGCTCCGTTGTGGCCTTCAATATTATTGAGCTCTTTGCTGCTCCCCATCCCTGTTCTCTCATTGCTCTGAGCTTGGTTTTGTCAGCTTATGACGTGGAATAATGCATACTTCATTTAGGCTCATTTAGTGCATTGATCTGTGAGGAACACATCAGTAACAAGAGAAAGCACTGTCGTTTTTCTGGTATGCAGCCTTTCTATTAATTGGTGGCGCACACCATTTTTTTTTTACATGTACAAACGCCACTGGTCACTACCTGCATGTGCACTGCGGCTATCAATCATACAAATATAATGGAAAATGCTGTTGCTTACCTCATTAATTGCTTTAGCAATCTCGCTCTCCAGTTTGGAGTCCTGCACCCGTTCTCTGCCTATACCGTTTTGCGCGCAAAATCGCCGAATGTTTGCTTTGGAAAAGCCTTTGGTAAGTCCACATTCAAGGTGGAGATGACTGGAAATTTCTTCATCAGAATGGCCATGTCTGAGCATATTTTGAATTATTTCTCGGTAGGGTGACAAACTGGACTCCATTTCATCTAACCGTTGTTGTTGTTCTTCTTCTTCTACTTCTTTTGCTTTAAGGCGGGTTTTTTCACATTCTGTCATGCGCAAAAGCAATCCGCCAAAAAAAGTGGGCGCTTTGAGCGAGCCCCGCGAGCCCCACCGTCGTCTTCCCCTCCAGGTTTCCCGGCTTTGCAGGATCGACTGAATAAAAGGGAATATAACTTCACAAACGCAATAAGCCTAATCGTCTGATAAAATGGAGACATATGTTCTGTACAGAGGGAACAAGAGAATAACACTTAAAATGGATGATATGCGTGTGGACAGGATCGCCAGCATTTTCCAGGTAAGTAATTCAAACTTGCTACCTTAACTTCGCCTGTCTGTACCGTTTTGAGAAAGAGACACCGAGCATAAGAAATAATGCAAGTGCAATAGTGCACATGAAAAGATATTATTGATACTTTTGACAAAGTAGTTGCAAAATATTAACTTTTTTTCTTTTCTTTTTTTCCCCTTCTAGGTCAGCATGGCTAGCCTGTATATCACTGATGCAGCCAACGTTGCAATTTTTCCAACTGAGAGTGGGTGTTTAAGCTCCCTGGACCTGTGTAACCATGGTCATTATGAAGTTCATGGGGAAGTTGGGGACACTCTAGGGACCCCGACAGCCCCAGCCCCAGCTCCATCGCGGCAATTTGGCTTTCGCAGTAGTCAGCCTGTGACTACTGCAAACATGAGCATGCTGTCGAGATCAGTGAGCACGGCTCGGTCATTTCAGAGGTAGGGAGGCATTGGTGTCATAGATTAATGTGCTTATTAAAATGGTAATAGTGCTCAAGTTTTAATTTGCAATCTCCTTTTAGTAAGCAAAAGAGCATACTGGATGTAAGCAACTTCTAAAACACAAGGTACAGAGCCTTGCGCTTTAACCCTGTAAGACCCAGATATAGAAAAAAATGAGCAAAATTTTTTTTGACCTCTCAGATATTGTTTTAGGAGGCCTCTTATGTAGAAATTAAAGAGTTTTCAAATTTTTTACAATTTAGTAAGTTTTTAGGGAAATGTTGCAAATTTGCCACGCTGGGGATAGCTGGGAGCAGAATTTCTGTGTTTGTACTCACTTAGTCTGAACAGATATACAGAACATTTAAGTAGCCATGGTCTGAGTTGCCAGAGTTTGTCCTTCTTTTCCATCTCTGACACAGTCAAGTTGTTTGTTAAGTGTAATGAAGTCAACAGAGATTGGAATCTGTTGCGGGACATCACATCAGAAACAGGGATGTACCGTGTGTCTGTCTCCCAAAACAAACTCCCTGTATCTTTGTAGTTTTTTGTTTGTTTTTTAACTTCTAAATGATCCTGAGCTATTTTTCTCAGTGTTGCCCAAGTAGCAGTTTGTAGCATTAGGAGATAGAAAAACAGGTTCTGAATGTTCTGGAGTTGTTGGGGGGATGCCTGTTGCATTGTTCAGGGACACCTGTAAATGGTCTTGAATGTGTCCCTGTCCCTGAACTCCAGCCATTTGCATTAGGCCCATCTTCAGGTACATGCCAAGCATCTTCTCAATTCCCCTATTATTGGTGTTAACAGATGTTCTATTTTTTTGCAAGCTGTACTCATTTGTGTTTCTTGTCAGAGCCTCAATCATGTCTTCTGTCACAAACTTTTGGAATAGACAGGGTGGTAGACCATGTGTCGAGGGTAGAGATCTAAGTATTTCCATTAGTATGTCCATAAGTATTATCATTTCAATACAAATGCTGATCAAAATTCCACTACATTCAAACAATACTGTCTGGCTGGCCTATTATGCTCTCTACTTATCATACTAAAAGGAACACATGCATCCCCCCAGAGCACTTACAGGTTCACATTCAAGACCATTTACACCTGTCCCAGAACAATGCAACAGGCATCCCCCCAACAACTCCAGAACATTCAGAACCTGTTTTTCTATCTCCTAATGCTACAAACTGCTACTTGGGCAACACTGAGAAAAATAGCTCAGGATCATTTAGAAGTTAAAAAACAAACAAAAAACTACAAAGATACAGGGAGTTTCAAATACCCTATACATTTTATTCATGTGTTTAATTATGGTCTAAGCTAAACTAACTAAACATTTAACAGTAAAAACACATTTAGAGCTTAGTTACACTGAATCATCTAACACTTTAAATTTCTACTACATTTTTTTTCAATTTGTGACCATGTGAGAAGTGCAGTGTCCTTATGTAATGTGTAAGGAGCACAGGCTATTTTGACTACCACCCTGATCCAACGTGGCAGAATTGCAACATGGACATAAGAAGCTCTAAATCAAATTTAATGAATGTTTTCCAAAATAACTAAATATGTACATGTTCTACACATTGTAATAGACACAAAAAAAAATGTCTAAGGAATTTTACTTACTTTAATCCTGACAAATCAAGTCATGCAAAAAAAGGAGATGAGCTCAGCGGGAAGTTTGCAGATAGAGTGAGTTCATGGCCAGATGACCGAACCTATAAACACTTATTCTATCCAATAGCATTGTGAGGACAAACAATAGGACCCATTAACTATGTAAATGTGGTCTTGAGAAAAAAAAACATTTGTAGGCATTTTTTTAGAATTGTTAAAAGTGATGTGGCAAATTTGCAACAGGGGGTCCTACAGGGTTAAAGTTGTTAAAAAATACCTAATGTACACAAGTACACACAAGTAAGATAAGACACAACACTTGTAAAACACCTCACAGCTCTGTCAAGATGAAACTCTGAAATCAAAACCTTACAATCCTTTGTAAAAATGTCATTCTAGCAACAAAATTATACTGTACACATGTGCCATTTTGATTAACTTTCAAATCAACAGCAACACACTGATGAACTTTACACAAGACACTTCAGTCTTTGTTATTTTTAGTGCTATTCTCCCAAACAATTCTGTGTGGCGCTCAAAAGTAGAATTTCTACAGTAATCAGCTGTAGGGTTTTTTTCCTTCTATGTGGATCTTACCACCTCATTCACATCACACACAATTTCCTCTCTGGCTAAACGGGGGAAATATCACCTCGTGTACCAAATCCAACTTGACCAAATTGACCACACCTCAATTTCCTTACATGCCTCTTACATTGCAGAAGATGCATGTGGGCATGTGTTTGCCGATCATATACCATCCAGCGCCATGCTGAGAAGAATTCTTCAATTGGGTTCAGAAATGAGGAGTAATGGAGGCATACTGTAACACTATGTATAACATTGTGAAATTGTCATGGTGTGTGAACCGGTCCTGGACCTGAGCAGCCCGTTGTGAACTACAGCGTAACATTATCCCATATGCCAACAAACCCCGGCTGCTCAGGTCCGTCCTGTACATCTACATGATATCCCACAACTACCTTTTCTTCTGGGTCTCACTGCCTTTATGTTTGTCAAAAACATGAAGCCAGTTGACAAAAAACGTGTTACCTGAGCAGGCTGAGCTCTATTTGCTGTGCTACAGGTCAGACTGATTGGTGTTGAGTTTTCTGTGTTAGTGTTTTCAGGTGTGTGCAGAAATATGTTCAATTACCAGATGTGTTTTACATTTTAAATACAATGACAACAAGGTACTTCAATGTTGAGTGATGTGTCTAATGTAGGAAACTGTGTGCAATGTTCTGCAAAAAGTGTGTTGAAGAATTGCAAGCAAAGTGTAAAGCAGAAAATGTGTTAAAGGTATTGTCACTATGTGTTTGAGGTATTGTTACAAGAAGTTTTGGTTTTGCAGCTTTGATCTAAGCATTCGCTTTTTGAGTGTAAGCAGTTGGCAAGAACTGTAAGCACTAGCTATTGGATGTAAAACTCCCTATTTATAAGAGAAGGTGGAGTAGTGACAGATGATCTGAGTATGCTGCAGGTGTGTCCAATTGTAATGTGCCTCAAGTGTGTGTTGAACTAATATTCAAGTCAGCATGCGTGGTGCATTCAGAGTTTTACATGGGCTCACACTTTGGTCTGTTTGGACAACTAAATCACTGTAGTGTAGACTGCATGTTGTTATGTGGTAGTTTGGTTTGCTTCACTGTTGTTTTTGTATTACAGGTCCATTCATGTGTCAGAAGTAATGGAGGGGAAGCTTGTATCAACAAGGGTGGTTATAGTGAGATTTACTGAAGCAGAGGCAAGTGTATCTGCCATCCTGGAGAAACTGAAGGTGGCCATGGGGGACGATGACAACTACATCCTAACCGACTCACTCGGCAATGCAATTGTTGAGTCAGAAGGGACAACTGGTGAAAAAAATATTTTTAAATTTAATTTTCATACTACATACTGTATAAATGCCAATGGTCTGAAAGTATTGACAGTATAACAGTGTTTACTCTTGTTAAAATCTCTCTTTGTGTTTTTACTCTGCATTTCTCTCATGAAGGGTCTTCGTTCTGGAGGCAGAATGCCCGAAAAATCCATGCCATTGAGAGTACCACATTCCAGCAATGGCATCGTCGACGATCAAGTAGCAGGTATTGTTTAGATAACAAAACATATTTTTCCCCAACGCCTCATAGCAGGTCCTGGGTTTGAATCCTGGCTGGGGCATGACCTTTCCATGTGGACTTTGCACGTTCTCCCTGTGCCTGTGTGGATTTCCTCCAGGGGCTCTGGTTTCCCGACTATTAAAAACATGAACATTAAAGGGATATTCCAGCGTACGTTTAACCCATGGTCTAACACACCGTCACACCGAGTAAGACCCCTCCTCAAGAGATCAAGTCTGCCAACCGCTAGCTTCTGTAGTTGTAGCAACTTCAGCAAAGACCGCACGATAGCAAAACACTGCAGTCTATTTCTCCACAAGCTCAAAAAGCCTATCATAGCCACAAATAATGCTCAGAGCAGCACCAAACTTCAGCAACAGCACAAATAGGATCCCAGCCCATAGTACGATGCGTCAAACATATGTTAGCTTTGCCTGGTTTCTATTGAAGAGACGAAAACACAACTCACCCACTCATGGCCACTGAAACTGAATGTTTGTGCTGCCAGGAGTTGGACATGTTTTGTCAGTGCCTGGACGCTATGGTGGACGAAATGGTGGAGTAAGTTGCTACATAACGTATAACTGGAGGAGAGTGGGTGAGTTGTGTTTTGGTCTCTTTTCAATAGAAACCAGGCAAAGCTAACAGATGTTTGACGCATTGTATTATGGGCTGGGATCCTATTTGTGCTGTTGCTGAATTTTGGTGCTGCTCTGAGCGTTATATGTGGCTATGAGTGGCTTTTTGGTGGTGGTTTCTTGGTGGAGGAATAGACAGCAGTGTATTGCTATCATGCGGCCTTTGCTGAAGCTGCATGGGTTAAACTTACGCCGAATATCCCTTTAAGTCAATCTATGTCTCCATTTCACTCTATCTCAAACGTTCCTTGTCATAGCATGAACTTTTACAATACAGTCATTCTCAAAGAAACTGTTCACACAGTTAAGGAAATATAAAGCTATTTTCAGATATTTTCCATCATGTTATCATTTATTCAGGGACTTTTTATTTGCTAATACCTATCTGTGCATACAACTAAATTCCATATAATTATTTCTCAAATGGCTGCAATTTTTTTTGATCTGCTAACTATATGCAAAATGTGCCAAATATAGAAATGACCATATCCAAATGCTGAGGGACAATGTGGAGGAACTGCTGGAGGCATCCCAAGGGCTGGATGAAGTTACCAAGAAGATAACTGACTTAGTGACCGTCAGCCGTGATTTGTCAGCAGTTTTGCCTGAATTCAAACAGGCATTCATCTGTTTGATTTGCAGAGGTACTGTTTCCATTCTGCATATTTGAATATTGCTCAGTGTAACACAGAAGTAATCAAATGTAGTATTAGAGTTAGTGTTTGAGCAGTTGTTTCGAAAATTATTTAATTTTGTCTTTAAGTGACAATTAAGGATTTAGAAAAATGAAAAAACACTTGAAAACAGAAAATGATTTCAAGCAACAATACAGTGAGAGTCGAGAATCCAGACATTTTTTTCAAGAACTATTGCTCTGTTCTGTTCAACCAGAACCCTTGGTCTTTTTCAGTTGGAACGTAACAACCTATATGACCTTTGCAAATTTGAATGGTCATCAGTAATCACACTTTACTGTGTGTTAACTTCACGGGTGGCAAAAGTACACTTCCAATGATTAAGTTGAAGTACTGATACTTGTGTAAAAAAAATAGTAGCCAATTCTACTTCTAAACTTGTACTTGCATAAGTACAGAGCCTATAAAGTTCAGGCTCTGAAATGTATTAAAAAGTGCAAAGTAAAAGTACTGTAACCCTGTAAAGGACGTCTCTGGCTCCATATGCATATATTTTATTAAAGCAAAATATAAATGATGCCAAATAGACATCAACATTTGTTGCCTTGGCAGAAGCTACTTCTCAAAAGTCTGACTCTCATTTCTGTTTGCAGTGTAATGTGCGAGCTCTAACTTCTACTAATAATTATTCATTAAAACTACCTTAAGTTATGATCCCAGTACCTGAATTTCATAATGGAACAGTGTAATCTTTCTCTAAATTGCCAGTTTCTTTTTCTGAAGTTCCAATCTAAAATCAATATCAATATTTAAAATTTACATGTCCTTTTTTTTTTTTTTTTTTTTTTTTCCAGATACAATGACTCAGCCGATGTTCTCATCCTGCTGTCGGACCCTGGTGGGGTGTAAAGTCTGCGTAGAAGAATGGAAGAACACGTCAGATCACTGCCTCAAGTGCAGGGATGACCTGCCCATATATACAGAGGTAGCTGGACTCTCTGCAGCGCTGGTCAGCTTGAGGTCCCTTCCGTAAAGAAGACTAGGCTAGCTTCCTGTATGGTAGTTGAAAGTGTGTTTTTGTGATGAAATGTGTTGGTGATGTTTTTATGATGTTTTAATGTTGCCTTGTTAATGTGTTGTTTTGGCAGCTTAGTATAACTACAGTACAGTACCTGTAGATGCATTCAACTTTCCAGATGTTTTGTTGACTAGAGTGGGAGAGGAATCAGGTTGTTTTACTGTTTGCTGTATTAAAGAGACGCTGCATTAGGTTTCAAGTGACGAACCCAGTTGAGAACTTCAAAGTAAAAGTGTGCTACTGCTGCAAAATCTCTCTTTGCTTTTGTTTTTTGTGTTTGGAAATTACTTTTAATGATGTTAACTAGATCTTATAAATGGCCTAAACACATCAAATTTGTATATACCCTATAAAATATGACTTGAAGAATCTTCTCTGCAACTATTTATGTAGTCAGTCAATGATCAAACTAGTAGCATGAATATGAATTACAGTCCAAGCGGGTTAGGCAAGGCAAGGCAAGGCAATTTTATTTGTATAGCCTGTTTTTACAAACAGTTTGTCTCAAAGAGCTTTACATAGCATGAGCATCATAACAACATCCTCTTCCCTTAAACCCTCACATCCACTGAGGAAAAACGACCAGGAAACCCTTTTAAAAGGGGAAAAATTAGAGAAACATCAGGGTGAGCAACAGAGGAGGGATCCCTCACCAAGGACAGGCAGACGTGCAATAGATGTTGTATACGGACATGAAAACAGTTTATAACAGAGAATATGGAAAAACATGGAAATGGTTGACAGGAGCTGAAGAAGGCAGCTTCTGGTGGGCAGGAAAGGCAGGGAGAGCAGGCCAGCTTAATGGGAGTAGTGGGTGGCAGACTGGGTTGTGAACAGGGAGGGCAGGCTGGTTTAACAGTGGGGGGGAAGGGGGGCGATGCAGGCGACGGTTGGTGCAGAGGGATGGAGCTGTGGAGAATCTGTGGAAACAGAGAGCGCAAGACGCCAAGGCCAAACGACAAGGTGCGAGAGGTGAGGGGGGGTGTCTCTCTACTTAAATGTAATTAGAGTGTCTGCCTCTGACCCATGGAGAGAGCTGGTTCCACAGTAAAGGAGCCCAGTAACTGAAGGCTCTACCTCCCAGTCTGTTTTTAGAGATGAGTAGAAGTAAAAGTACCTGTGTAAAAAACGACTTTGGTAAAAGTGAAAGTACTGATCCAAATATCTACTCAAGTAAAAGTAAAAAGTACAGGCTCTGACATGTACTCAAAAGTATTATTAAAAGTAAAAAGTATCTCTATTGCACAATTCACTGGAAAGCGAATAACCACACGATAATTTATCTGGAATCCATTTCATCAATGTTATTGTTTGAACAAACATTGTTCACTTAAGTTTACCTGCCGAACACAAGATGTATCCTAATGTACTTTACTATAGTCAATCGTAGGCATTTGTATTGTACACTTCAGATTTACACATCACACTTCTGAACATTAAATCTTGGACCGGGACTGGCTTCTAAACTGTGGTGTCACAAATCATGCTCGTAGGCCCAACTCTTAATCAACTTTTTTAATAGCACATCAGGCAACAATTGTTTCTCACTGTACAGGTGGTGTGTCATTGTGAGTGGCCAGGGACTACGTATGAAAATACTGTGTCCCTGCCAAATAAAATAAAAATGAAACAAATTTGCACACTGTGTAACCCTTCACAATTATGACGCGTGCTCCTCAGATAACAGTAACTCACTGTTTACACTTACAAGACACATGCTCGACCCCCCTCTCCAAAATATATGCAGTGTTTCCTCTAGGATTTCCCCCTAACCCGTTTTTAGTCTGTACTTCCAGGGAAAGTATGCTCTACTTTCTCACAAATTTCAGGAAGGCATTCTCTACTGGTAGAGTAAGGACACCTCCTGAAGAGTGATCCAACCTACATGTATGAAACCCTCACATTGCTGTACTTAGAGTAGCCTATGGATGGGAAAATAGCACCTGCCATGTGGTTTCTGCGTGATTAAATAATAATAACATTTAATAACTCTCTGAATGACTCAGTATTGTGCATGTAAAGATGTATATTATTACATTACTGCATTGTTTGTGTTTTGTGCTGGGATGACAATACAAGACTTCCATGAATGTGCATTCGAGAGAGGTAAGTTTGCTTTGTATTCCAGCCGGCCTGTTATGAGCAAATTTCTATACTATAGATCCATTTCATAACATGTTCCAAGTGATACAATTAAGTAGGCTATAGGACAAAGCATAATACATCCCTGGCATGAGTGAAGCTTGCCTGCTGACATGTAAACAAAAATGACTGTCACAACTGCCATGAGCAAAGAGCAAAATCATTTGTTTATAGTGTACAGTAGCCTGCTACTGACTACAGTACTACTGTCTACAGAGTAGACAATATGATTTGCTTGTACAGCACCTTAAAAAACTCACTGTAGCCTATATTCATAGGCACACCTAGCCTCACTTTCAATATAACACACTTGCATTCTGTAATCACCGTCAGTAAATAATAATATGGAAACAATATAAAATATCTTTCAACAAGAAAAAAAGATGCACAATGTTCAGCTGTCAGAAATTAAAAACTAGCCTCATCTCTTTTCATATTTGGTTGTGATCACTCCCATTCCTCAGCTCTCTCAGCTCTCAGCAGGCCGCGATCGCAGCTCCTTTGATGTGAACGCACACAGAGCACAGAGCTCAGAGCCGGACAATGACCACCGTCGTGATACAGTTAGCTCTGACCGGGGCTTTAGGTTTTGTTGAGCCGGGTTATGAACACAGAGCCTGGAGATGTTGAGCCTTCTTCGTAGTAAAGGCCTGAGGTCTACTCTTCATGTAACAACTGCGCCACCTCGTGGCAACTGCACTGAAGTCAACAAAACTTCATACGTTCTCATTTTCAAATGATTATGAATACTATTATTTTTATTTGAAGCCGGGTCAGTCTTGACTGTGGGTGTTGGGGACCTCTGTGTCTGCTAGTGTCTATAATACAGCAATATTTTTGTGGACATTATCAAACGGAAGAACTTTTATTTTGAAAAGCACAGGGCAAGGAAGCACATTAGCCAGTCAGAGGACCCGCCCACCAACGGAAACAAAATATTGAGTGGTAAATTCGTTTTGTAAGTGAGAACCAAAAAACAAGAAAACGAGCTGAACTTTTGATTTTCGTTTTTTGCCCCAAAACGAAAAAACGAAAAAACGGCTCGTTTAATGGGTTCTGCTTGTGTCAATTATTTCCAGAAAACAGACTGATAAAACGTACCTTGGTCCTCTACCTGGCTGAGAATTGTTTCTCAAACATTCTTTTATCTGTGACGCACGTTCGTCTGATATGGTACATTCTGTAAAAAAAAAAAAAAAAACAAGTTGTCAGTCACTATAATATGGATGTTTTTCTTCATCAAATAATTTTTCAGTTCAATAATTACCTGGTATGAGAGCCCTTGCAAGAGCACCATCATCTGGCGTTTGCGGCGCTGTCTGTGCCGTGCTCCGCGACCTGCTGGTTGATCTCAGCCTCTTCCTGACGTTACGCAGCCTTTCCTCCAGGAATCCAGTGGCTGGCCTGTGGCTCCGTCCTGGGGTGTACCATATTTCCTGCCAAGACATCAAAATCTTTGATGAATAGAGATGAGGCACGTTTTGACTTTGACAGCGTGGGCTACGGTTAGAACAGGGTTTGTCTGTACGTCTGTCTGTCCTCAGAGAAGTAGACCAATTATTGTTCCTGCTGCGCAGTGCATAAAACCGGGCATCAAACAGCATGGAAGCGTTTCTAGGAGGAGTGAGCTGGATTGTGTCTTTTAACTGAATGTTTTAGCATTTAAGCCCAATTTATGGTTCTCCATGCTCCATTGCTAAAAACAGCAGACCTACAGGCTCACAGCGCGTCGTGGTCGTGACTTCCAGCCACATTTTGCCAAATTTAAGACAATTTAAGGCCTCAAATTCACGATTTTTTATTTAAGACTTTTTAAGGACCTGCGGGAACCCTGAACAAGGAGAAAAAAGAAATTGAGATCAAATGAGCAAAAAAAAAAATCAAAAAAAAAAAAATCAAATGGAATGTCAGTTTCAGGATCGAACTTGAATTTAGTAACCTATAAAAACACCAAGATTTTTTTTAAATTTAGATAGTGATGTCACATGTACGAACCCTAGTGTGTATTCTTTGGTGAGGATTCGCCAGAAATAGGAGATCTACATTGAAAATCTAGCAAAAACAGAAGGGGGCCTAGTATAGAGCCCTTGGCTGACTCCAGTTAACCAAGTAAAGTTTAAATTAAAAATCGAATTGGATTGTGACCTTAAAAATCAAATTGAATCAGTCTGAGAATCATGACACCCCTAATAAATATCTCAATGACCTTTTTCAAAAAACACTCACGCTGCCACTGCTTGATGAGTCTTTCAAACTGGGAAATGACTGAACCAAACCCGATGCCAGGGCCTTTTTGGTCTCTGTCGTAGGACTGTAAAACAGAAAAAACACATCACACAGGTAAAAAGTGAAAACTAGATTTAAATGGATAGTTTGGATTGTAGGACATAAAGATGAATGAAATACTTACAGTTAATATAGGCAATGTGAAGGGATTAATTTATAACCAGAGTCTCGTGTTCAAAACTAATTGCAGTTGTATTGTTGACTTATTTCTTCTATAAAACCGCTGTGTCCCTTCAACTAGGCACTATTTTCTGTATTTGCTGTGCAACTTTTATCAATGCACATGTGCATGCAAAAGCTGCGTAAGGACACATTGTGCTGCGGTCACCCGCAGGCAGGGAACAGCAGAGGTGCATTGATAAGTTGCATAGCAAATACAGAAAATTGTGCCTAGTGACAGCATTTTTTAGAAGACATAAGTCAACAGTACAAATGCAATGAGTTTTGTGGAGTAAACGTAGACTAACCAAATCAACTTTGAACACAGGACTCGGGTTATTAATTAATACCTTCGCATCAACTATATTGACGGTAAGCATTTCATACATCTTTCTTTATGTGCTATAATTCAAACTACCCCTTTAAAGTACTGCTGAAACATGTGTCTTATCCAAAAAGAATTGCTGTAGCAATTGGAAAAGTCACCAAGGTGAAATGTTGGTTCTTCCTCGCAAATCTAGGTCAATGTCAGACCTCAAAGTAGTGTCCTGTTTTATCTCAAGTGAAATGAAAATAAACTACATGTTATAATTTTACTTTTCAAATGAGAATGTTGGTGCATTTAACAGGAACCCTATTCAACATAAAAAAAAATAAAAAAATCTATTTAAGTACTTCGCTCCAAACTTCTCAATGAGGTGCGACACCAAGATACGGACGAGGAGACGTCTCTGGCTAGTTGTGATGACATTATCCTCATCAAGGCCCTCAACAATTTGCTTGCCATCAGGTAAGCCTGTAAGAACCTGCCGGACATCCTGAGAAAGAAGAGACATTGCAGATTTAAAATTCAGTTTTGTTTCTAAATTTTGGCTTTGATTAATTGCCCAGCCTAGTGTTGAGTAAACAAAGTGACACCCAAGTCTTAAAGTGGAACTTACAAAATGTGGAATGACGTGTATTGTCTGTATCAGCTGATTCTCTGGTACCAGAGCTGCTGCTTGTTCCTCCATGGGGGTTGGAGGAGTGGCAGTTGGTGTGACATCATAGATTGTAGGTGGGATAGCAGTCGCAACAGCAGGTTGAACCTACGCAGAAAATCCAGGTTAATATAATAAACAGTGGTGGCCACCTAGAATAGCTGGCTGAGCATCAGTAATGTAAACTAGACTGCACTCTCCGCTGGTTGTTACAATACATTTGGAAACCTATGTGGACAGTGGTGCAGCACACTTTTAGAGGGTGCACATCAGACACAAAACCATTCAGAAATTATTCACCCAGGTGCCCTGTTTTTAGGTGTAAAAGGTGACAAGTTTGCTTTCTTGGACCATGCAGGTGTCTTTAAAGAAGTGACTTCTAAAACATAACTGTGGCAGTGATTAAGACTGTATATGGAGCATATAGACATTAAGTGATTAAACAAAAAATACTTACAGTACAACTTATCACATCCCAGTAGTCACTTAAAGAACATCCCAGTAGTTCGGAAACGTCATCCAGGGGTGATAGTAAAAAAAAATCCTGAGCCTGAACTTTTTTTCCCTGGGAGATAAGCGAGCCCCTAAGCCACGATATATGCCGTGATCAACACGATTGTCAAGCGGGATCCAGGGGTGTGATTCCCTGGGACAACATTTTGATAAATAGTCCATTAAATTAAATATTCTGATGACTTTTGTGGACATAAATGTACATTTTTCAGACATGAGATGAACAAACCCAATACAAGCCTATATTACAGTAGCATCTTAATTGTGTAGAGCATCAGAGCTCTTGGGACCCTGGGCCTGGTAGGCCTGTTCAGTAATCCATCCCTGCTTTTAACTAGTCACTTACCTGCATGCATATTGCTTGTATAGCATACTGAGACTACGGATACTACAGCCATACCAAAAAAGGTCAGTGGGTGACAATTATAATACTCAAAAGTAAACTAGAAATTGAATGAATGAATGAATGAATGAATGAATATTGAATATCTCTTTCTGTCATCACTAACATGCTGTTAATAATCAAAGAAGCTCTGAGGCTTTGTTCTACATGTTATAATACAAGATTTCAGCATTGAGCTACAATCAGGCTACAGTCATGACTCTGTACAGTCAAACTAACCAAAAACTTCTTATTGATCATCATTATAAAGTTTCAGGGCGGTCCTGTAACCATGGTAACTCACGGTGCCAGAGGGGAGGGAGAGACGCTGAATGAAGCCGTTTACACAGATACACTGCAGACAAAGTCCAGACTATAGTTGTTATTTCACACATGTAGCACACAACAGGAGACTCTCCGTGTCAGACGAGTTCTCACGTGCTGACTAAACTCAGTTGATAACGTAGCAGCGCGACGAGTCCCTGCTAGCTTAGCAGCTAAACTTTAGTGCCGCTCCGTGTTGAGATCCCGCTCTGTGTGGGTCACTGCACTGTCATTGGTCAGGCGCGCACGCTGTTAACGATACCATTGGCTGTAGAGTGTGACAATCTGAGCAAGATAGTTATCTAGTTTACCTCAGCACTCGCGACACCCGACACAGTGCAGGACTCTGCTGTGAAGGTGGAGACACGATGCGGCCGTGGTGTATTTGCGACCATTAAAAAAAAAAAAAAATTTGAAGGAGCGGCGGCTAGGATTTAGGAATGGCGGCCCGCCACTCCTAAATGAATGTAGAGTTAACACTGTACCTGTAATACAACTCTCAATTTGCTTTGAGAACAATAAATAGCACTACTGTTAGTCTGGGGCCGTTGACTGACTCGCTGTTTTGGTAGGAAGTGGGGCGAGAGAGACAGGCCTTTCCGTCAAAATAAAAGCACCAAGCTAATAAAATGCGGTGAAACTCTTTAATTTAAGGAATATAATTTACAAGAAAGTCCCGAGCCATTAAGTTAACATTTTGCTTTTATTGTATTACAGGTTAATGTCTATTTTATAAGTTTTATGTTGGTGAACACTTTTATTTTGGTGATTTCGGTATACATACAGTCGGCGTCGCGTCACAGTCGCGTCACAGTTGGGGGCGGGGCATTTCGAGGGGGAAAACAATCCTTTCCCCCTCGCCCGGAGCACTGTAAGCGCGCGGATTTAAAGTTTTGATATTAATGCTAAACGAACATGTCATACATTGAGTCATTGCAGCCCATTGACAGGGAGAGGTACCTTAAAAAAATTACTTTGATAGGATCGGATTCTTGTCCGTATCTTATTAAAGAGTGGACGAATGATCCTACTGAATGGCCTGAAGTGTCATTCCCTGACATCTTCTGCTACCTGGTTGAATCACCCGGTAAGAGGCAAAATCATGTTAACTGATTAATTAAACCTCACATAATTTCTATGTCTGACAAGGAAATTAGCACGTTTTAGTGAATTTGTTCACCAAACAGTGGTTGTTATTGCTTAATAGCCATCATGAGCTGCATACATATTGGTTATTGACGACTCGGTATATGACGCAGGGATTTACACACACAGCAGCCTAAAGAACTATCGGTCCCTGGAGGCACACAACTTTTTTTCAAGTGGCTTTGTTGGAGTTGTGCTTCACCATAAACTACCTTCCTCGGATACCTACCTGTTCCGAAGTGATGTAAAGCCGTCCTGGAGGGTGACAGAGAAGTCGCACCAGACGTGGGTCGCAGTAAAGGGAGAGGGTACTATCATCGCTGCCCACTGCAACTGCATGGCAGGGTACGTTTGTGAATGTGTTCATTGATTTGTTTCTCTCTCTCTCTCTCTCTCTCTCTCTCTCTGTGTGTGTGTGTGTGTGCCATAAATACGTCCAAATATATCAAAATGTTTCCAAAAGAAATGTCACCACCTGGTGACATTTCTTTTGGACGGGCAGTAGGCCTATATGTAAAATCTTAGTCCCAATATTTTTTAGTGATCTAGAGCTAATGGATATTTCTTTCCTTCCTTTTCAGTCTTGGTGAAAGTTGTTCCCATGTGGCTGCTGTTCTTTTTAAATTAGAGGCTTGTGTCCGCATGGGGATCAACAAAGTGCCATGCACAAGCAAAGCCTGTGAGTGGAACAAGACATGTGTGAAAAAGATTGAGCCTGCCCTTGTTGCAGAGACAACTTTTTACACAGAGGACAAGGCCTCAAAAAAAAGGAAAAGGAAAGCCCCTATCCCAAAAGCCTCTTTATCACAGCAGCAGCAGTTCCTCACTATGCTGGCTGACAGATCACCTGACGCTGTGGTATTAAATAGTTTCATGGATTTTTCCAGGCCTTTTAAGAAGCCATGGTGTTTCAGCCAACATGAGGTGACTGAGGAGGAGATTGAAAATGTGGAGAGAGCAACCATCCTTCAGGCATCCTGTGTGCAATGGCATCAAGAGCGGGTTGGTCGCATTACAGGCTCCATAGCCCACCGTGTCTTAACAGCTACAGAACATCCTAGCAAGTCACTGATCAACACCATATGTGAACAAAGGCACAGGCCAATAATGAAGCCCTGGATTCAGTGGGGGAGACACCATGAGCAAGATGCCATTGACACTTATCAATATACTCTTGGAGCTGGGAGTCCCACAGCCAACCTGTCCTCCACCATTTACATCTGTGCCCCAGTAGATGCACCACATCAGAACCTGGTCATCAGAAAGGCTGGCTTCCGCATCTGCCAAACTATGCCATACCTGGGGGTTTCATGTGATGGCTATGTTTCCTGTGACTGCTGTGGTGAGGGTGTTATAGAGGCCAAGTGTCCTTACAGGTGGGGGCAAGACACCTCTACTGGGTACCAACAGTGGCTTGAGGACAAAAGAGGACATCTGGAAAGCCTGACAAGCTTAAAGAGGAGCCATGCATATTTCACTCAGGTATTTCAATATTTCACCTGCATATACCTGCACACCTCTAATAAGTCTGCAACATTTTGTGCAATTATCCAAGATAATTATCCACAGATGGCATACTATCTATAATGTAAATATTAGTGTTATGATGATTGCATTGCATTTGATAGGTCCAAATGCAGATGTTTGTTACCAAACGGGTGTATGCAGACTTCATCACTTGGACTCCTCAGACCTGCCTGATATTCAGAGTACAAAGAGATGAGGACTTCATCAGTGGTGCCATTAATGTGATGCAAACATTTTGGTCACAACACATACTCCACAAACTTCAGGAGCTGAAAGATGCACAGGTAGGTGGTTGAATTTCCTATCAGTGTAAAAATGGCAACAAATAAGTCACTGTGACTGAGAGTTACATATTTATTTATTTTTATTTATTTACCAATTCATTTTGAAGCATATTATAGCTATTTCATTCAGTATCAACATAGACTAGACTATGTGTACAAAATCAAATATCACAAAGCCTATACATTTATTTACAACATGAAAACAGACATACTTTTCAAAGGGGGTGTACTCATTTACGCTAAGCACTGTATATGTTTCTGCTAAGTAGGCAGAACACAGTCCAGTCGAAAGCAGCACAGGGAGTGACCCATCAGGCAACACAAGTGGCAGCAGAACATCAGGCAACAGAGGCAGAGTGTCAGGCAACAGAGGCAGAGTGTCAGGCAACAGAGGCAGAGTGTCAGGCAACAGAGGCAGGGTGACAGGCATCACAGGCAGGGTGACAGGGTGTGCAGCAGCAGAGCAGCACTGAGAGAAGTTCAGGGACCTTTGGAAAGACAAACAACAGGTGGTTTTGATTAGAAAGATCCATTATGTCTCCACTGAAACCTGATAAGTGGCACAATTGGAACAATAATGACTTCTTTGTTATATAAAAAAGTTGCATAAAATATTGTTCTCTGATGCTCATTATTAAATTACTGCACATAGATTTTGTTCTTACTCTCAGATTCTGTGACTGTTGTACATAACACTGCCAGACAAGTTCATTAGTGCTGCACAGACATGCACAATTCTGTCAATCATGGCCTCTTCTCTCTTCTGTCTTTCATCCTGCAGTCTCTTCACCAGGCGCAGAGGAAGTGGGCCATCCAGAATGTGGTACCGGCTCTTCAGGGCACCAATTACTCTCTCTGCAGACCACATATCACATATTTGTTGTTAAAATGCTGTTTATCTACATTGTTATGTTTGAGTTTCACAGGAGTAGCACAGTTGACCGTTATATCATATCATCATTGCATTGTGTCCTATAATTAGTGTTTCTTTTTCATGTTTAAGTGAAGAAAGATCCCTGTTAACTTCCTGTTATCCTGTTCTCTTGATATTGCACTAAATGTGAACAATAGTTCAATGTATTTAAATATAGAATGACATGTTTTTAAGATAAAATGTTGTCTTAAAGGATAACTACCGCTTTTTACAACCTGGACCTTATTTCTAGCAAAATATATGATCATTTACTCACCCAGATAACTTTGGTGTCATTTGAAGTCATTCGGACGAAATTACATCCAGTGTAGCGCCGCGTATATCCATATAATGCGAGTGACGGGGCACCGACACACAGCCTCTATATAACACATTATCTGCCACGAAACTAGTTCATTTCACCAATATTTTGTTACGATACGCTAGTGCTATTCCCCTCTGAGTCCGGGCTCGTCTGTTATCAACATCCGGGGTCAAACTAGCAGTAGCAGCTACAGGTAAACAAGCCGGCTGTCGCGGGTGCTCGCGCAGCTCAGAGACGACATCTTCCAGGTCAGAGGTAGTGGATCAGCCTACAGACCCCGGATGTTGACAGCAGACAAGCCCGGACTCAGAGGGGAATAGCACTAGCGTATCGTAACAAAATATTGTTGAAATGAACTAGTTTCGTGGCAGATAATGAGTTATATAGAGGCTGCGCTTCGGTGCCCGGATCACTTGCATTATATGGATATATGCGGCTCTACACTGGATCTAATTTCGTACGAACGACGCCAAATGACACCAAAGTTATCTGGGTAAGTAAATGATCATATATTTTGCTAGAAATAAGGTCCAGGTTGTAAAAAACGGTAGTTATCCTTTAAGACACCCTACAAAGTAGGGATTACACATGTACCCGTTGATGTGATTAATTGAAATCTGAACCATGTCAGCGGCAAGTAGCAACAGTGATTTGATGATGCAGCACACTCTGAATACCAAAAACATTCAAATGTACATACTGTATGAATCTGACTGCTGACTCTATACTTACCAATGTGAATTCTGATGTTCGAAGTCACACGAGAATTTGCAACATCTTCGGCTGACAGTTGTTTTCGGCCCCTCGTGAAAGACGGTGTGATGAGCTGTGCACCCAGAACAGCAAAGTCATCCTTCAAAGTGAAGCCCCTGTCGGCTAAAATCTGAAATAAACATAACAAATACTTAAAAAACCCTACTTTACTTCACCAGCAACTCAAAAATGGTAACTATGGGTAAATAATAAACTCACAAATAAGACTTGAATTAGAAAAAAAAAAAAACAGTTCATCAAGCATACAGTGAAATTGTTACCTGATCTCCTGCATGGTGGAACTTCTGGGATAAGAAGTCCGAGTTCCTTACAATATGCACATCTGAAGCCCTCCCTCCCCAGCCTTTGGAGAGATATGTGATTGAGCCAGATGGGTGACATGCAATGAAGTACTTCACCGTTGTCCAGTTTTTGTACTTTGAGTAGGTGATAGCTCTGTGAGAAGAGACAGTCTTTAGTAATACTGATCTATACATTGTGTACATATACACAGACAGCCAGGTAAGTATTACAAAACCCCAACATTTTATGCATGCTATCAAAAAGAAAAATATCTCACCTTGTTTTCAGCTTCTTTGAGTGTTCAATTCTGATCTCAAAGCAGTCGATAATTGCAGTCACTCTAGGGTACTGGAAGAGAACCTCTGCTGGTACTGTGCTTCTGATACACTCTCTATCAGGCCATTTAATCAAAAAAGAAATTTTGGCGTACATCAAATCCAACCATCGGGAGAATACATCAAGGAAAGTGCTATGTGCCAGGTCAAATATTCCACACATCAAATCGGTTGAGGGGTTCTGCCGCAGTTTCACCAGAGTCATAAAGAGCTGGTCTTGTGTTGACAGCTTGGATGTTTTCTGTGACTTTACAAACTGTACCAGGTACTGATGAAGAGTGTCAAATACTGTCCATGACAAGCCTGTCATGAGTTTACATTTAGTGTCATTTTCTCTCACAGTGTTTACCGAAAATTTCAACGTCTCCAATTCTCTGATGGCTTCATCTCGCTCCTTCATGGCCTCATCTCTTTCTCTTCTTAAATTATAAATTTCTTCATGAAGTTGTTCTCTCTCTAAATCCTGAAGAGGTATGGGAGCTTCTGATGTTGGGGATTCTGGTGCTGGGGCTTCTGGTGCTGGGTTCTCTGATGTTGAGGATTCTGGGGCTGGGGCCTCTGGTGTTGGGGATTCTGGTGCTGGGGCATCTGATGTTGGGGATTTTGATTGGGCAGACTGAACACCCTCACGCTTCCTCCTTCTCTCCAGCCTCTGAAGTACTGACCTGGGAGACTTTGTCTTTCTATGTGGGAACAGCGAAGGTATGTAGTCTGGGTGGGCTATGTCCTCGTTTTTTAAGCCTAGGGCAAGACAGTTCACAGACGAAATGAGAAGGGGATAGAAAGGGAGATAATGAAATACATTTTAACTGCAGAAAGCTCGGAAGCTACCACCAGTGTTGTTAGCATAGCTGTGTTTTTGTATACTCGTTAGCTTTTGTAACGAGGCAAGGTAGCCTGCATAACGTAGTAGTTAGTTAACTTATATTAAAACTAGTAATTGAACATTCATGTTAACTGCGAAACAATCTAACACTGTTATTATGTGAATAACGTTGTCATACCTGTAACGAAGTGCTGACTACAGACGTACACATGTTTGGATTTTGGATCCCACAGGTGGCCTAACTCATCCTCCCGACGGATCGCTTGAAGCCACCGAGTTCTTCTCCTAGGCTCTGTGCTTCGGTTTGGCAAAATATAAAACTTAAGATGTTGGTTTTTTATCTTATTTGTTGTGCAAAAGGGCACACAGCAGCTCTTGGGCATTGTTGAAACTGGTTTGTTTTCCCCCTCGGCGCGAACCGGATGTGACGTTTTGTGGGCGTTCCCTTGCTTGCCGACTGTATCTATCCGCTACAGTCGGGAACCCGAAAGCAGACGAAATTCGGAGTAAATAGACACCAGGCTCTTCGCTTGTCTGAGTGAAAGCGCCTCTCGGATCTCCGCGAACGCGAACCTGATTTTTTTTTTTTTTTTTTTTTTCGCAAACACCTCCGTACGCCGGAAATCCGGCATGACGCCGGAGCGCTATCCCCCCTGCGTCATCCCATCCCAGAAGTTCTTCCCATCCCGGTAGTCAAATAGCCTACTGATCATCCTCAAGCGATGGACACTTAAAGCAGCATGTATGGCTATAAACTAAACTAATATGGGCGACAGTGTCAAGCTGCCTTTTCAACATATATAAACCTGTCAAAATACTCTTTACAAGTGTCAAAACATACACACACACACGCCCCCGGTGGCAGTCAGCTGATTATCTAAAAAAGTCTATAGCGCAGGGAAATGTATAAACTGTCATCATCCTCTCTGTGCGACTTGGCTGCATGGAGGGGATGGTGATCAAGCAGCTCTCTCACATCTACAGCTGCCAAAACTTGAGTGGGAATCACACTGTATGCAAATAAATGCCTATCAAACCACTGTGTTTCCCACTTCTTTACAACAAGCTTTATTGTTGGTGTGTCTGACGTTTGCTCCAGTAGTAAAACTGATTGCATGAGACCAAACTGAGGCTCTCCATATGGATCATAGGACAGGAATACAGTCATGCCTTGTCTATATTCAGTTCCCTTAAATGTAACCCAGGCTGGCACATACAATTCACTAAAAAGGGGAATACCTTCTAGACCACTTTGGATCTCTTTAAATCCCTCAATGTTGGCCAGAAATATAGTGTGCCCTGGACCAACTTCTGTATTGTGGCACAACACAGTTCCACACAGGAAATTGTAGCACTGCATCATCTGATGGCGAAATGCCATGGTTTTACAAATGTTTCTGAAGTTGCAAGTTACATGGCTAACCTGTTTGAAAAATGCATGTCGAGCTTCAAATCTCATCACCCAGAACTGCCTCAACGGTCCGAGTTTTTGAATGACTCCAGGGTAATGGAGCATGAAGTGGTGTTTTGTAGGGCCCGACCGATTTATCGGCGAGCCGATTAAATCGGCCGATTATAGCCCATTTGAGACTAATCGGTAATCGGCCAAAACTCGCCGATTGTCGCCGATATTTTCAGAAATAAAATGCAGGGAATAAGACTTGGTTTTACTTTGAAAATGTTCCCCCATTTGAAAAGATCCCCGACATTAGGCTATTTATCCTGTAGAGGGCGCACCGACCTCATGACAAACTCCGCTGCCTGCTCCAGATCAGTGACTGATCTGGAGCAGGCTGCAGCAGGGACGCACGGAGGAGAGCGGTCCGCCTCAACGGTAAATAAACAAGTTTGTGAAATAAACAAGTCAACAAGTTTCAATTCAACCCACTTCACGATGTTCCCCGCTGTGTTGGTCTCGATCACGCCGAGTTAACGTTTAAGCACTATGTAATATGCAAGCTAAAGTTAGAATTAGCCATCTGCTATTAGCCTTGCTACACATATTAGCCGTGCCAGTAACGGTAGAATAAACATAACAGTACACATTACGTAATCGACTAGCTACTTCTCTCACTGAGGCAGCTGCATGTCTCCAGATAAGACCGGAGCAAAATGAGTAACGTGAGTTAAGACGGGGAGGCACCGACCAGCGGAGGGGAGGGAGGGGGGCGAGTAGTTGAAAACGCTTTTCTGGTCAGAGTTTGATTCATGATAAATCCGTGGTATATTACTGAGATGATCAGTCGGTCTTCCTGTCGGCGTAAAGAGCAGTAGCTAATGGTGCCTTGTTGTAGGCCTAATGTTGGATGGTTGTCATGTTAATATGCTGCTTGACTCAGCAATAAAAAGGATTTGAAATTATTTTTCTGCCTTTTATTCTTTGTAGAAGTGTCTGAAAGGCTCAAAAGCAGCCATTTGTTAAAAAAAACAGTTTATATGTAGATATATTACTTAAATTAATAAAATTTTAAAAATTTATATAAAAAAAAAAAAAACGGCCGATTAATCGGTTATCGGATTTTTTCCCCCCTAATAATCGGTATCAGCCCCAAAAAGTCCATATCAGTTGGGCCCTAGTGTTTTGGCCGTAAATGTAGGTGAGGATAGAGCTCCAGGAAGAGAGAGTGATGCTCTTCAATGATTTTGCTTAAGTACAGTGTTGCTGCTACAGTAAGCGAAGGAGAAAAGATGAACTCCATGCACAAGAGGAGGAGGAGTAGAAGTTCCCAATGCTTGTTATCCATAGGGATAAGGTCACCTATCATTGGCGGCAGTAACCTAAGTAGGCACCACATTTGAGATGCTGACTGCCGTATGGAGCCTTCAGGGTTTCTGAGATCACTCTTGCTTATGACAGAAGGTGTGTTACCCTTATCACAAAATCCATAGTCAAAGCTTGTTATTCTGTAATTAAGCTTTTCTAGTGTGAGATGCTTTTGCTCAATTAGCGAATTCAACACAAGTTTGACTTCATAGGCTGAACATAGGAAACCCCAGACAAAAGCTCCTCAACTGGCTGAATCAAGTTTCCAGATTTAGCAAAATACTGCATCCGTTTATAATCTGTCTCCATTCCTTTGAAAGGCTCAGCTGCTTCTGAGAACTCCACCCCAAGCTCTTCTACCTCTGGGCTTTGATCAAGACCAAACTGACGAAATAAAGACATAGTCTTTGATTGCAGTCTGCTGACAGTATTGCTAATTAAACTGGAGGTATGCTGAACCACAAAGTTTAAGTTTGAGTATGTCATAGAAGATTTGGATTTAAGGTGGGCTAAAAAGAGGGCCACCCGATTGGTAATGCCCTCTGGCTCTAGTTCATCCCAATCCTCCTCAACTTCCTCATCTCCCTGTGCTGGCTCCATTTCAGCATTCAGCATTTCAACATTCTGTACATAAACAGGTGGGGCTGGACCTTCAAAGGGGTCATCAAGAGTATTTCCAACTTCATGCTCCTTTTCCAAGTGTCTTTTAAATGACCACATGTAAGAAAATGTCCTACCACAACCACTTTCACTACACTGGAAATGTGTTGATGCCGAGTTTACATGGTGTACTGCACGTAAATGCATAAAAAGACTCTTGATACCCCCTGAAATTTGCCTTTTGCACTTAAAGCAAGTATATGCCATCTTTCCAAAGAAACTATTAAATACTCAGAAATAACAGTGTGTGTAAAACTGAAGAATTGAGCCTCTCACGTCTACATTCATCTCAACTACTTACAAGTCCTCTAAATTTTTTGAGGAACTTGAGCCTAGGGCCAGCTCTTGGGATCAACTGGTTGATGGTAGCCTCATCTAAAAGAAGAAAACTCTCATCAATCCCCTCCTCTGAAAGACAAAAATAGAACACAAAGACATCTTTGTTTTTACAACAGAGGAGCAGAAAACAAAAATGTATGGCTAATTACATGGAAGCTATAGTAATAAACATGCATATTCCATCATTTATTTTTACAAAATAGAATGAAGCACTGAAAGCCTACAAAAGACATGTGCCCTATTCATTTATTGGAGTCACTTTGACACATTACATGGAAGCTATTGAAAAAAAAAGAGGAAATGATATTTCATAAGAATTTATACAAAAAAGGAATGCAGTCAACTCCATGATTGTCCAGATTATCACTATAGCCCCTTTCACACAAAACCTGACAATTACGGACATTGCCCGTTAGGGCAGTATGTGTGAACGAAAATGTGCGTATCAAACGGCCGGGACCTCCATTTACCTGCAGCCTCCCTAGTGTGAACACAGCAGGTTATTACACAGGTGAGCAGGGTGGGCATGTTGATGACGTACAGTATCTATCATGCCACTGGAGGGAAATACAAACTTCCACCGCGGAAGAAGGATCATTTAACAACTAGAGGCGATAAGAACAATACTATCCAGCTGCAGCCCCAGAAAATGCCAAACTGGCGAGACAACGAGATCCGCAAACTCCTGGCAGTGAGGGCCGATGCCAAGATAGTTCCGCAAATCAAAGGGACGGCGAGGGACTCATGTCCGCAGCATACTTTCTGCGACATGCCCTGCCTCCTGCGCGCGCTTCACCCAGCTGACGCCGCTTGCCTGAATTGAACGGTATATTTCCAGTGAGTGTGAACACGCCTATCATGGACAATGTGCGGTTGTGTGCTACATGTGTGAAAGAGTATAAACAGGTGTTGTTCGTGGCTGATTAAACGGAAATTGTCTGTTGTTCATGTCTGAAAAGGGCTTATGAGTAGCAATGCAGACATGATATGCCGTGGATGGGGGAAAAAAAAAATTCTTACCTTTAAATCTTTCTATAAGGTCTGTCAGCTGCCACTCTGTCAAAGTGTTGATGACAAAGTTGTCCATTGATCTGAAACAAACACAAAAAGAGCTTAAGCAAAAATAAAATTGCTATTGTATTAACTATTCAGATATCACTATTCCAAAAGCAATGCAAACAAGCAGCATAATGGAATCCAATGTGAAGATAAAAAGCTTGTTTGTGGGTGAACAGTGAACACAGCCATTTTATTTAGCATCACAAAATATAGAGAAACCAATCCTCCCTCTCTCCCTTTATAATTCATATGATAAATTGCATACACGTAAATTGAGCTAAATTTACATCACTATAACAATCACTATGTTTTTACTTCACAAGAATATTGGTCGCTGCTCACAGCATAAATGAAGGGCACCACTGTGTTTTAATCTCATAGCCCCCCTTCACTCAAGTGGCCCTTGTCGTTTGCCAAGCAGCTATTGTAAATAAGAATTTGTTCTTAATGAGTTACCTGGTAAAATAAAGGTGAAATAAATTTAAAAATAAAAATGTTATTAGTGTCTACAACAGATTAACCAACCATTTTGAGGAGATATAGCATAGATTTGATAAATCATTACTTGGTTTTATATTGAAAACATATACACATTTTAAATACTTTATGAATGCAAATAAATGCATTTAGTCAAACGTATCAGGTTCTCTCACTGTTTTTATATACTTTAATCAGTCAAACACTATGCTATGCCTTCACATTTTAAAAGCTTCAGGAAAAATAAGTGTATTATGATAAGGAGGAATTAACATTGCAGGCTCGTTATTTCTCTCAACATCCCTTTTTAGTCATCTTGGATTAGCCTTGTGCTCTGTGTTTTCACGACCGACAGCAGGTATTAGCCATTCAGGGGCAGAGTAGGGCCGGTCTCTGGGCAGAGAGGAGACCATAGCAACGGTCTGGTCAAAAACGGATAACGACCATAATCCCATTTTTCGCGCGTTTATTGATAGCCGGCTAGCAAAGCAACTAACTGGCGAACTAGCCTGTTAGTTAGCAAACCAGTTGAAAAAAAAAAAAGTAGTAAGCAAACCAGTTAGCTATCTGGCGAACTAACTGGCAAGCCAGCGAACCAGTTAACTGGCGAACTAGCCTGTTAGCTAGCAAACTAGTTAACTGGCGAATTACCTGGCTAGCTAGCAAACTAGCTGGCAAATTAGCCTGCTAGCTAGCGAACCAGCTAGCTAGAACTCAATATACATGACCATATGCCCATGGGCATTATGAACTAGTTTCATTAATTCACTCGGTAAATGGCTGAGACCAAACAGATAAGCTGTGTGTGCTTTCATGAAAACGGCTAAATGGCTAGCTACGTTTTTAGCCAAACCGACCAACTAAAGATACTACTTTAATAGGTAACGCAACACAGACAATGTGAATTAGATATGTAGTGTGCACAAACCTTTTATTATTGATTTGCCTCGCCACGAGGATGATCGGTCAGGTTCTCCCGGTGCATGAGCGCTCGGTGTGTGGACTCTGGTGGAGCAGCAAGGAACCGTGACCCCTGGGAAATCAGGCGGGCGGGTGAAGTCGACGTGATGATGTAATAACGTGATGATGTTCGAAGCACAAACAACCCAGGTGCTGAGTCAACCGATGTATGTTGGGTTGATGGATTTTGACTCGCATGAGATGCACAAAAATAACCCAAATCCCATATAAATAACCCATAATGGATAAAACATTTCATAACCCCGCGGTTGGGTAGATGAAATAACCCAGCTGTTTTTAGAGAGTAGTTTTAGTAGCTTTAGGGCCCACACAGAGAAAAATACGTATCGAAAGTATTCATTTTTTCTAGATGCCTTTGCTTTTCGTCAGCAGTTAGGTGAGCTATTTTCTATCAAGATGGGTGTCTTTGGGGCAAAGAGGAGTCGCCTCCTCATTGCCCCGAAGACACTGATCTTGATACAGTGTAGCTATGACCGGAAATGGCTATGCACTCCAGGACGCCCGGAAGTTTCCATGACGACCGCTTGTGCACATAGACATATATACGCTTGTGCACCTAGCGAATAGATGGTGGTGTTCTCTATTTTCAGTCTTTAATGCGTAATCATAACTTAATGTCATGTAGATGAACTACAAAAACCAGCAGACAATCACAGACTGTGAGGAAAGGGGAGGAAGCAGCCGCAGGATGCATTTTTATTTTCTCAGATTAATCTGTTCAATCTGCAAAATGTATGGTGCTGGGTCGTAAAATCACTAGGCCTACTCAATATTACTCATAAAAAAAAATGAGTAAATGTAATGAGCATGCTTGGTGTGAAGAGGTGTGCAAACATCAAACTAAAAGGAGACTTCATGAAACGGGCTTCATTTTAAGTGCTTTTGAAATGCAGAAAGCATGGGACTCCAAGACAGTCCTTGCAGAAATAAAGGAGGCGTTCAAGGACAGGATTCCTGAGGAAATTGGGTATTGTGTTATTGTAATATGAAGACATTTCCCCATACACTGCATGAAAAGTGGGATTTTTGGCAGTGAACGACAATTTACAGGCTGTGAAGGTGGCATTCGTCTATGCCGAAAATTGTCGGAAAGGAGCTTGCGGAGGTGCGAACAGCTCTAATTTGCATATGAATAGCAGCGAAACCACCATTTATTTATTTATTTATTCATTCATTCAATCATATGATATGCTATAGACTACACTATTATTACCATCAAGGACATGAATGAATTTATTGAGGAAAGGAAAATTTCAAAGACAGAGCTTTATTAGCAGAAACACAAACACACAACTATGTACAATTCTGCTCACACAACAACCGGGAAGCTATATTAGTAGCATTCAATAAAAAAATATATTTTTTATTTTTTAAATTTCTATCTCATTTAATTTAATACAATATATTTAATACATTTTCTCTCATCTATGTTCTGAAGTTAAGCTTACTGTCAAGTTCATGTCCTGAAAAGCTGTCATCCAATTAGAATCGTCTGTCTCTTTTAAGGCCCGGTTAGGACTTCACGAATCCCGGGGAAGGCCAAGCTATGTGTTTTGGTGTGGAGAGTGACGGGCAAATCGACCAATCACGGTTTGATTTTAAGTGGGCGGGAATAAAACAAAAGATCGTAGGCCTTCATGAAGTCCGAACATCGAATCTCTGCAGAGTGGTGAGAGCGGTTGAGAGACAGAGTGAAATGGCGGAAGATGAGAGTGACGTTGTGGCTAGCTTGATAGCATCGCCTTTTTCAAGGCGGCCTTTCACAGAAAAACTTCAAATAATAAAAAACGGAAGACCAACTCCAGAACTGGAATTAAAAGAAACGGTTAAGAAAGTGGAAAGGCATTTCAAGACCGAAAATTATCAGCGATATCCGTGGATGACGGGCTGTAAGAAAACAAACAGGCTGTACTGCTGGAGTTGCTTACTTTTTACAACTGACAAGTCATCCACCTGGGTCAGCAGCGGATTTGTCAGCCTTACAAATCTGACGAAGTCAGCCCACCGACATCAAGATTCTGCGGCACACCTGCAAACGACGGTCAGTTTGAAATCTTTTGGGGACACAAGAGTTGATCTTCAGCTAGATGAGCAGCGCCGTAATCATACTACGGCCCACAACAACAAGGTCAGGCAGAACAGAGAGATCCTGAAACGTCTCATCAATGTCGTCACATTTCTTGGAAAGCAAGAGCTGGCATTTCGAGGACATGATGAGAGTAAAGATTCTGAAAACAAGGGGAACTACTTGGAGTTTCTGGAGTTTTTGGCGGAGTATGACAGCCCTCTGCGCTGTCATCTGGATTCGGCCACTGTTTTCATCGGCACCTCCAGCAAAATTCAGAATGACCTGATTTAATCGGTGGCAGATGTAATGACAGAAGCAATGAGGGAGGAGGTGAGGAACACGCCTTTTGTCTCCGTTATGGTAGACGAGACAACTGACGTCAGTAACACTGCTCAGATGTCATATGTCCTGCGTTACACCACTGACGGTGGTGTCAAGGAGCGCTTTTTCCAGTTTGGTGATGTCAGTGGTGATAAGCGCGCAGAAGCCATAGCTCGTCAAGTTTTGGAGTTTCTGGAGGACTGTGCCTGCACCAATAAGGTAATTGCCCAGTGTTACGATGGAGCTGCAGTCATGGCCTCTGGACTGAATGGGGTCCAAGCTAAAGTCAAAGAAAAAATACCACAAGCTCTCTTCGTTCACTGTTATGAGCACTCTCTGAACCTCGTCATGTATCAAGTGCTGCCAAAATCAAAGAGTGCAATGTTTTTTTCTCCCACCTAAGTGGCCACGCAGCCTTTTTCACAAGGTCAGCCAAATGCACGAAACTCCTGGATGAAATATGCCAGCGAAGACTGCCTAGAGTGACTCCAACACGGTGGAACTTTTCATCACGTTTGGTTTGCACTGTGTATGAGCGGAGAGAAGAACTCTTCGAGCTCTTTGAATTCATTGTTGACAACCACAATGATTTTGATGATGATGCTGTACACAGCGCTGATGGATACACTGCACTGCTGACGGGCTTCAAGTTCTGCCTTCTCCTCGCCACATTCAACTCCATGTTCGCCTACTCCGACGTGCTCTTTGGGATCTTGCAGAATAAGGAGTATGACATGCAGTTCTGTTTGTCCAGCATCGATGACTTTTGCAGCACCATAGAGAGAGAAAAGGCCACATTTGACTCCATCTATGAGGACACTGTGCGCGAAGTCGGGGTTCCCAGTGGGCGCAGGGCACGGACAGTTGGAGATGTGCGTGCAGCGTACCAGCACCTGCACAGTCAAATCCTGGACAACATTCTCGCTCAGCCGAGGAGCAGATTCAAGGATCATGAAAAACTCATGTTCCTTGCCCTTCTGGACCCCAAGAAGTTTGCCTCATACAGAGAAAACTTTCCCAACTCTGAGTTTCAGAGCCTCGCGGAAAACTACGGGCTGCATTTTGACCTCCCCAGGCTCAAGACTGAACTGACGGACATGGCAAACTTTGAGGCAAGGAGCCCACCAGACCTGCTGCACTTTCTGACTCTTAAAGAGCTGACAGAGCATGCCGCAGCTGTATCACCTCACCTGCCTGGTGCTGACCATCCCCGTGTCCACCTCCTCCGTGGAGCGGCCTTTCTCGGCTCTGAAGCGCATCAAGACGCACGCCAGGAACAGTACTGGACAGGATCGCCTGGGAGCTTTGGCACTGATGTCCATAGAGAAAGGACTTCTTTTGGAGCTCAAATCAAAGGACAAACTTTATGACGCCGCCATCGCCCACTTCACAAAGAAAGACCGACGAATGGACTTCGTGTTCATGTAAGGTAGGCCTATGTTTTAAGACACCTTGATTATTATTTCAAGGGATTAAGATTACTGGCCAAGTGGACATTCAGGAATTTGTATTTATTGCGGAGGTTGTCCCAGCGCAAATTGCCTTTATTTGACGTAGGTATTCATTGCGCCATGCGTAATTGCGCATGGAGAGGCATTTGCACTTCATTGCAACTTTAGAAAATCTTTGTATTACCAGCGTTGTGTAACTTTTGAAATTGTATTGTAGATTGATGATGCTCTTGAATTTATTTGTCAATGTGTGAATGATTTGTAATGCGCCATGATTTCATAGCGCTGTCCATGGTGATGAAATGAGCCTCAGTGTCTGTGTCTGCAGCGTCACGGGGTGACATTCTGGGTGACCTAATTTTATATTTCCAGATTTTGGCTTTAGAGTATGTTTATTTAATATCAACTATGTAGCGTGAATGGTCTCCAGTTAATGTTGAGAATGTTTCTTGTTGACGAGAATGTTATTGACGTTATGGTCTATTTGTTTACATCGTTGTCATCGTTAATTAAATTTGCACTTGTTAATCCCTTTCAATTCATTGTACTGTTGCTTTTTTCTGTGATGATTTCTTTTCTCGGTGGTGAGGTGAAGGCCCAGCTGTAGTGCTCACGGTTTGCCACTGAGATAGATAGATAGATAGATAGATAGATACTTTACAAGTGTCCAGTAGCATACAAAATACAAGACATACATTACAAATTAACAGTAGCTACAGCAAACAGTAAACAGTGCAAATGGAGTGGAAGTGAAACAGGTCAGTCTGACGCCTCGGAGCTGTAGGTAACTGGCAGCATTCTGTCCGAATTTGGTCCATTTTGCAAACGTCTGTGGTGCCTTCACGTTGCCCTGTACTTGGGATTTGCCTTTAATCTAGACTGCAGCGAGGCACAGAGCTCGGTCTTACTGTCTTACATGCAGCTGGAAAACAATTAAAGGAGAGTGGCATTAACAAAAAAACGTAAGTCACAGTAAAATTAGGGAAGGAAGGAAAGAAGGAAGAGGAACAAAACAGTGAAAGTTAATTACACACAATGGCGTCACTATCAGCGTCATGTAAATCTGGGCATGCGGCATCGTTATGAGGTGAGGTTGGTCTGTGAAAACAAAATGAACGGTTAAGATCGGTATCTATTATCTATTAATTTTTTTTTAAACTTTATTAATAATTATATACATAACAAAAACTGTTGAGCCAGGGGAAGAGAGAAAATAAATAAAGGTAGACAAAGAGAGAGAAAGAGATGAAAAAAAAAAAAACATCAATTAAATAAATATTTCTGCAAAATAGTTTGTTTTTAAAGCCTTTGGTAATTGAAGTCCATTGATGTCGGTGCTGTATTGATAAAGTTCCTGCAAAAAAAGTGTAAAATGTGGTTTGCTGTTAGTCCATTTCTTTTTGTGTATGTGAAATTTACCTAAATATAACACAAGTTGTACAAAAAAAAAATCATTTTCCATTTTGTTATTTCAAAGTAAAACAAAATGTCTTTTTCATGTAGTTGTAGTGAATGTCCAGTTTTGTTTTCAATAAAATTTTGTACATTTAACCAAAACATTTGACAATATAAACAATGAAAAAATAAATGTGTTATAGATTCATCAAACAAACCACAGAAATCACAGGAATATTCAATATCAGGTTTAAATCTTTCTAATGTTTTTTTTGCTGGATATATTTTATGTATAATTTTGTAAGATACTTCCTTGATCTTATTATTCAGACAAAATTTATTACTAATCAACCACATTTTTTTCCAATTCACATCTTTATAAAGAGATTTCCAAAAAAAAAATAGCAGAAGGAATAGTTACATTTACCAAAAGATTCCTGATGTATTTATTTGTACATTTGTAAGTTGTGACATCAATATTCCCCAGAAAAATGTTGTTTATAGGAGCTGTCCTATAAAGATCAGTTGTATAACCAAAAGAAGTTGCAACACATTCCTCGGGATAGCATTTAAGATTACATCATACTCTTTTGGCGTAACTTCTATACTAAATTTAGAAATAAATTCTTCATAAAGTAATAACTGACCATCAGTTTGAGTTGTAAAACTAAAAAAATACCATTATTAATCCAGTTTTTGTTATACAAAGATCTATTTTTATATTGAATACTCCTGTTGTTCCAAATGTAATAATTTGTAGGTGAAAAATTGTGTTTGTACAACATTTTCCAAGCCAGCAGAGCTTGCGTGTGAAAATTAGCTAATTTCACAGCTAATTTATCAGGGTTATAATCACATTTTAGCAAGAATTTGAGACCTCCAATTGAATTAAAAATGAATTTAGGGAAAGCATTCCAAATATTATCATCTTCATTAATTAATTTTGTTAGCCATTTAATTTTAAAAGTACTATTTAATGTTTCAAAACTTAGGACTTCCAGGCCTCAATTTTGTCTCGTGTTACATAATACCTCTTTTTTTAGATAATGACAAAGTCAGAGACACAAACAGCTCATGACACTCCTGTATTGACTGCTTTTAAAAACCTTTCACCAAAACCAAAGCTGTGTATAGTTTTGAACATAAATTGATGACTTATTGTATCGAATGCTTTATAAAAATCGACAAATAAAATAAAACTATCATCTAAAATATAATCTTTATAATCAATCATGTCCAAAACTAAACGGATGTTATTACATATATTTCTGCCAGGCATAAAACCTGATTGTTCCTCATCAATTATATTGTCAGGGTTTTTAAGGGTAAGGAAAGGAGGAAGGCTAGGAGAGGACCTAAATGCAGACACACATACAGGCATACACACACAGGAGGCAATATGGGGAGAACGCAAAGCGAGCTTTAATAATAAAAGCTGAATCATAAACAAAGAGGGGGAAGCAGGCTAATTAACAGAAGACAAAAAAACTGAAAAAACACAAAAGGCTAACAAAGAGCAACAACAAGCAAAGGAAAAACTAAAGCAAAGCACAAAACACAAGAGAAACTAAACTATTAACATACTTAAACCGGGAGACATGAGGAGTCACAGGAGGAGACACGAGGGAGGACGCAGGAGGAGAACAAAGAGATCACACAGGGAAATACGGAGGAAACACGAAACAAGACGGACAAGACAACACAGGCTAAGCTAAAACACTTACTCACGCAGGGAACAAGATCATAGGCAAGACACAGGAAACAGAGCAACACGGAGGGCGAACAAACGAACAAACAAACCGACCAGGACAGAAGGGAGAACAAAGACTAAATACACAGACACTAATCACAAGACGAGGTACAGGTGAGTGAAGACGGACAGGTGAGGTAATGAATGAAAAAACACACAAGAGGAAGTGACAAGTAAGACGCAACACACAAGGGAACAAATTTAAAAATAAAACAGGAAATCAAGTAAACAAAAAGCAGAACCATGACATATATCTTCTAATCCTAGTTTTAATCTTTTAGCAAAGATCATAGCAAAAATCTTGGCATCATTATTTAGTAGGCTAAGTGGTCTCCAATTCTCAATACTTAATTTATCTTTTTTTGGTTTAGGAATCAATTTAACAAGTCCTTGTCGAAGAGTAGGTGGTAATTCTCCTTTGTCTATGGCTTCTTCGAATACAGCAACTAAGAACGAGAAAAAGAAGTTTTTGATAAATGTTTTATAAAATTCATTTATCAGACCATCACTACCAGGAGATTTGTTTTCTTTTAGGGAGCCAATACACTTCTGAACCTCAATCAAATCAATCTTCCGGTCACAGGTTAATTTAAATCCTTCATCAATACCTCTGATGTCATTTTCAATTCCTTTAATAAATAAATCAATGTTATCTCCACTTTCATTATCATTAGCATTAGCATATTGTCTTCACATATCTGGTCATTAATTTTAAGTTTAGATAGGGAAGATACTTAAAAAAATATTTTGTACACTTTTCCCCTTGTTCTAACCATTTTCTTCTGGACCTAATAATGGCACCTCTGGCTTTTTCTTCATACATTTTGTCTAATTTGAGTTGTAGAGCTGCTAATTCTCCAAGTTCCCTTTCAGAAAGACCTACTTTTTCAGATAATCTAATTATTTCTGTAATTATTTGGGTTTTACTTTTAGCAATTCTCTTCCCAGTGATTATAGCTAAATTCCTAATCTCAAATTTCATTAATTCCCAACACTTTCCAAAATTGTTTAATGTATTAGCTTGTCTCCAATATTTTTCAATAATATCCTGGGTATCCTTTTTAAATTGTTTGTTCTGTAATAGTGTTTTATTTAATTTCCAGTAATCTCTATTGGAGTTACTTTTAAATAAAGCCACGTTGACCTTAATCATAACAGCTTGGTGATCAGTAAAAACCGCAGGCTCTATTATAATTGATTCCACTCTATTTTCAATGTCTGAGGAGATCAACCAAAAAACGAGATTGTTGAGATTTGTCCTTGTTTGACCATGTATATGAGTTTTGGTTTGGATTTTTGTGTCTCCAGATATCAATGAGGTCCATACTACTACAGATATTAACTAATTCATTCCCTACTTTGTTCTTTGGGGGCCATCTGTCCATGGAATCATCCAACACTGTATTGAAATCACCTCCCCATAATACCTTGGCAGTAGGAAATGTTAATAATAGTTGATTTATTTTACCTTCTATTGTTGAAAATAGAGTTTTGTTATTTTGTTTATTGTTATAGCCATATATATTAGTAATGACAAATTGAGAATGGTCAATGTCCACAAGAAGTATTATCCACCTACCATTTTTGTCCGAGAGATGTTTAATTATTTTGCCTTTAAAATTCTCCTGTAATATAGCGACCCCTGCTGACCTGTTACTTCCAAATGATAACCACACATTTTTCCCCCAGTGATTCCTCCAAAATGCTGCATCTGCTTCTGAAGCATGGGTTTCCTGAATAAAATAAAAATCAGCACCTTTGTTTTGACAATGCAAAAATAAACACTTTCTCTTTAACAAGTTTCTAATACCCCTGGCATTTACAGAAAGAATGGAAATTGACATTAAGAACACGAACAACCCTTTCCTCCATCCTTTGGTCTCCCTATTCTGTGAGCAACATCCACCGCAGCTACGACCAGCTCAGCCTCCTCGACAGGTAGCACAGCTCGACAGATGTCCTGGACTTGAGATTTGATGTTGGTATCATCTTTTTCGGGAACCCCGTGCAGTCGGAGATTATGACGTCTACTGTAGTGGTCAGTCTCATTCACTTTCTGCTCCATCTTGTTCACTTTCTTCTTAAGCAGCTCACATGAGTTTTTTAGAGCTATGTTTTGTTTTTTTAAGTCGACGACTTCTTGATGGCAGAAATCCAGTGACTTTTTCAAACCGTCAATTTGGACGGTGTTGTAGTGAACAGCTTTATCCGTTTTGTCTGCCCTTTCATTTATCTTCTCGATGACAGCTGAGATTATTGTGTTTTGTGGCTCGAACAGTGACAGTTGCTCTTGTGACTCATTCCAGCTCCTTTTGCTTTTTTTAGCAGCGTGCTTGATTGGAGTGTTCGGAGAAGAAATGCATTCGTCCCCTGAGTCAGCTCGGCAGGCATAAGAATGCATTTCTTTAATGTTTTGTTTATCTTTAACAGCAACCTCAATATTTTCGACCTGGGACAATTCACCTTAACCAGAGTTTTTCATCGTTAGCTTGCGGCTAATGCTAGTTCCTCGATTTGTTATGAATGCAGTTGTAGAAATAAACAGTTTGTGAGGGTTTTTACTTCTTCCAAAAGTGTTTTCTCACCTCGGTTGGCAATAAGAGAAGTCCAAAATAAAATCTGTGCAGTAATTCCTAGATGGAACCGTGGACACCGTTAAAACACCCAGTAGGGGCAAGCGCAAATTGTGGCAGCGGCATCTAGCCGTGGCACTTCCGGTGGCACCGTGAGGTGCTGCGGCAGCTGTCGCTGTTTGCTGTGGCAACTTCCGGTGGCATCTTCAGGTGCCGCGGCATCTACCGACCTGCCACGGCAACTACAGCTGTTTGAAGCAGCTGCCACAGGATGAAGTGACTGTGGGGCTGTTAAATGATAGTTTTTAATAAAAAATAATGATAAGAAAAAAGTGAGGGGGGGGGGCGATGTATAGAAACACACACTCTCTCTCTGTCTCTCTCTCTCTCGCCACGGATTTGCCACTGTCTGTAGGGATACCCAGTGGTTCTCAAATGGGGAATTATTTCCTACTGTATAATTGGCAGACTCAGCCGCCGCTGTTTGCTGCGGTTTATACCGACCTGCCACGACAACTACAGCTGATTGAGGCAGTTGCCACTCATCCGCCACGGCTTTTACTAACCTGCAGTTTGTAATCACTGTATCTGAAATCAATAGACAGACAAGAGCTTCAACCTTGTGCTATTTATTAATTTTTTATCATCGTACATAATATGATATAGCCTACATGTTTTTCACTGTATGAAGTATAAAAAATACAATAAAAATAATTTCTCTATTGTTTAAATTTTGACTGTTTTCTTTTAATCTTTTTATAGGCTACTGTCATTGTTAGTTTGTCTTTATCTTTCTGTTTTTGTGTAATGCCAACCAACACCCGTTACCTGATATTTGCTGATGCATATACCGAGATAATAGCAAGCTACCAATGAGCAATGGCTTCATTTTGAGTCTACTATGTCTCACCGGCAATATTTAATCTCAATAAAATGTTAACAATTTTGAAAAACATTTCATTACCTTAGTATAGCTAAATGATTTTAATAGGCCTACATTTTTCAGTTTATTGACAAAATAATGGTTTTTTTTAATGGTTGCCAGATTTGTGTTTACTGTATATAACATTTTTGAGAAAGAGACGGCAGGAGATACAGGGCATCAAAGGCAAGGTAAGTAGGGTATTTTTCAGAAATGTAATAGGCCTAAATGAAGTTGTAGAAGGAAACAAAAAATTCCAATTACGATTAGCTTTTTCAACAAAACTATTTCTGCTTGGACGCTTTTGTTTGATTTGTAACTTAAATATTTAAATTAGCTTCCAAACCTGGCAACCCCGCCGGGCGTCAACTGGATTATACCAAAGGGGTGACCCCTGTTTTTGTCGGAGAAGACTTTAAGACGTGGACCGAGCGTTACCTGTCTCTGGCATTTCAAGCCCGATATAAGTACTGTATAAAACGTGGTAAGTAATGTCATTTAATCATATATGTGCAATTATGTTTTGGGAAAAACAGTGTTAATATGGTTATTTGAATTGAGTTGTCAGTAATGGCCTAATTAACAACCTGAAGAGCAACACTGGTCAACTTGTCAGTTTGTCTAATCAGATTGACCCTGAGGACACTTGTAGAACGAGATGTGTGATTACAAATCTTTATTGTAAAACATCTTTACATCACTGTAAAATGTCGAAGTTCTGCAGAGTATTAAGTGCACTATACATCTATGGGAGGAGAGAGGCAGACACATAGAGAGTGGGGAGGGGGGTGGGTCACTGTAGTTCATTTAACACCTTTGCACACAGCACTGAGCCACAGAGTGAGATGATTATACCTATAGTTTAAAGTATTCACCCCAAATCCATTGTTAATTGAAATTCTGAAATTAAACTGATTCTTGTGTTATCCATTATAAGTATATAGCCAATTGGGAATATTTATTTTGTAGGACAAGTGTCATTAATTCATTTGTTCTTCTTGAAGACCATTTAAGTATCCACTTGAAGGCTTGGTGTGTTGAGAATATTGTCTGTTTTTGTTAGGAAAAGTGTTGCAAATTTGACAACAAGATTGGGCCTACAAGATCAACATTCAAGGTCTGATAGGTCTGTTTTCATGAAAAACTGTCTGGAAAATGGAAGGTGAGAATGACTAATTATTATAGAACATAAATCACTCTTTTACAAGTAGATGAAATTAAATACTGTAAGATATACAATCTGAAAATAATTAGGCTGACTTATAGATACAATAATGACTTGTGGGATGTAGTGCTGATTACATAACCTACATTGTTAATGTTCACAGGTTCACATCAGACATTTTCTGATGTGAATTCATTACTGGCCTGTGCCAGTCAGGAATGTGTCTTCTGTCAGCAAAAAGAACTTGCAAACAAGGACCACCTTTCCAAAAAACATCTCAGAGATGCAATTTTCTTTTTGGAAAACAATCAAGGTATTGAGTATAATTGAACTATAGAGAGATGCATGATGTGATTTATTTAATTTTTTATTTTAATATCTTAATGCATTGAATTACATCTTCAATTTTTTTCCGGAGAAATTTGTGGTTGCATGCTTCTGCAAGGACAACAACCAACTATCCAGAAGCCATTGGCCATTTTGTAAATTGCGCATTTTAACTAGGTCGGGCATTTTCATAAAGCATTTGAAAAGCACACATGGTAAGTGTTCTGTTGCAGCATCTACAAACATTTTAATCTGTGTCACCAATAGAAGTACACATGAAGCCATGACAAATAGAAAGGGGGGGACCATCAAAGTATCATAAATATCAAAATCAATACAGACCTTTGAATTTATATCACAATTTTCTATAGGACTGTTAAATTTTTCACTGCACCAAAGTCCTTGCACTGTAAACCATACATTTGTTGTCACTGTGGCCTCAACTTATTGTAAGTCTGTAAGTGCTCATTGCGTAGGACTGATTTTGTCTTAACAAGTCCACTTAGATCATATGACATATAGAAATATCTACTCCTAATGTTTGTCACATTTTCACTATGTCTATCTCTTACAGGTATTGAATCAGACAAAAGACAAGGTAATACAGGACACAAAGTCTTTGTCATTTGTTGTTTTTGTTTTAAATATAAAATAGTAATATATAAGCTATGTAAAATATGTACATAAATTAGTCCCCCAGAAGGATCACTGTGCCCATGCATTGTCTTTAAGATGTGTTCTGATATATGAAAGGCCCCATGACACATTTAGTATCAGTAGCATGCATGGACAACATATTCCATGACCCCTTTTACAATTACACATTGTAGAAACACATTCCATTGAACCTGTGGCAATAAATCTGCATGACATTTACTCATAACTTGATAATTATGATGCCAGTGAAAATATCATTCATATATAATCAACTCTTCCCCTCAAAAAATTTAAGGGTCAGGTCACCCTCAAGCATTCACCAGCAATGTCACATATTGCTTTTCCAGCAAAACTGAAACAGAGTCATGAGAGACTGTTTCTATACCCAATAACCCACACTTTCAGAACCACCCCCAAGAAATATGTATAGGGCAGATGTCTGTGTAGGGCAGTGTTCCCTGACAATGGCAGTTAAATATTAAAGATTTAAAGGCCCTTATTAATGTTTACTTCTTTTAGATTATTAGCAGTGGTAATTATTGTTGTTTTGTTGTTCTTTCTGCAGAGAAGCCAAGCACTTTAAAGAGAAAGCGTGACACTCTCAAAGATGACTCCACAGAGAACCTGGATTCAAAGCCTTACCATTTTGCATGTCAACACTGCAAAGCTGCGCTAAGTTCAACCAAAAACCTGCGACGACACATCAGAGATACTCATAATCTTGACACTACACCCACGATATGCATTGATATGAAAAACGGAATTCATGTCACTCCAAAATATGACCACAGTCCAGTTTTTCCCATTCATGTCATAAAGTCAACAAATCCACCAAAAACTGACTGCGAGGAAGAGAAGTGCCGTCAGTTCATGCGAATTGCATCGAGTTCCGGAAACCCTGGAAAAGAATGCATACACCTGGAAAGAACTAACAGAGGAAAGCCGTACACCAAACCAGCAGTCCTCACATCCACATCACTGCAAGACATGCTAAGCAAAGGGCTCATGTTGTCTGAGTGGGGTGTAAAATGTGAGGAACTGAACAATGCTGCAAAGAACCTTGGCGTGGACTCTGTTTTTCCAGTGTATTTTAAAGATGAGGGGTACTCTGAACAGTGGCACTTCTTTTCCGTCTACACAGATGAAACAGACAACTGGTGTAAGTTTGGGAGGACACGGGTGACATTTGATGCTGTTGCAGGACAGTGGAACTGCCGGTGTCGGGGAACCGGTAAATCACACCGCTGCATCCATCGCATTATGGGAATGTGGTTTATTTTCCAGGAGTCACCAGGCACCCTAGTGGCCACCGCAGACATCCAAGTTGAGGACATTGATGACTTGGAAAGTCACATGTTCGAAAGCAACATCGCTTGTGTGCCACACAATGTCAACACCCAAAAGATCTGTGTTATGACAAAATATCTGCTTAACCATAAGCGCATCCCACGGCTGCAGGAGTTACCTCTGGACTTAAGGACTCAGGAAAAACAACCACCACCCTGTTTTATCCCCACAGAAAACACCTGCCCCTACTGTCCAGGGCCTACCCCTCCAGCACTCAATCCCTCGACTATTCTGACTACCCAAGCGATGGTGTATGGCATGAATTATGTCAAAAAAGGTAAATCAATGACGAAGTAACTGTATGCCTTTCCATGGATGTATCCCTCATGATATCATATTTATATTTGGCTTCACACACATTTCAATGTAAACACTTGAAGGTTGTGAATTTATATAATTCAGATTTTTCACATTCAAGTTAACAAACACAAAAACAACTTGTCTTCAAATTAACAGGTGTCTCTGTTGCGGTGAAAGAGTGTCCATTGTGTGCCAATGTCGTGAGATTCCAGGAGTACTCCTCAGGATTTCACAACAACCGGGGTTCCATACCTCAGAACTATACATTATCCCTTACTTATTTAGATTCCATACATTGATAATGCATACATCTTTACTTTGTTTTACAATTACAGAACAAGACAACCAGTGGACGGATGCTTGACACGTTGTCATTTTTTAATGACAACCGCTACCATTACCAAGTAGTGAGAAGAGCTTTCCACCACTTTTTGTCACAGACAAATTTCCAGTTTGACTATTCTTGCTACCAGTGTGGATACCACCCAGCAGTGGTAGTAGGAGATGCAAACTGGAAACTGGCCTTTGATGTACCACGTAAGAATGCTTTTCCTTTCTGTAATTCATCTATAAAACATTATGTTAATAATGAAGACTCACATAACTGATGCACATATAAAAGGTGTGCCTGTATGAAGGATGATAGGTGGAGGAGGATTACATGTTTTATGAAATACCTTCTACTTCCTGCTTTTGCTTCCTTGTTGCTGTTGCATATTTGGGGTTGTCATGCCTTTGTAATTATTTGAAAAACTTAATTTGCAGTTGGAACATTTAAGAGGCCTGACCCAGACTCTATATCTGAGAAAGATTTGGAAGTGGACATCCTCAAGGTGTGGTCTGATCTGGACAGGTCTTTGATTGCAGAAGGCCTCATATCAGGTTGGTGCAACACAATAACAGCTCTTGATGTCATCAAAACTGTAAAAAGGTGTTTAAAGTTCTTGGTCAATGTTATCAATGTTACACTTTAATGTTTGTGTATGCAAAAGCAATACAATCTTTCAATATATGACTTAACAGTGTTATGTTTTATAAAAGGAACATCTGTGGCAAACCCGTGCCACACATCAATAAGACATTCTTCTTTGGCACCTTGGATGGGACCGCACACAAGAATTGGAAGTATTCTTCCAAAAACAGAGGTGAAGAAGGCATTAAAAAAGAAACCCACTGACATCAAGCATCCGACCAAAACAATCAATGAGGACATCATACTTGATCTCATAGAATCAAAGAAGGTATACATTGTGCTTGTTTTACTGTGTTTATCAGCAAGCATGTATAAACATATATACATTAAGTTTGTTTAAACATCATGTTATTTTAATGTGTCTTTTCGATTTACAGCCTCAAAAAAGGACCTTCAGGAAGCTTGTCATGCCCTTGGTGTGTCCTCAGAGGGATCAATTGCGGACATGATAAACAGGCTTCAGGAGCTCCTGAACTTCAAGGATGTTTACCCCAAACCCTTTGTGAAGCTTCAGAAAGCTGGTGGTGAGAACTAGCTCAGTATATGACTTTTGAAATATTTCTTAATGCCTCATAACATGATTGGGCTGTAAAATCTTTTGTGCTATTCTTTAGGTGGTGTCCTCCATTTCTCTTGTGTGCACGGCGTTGTGTACTACTTAAACTTTCTCTTCTGGACGGAGTCTGCAAGAGACCACGCAGACAGACTGCTCAGCTTTAAATACTTCCCAACTTGTTACATATCAGATGTAGCAGGACAGGTTGCAAGGCACACCAACAACCGTACCAAACAACTGTTCTTTAAAGACAACGATGGAAGACTCTGTGCCCCGACATCGGACAACGTACAGCGGGCAACAAAAAAAGAGCTAGTGGTTGACCTGCAGTGAGTGAAGAACCTGAGGTCCGCATTACCACTGCAGGAAGAACCAGACAGTGACCGGATGTCAGCCAAACATCCAATCACAGGCACCAATGAGCGATACTCACTCTATGACAGATTCCATCAGAGCAACCACAAACGTCCAGAAGAGAAATTAAGGAGCCTCAACATCTGTCCCACCCTACGGACCAAAGTTAATTCAGCAGTTGCTGAGCAGTTTAACCGCGAACTGGCGGCTGTCAAGTACTCTCTCTGTCAAATGAGTGAGCCACATTTCAAGCAGACAGTAAGGGTGATGATTGACCTCCACAATGACAAGATTAACAACAGTTTTAAGGCTGAAATGGAGGCCCTATGTAAAACCCAATTGTGTATTGGTGTGTGTGGGATGCTGGGACTTCAGTCTGCTGGTAAGTTTGGTCAATATCCAATATTACATAGTAATATGCCATAAGATAGAACTGTATCTAATCGTTATGATGTGGCCCAAACAGGTGAAAAGATAAATGTACTAAACATGTTTTTTCTGAAAAGTATTACTTTGTTCCTTGTTATTCATTAGAGGGTAAGGAGACTCTCCTTCCAAGGTCAGAGGGCACTGTCAACATCCAACCGGACAGCAAGTCTTCATTCATAGCACAATCGTATGCTATTGAAGATAATGACAAGGTAATTAATAGATCGCTGAGCCATTTTCCTTCAGTCTAAAATCAAGTAATAAATGGAAGGTGTCAACAATTACTATTTTGTCATAATCTGTGTGTTAAGGCAAAACTGAAGGATTTACTGTCTGGGTCGCGTGATGAGAAGCAAATACTGACTTATGCCACAAGGAGATTTCCAGTTACAGTCAAGGACATTGTCTGTGTTTGCCCACTGGAGTTGTTGAGTCAGTCTTCAATGGTTATGCCATGATTGACTGATGATGTAAGTTTAACAAATAAATCTTGGTTTTGAACTAATATACAATTAACTGAACTGCAAAGACATCAGTGTTTGTGAAGAAGAAATGTTTACTTTATACTGTTATCACAAAATCTGAATTGTATTCTTAACATTTTTAAATTCCAGGCAGTTAACTACAGAGTGGCACAGCTGGCACAAGAAAACATTGTGATACATTTAAATTTCCTCCCTTTATGATTTTGGAATGTTTCTTTAACTTTTTTTAAAAACATGAATGCTATGTTTTCTGTTACAGTGTGGATCTTTAGGTACGTTTGACTTCGTTTTGTGGCACCGCGAATAGTCAAACAGCGGGGGAGTCAGCGACCGAGAACTGAAACGCATCCCTGTAGGTCCTTTTTTGTTTAATAGAAGACACTGTACAAAACAAAAATGTTATTAACCAATGTTATTAACATGGACTGTGCTGTACTACCTGATGTTATTGTTATGCTGTAGGTCTCGGACAAGCTATTTCTCCCCAGAATTGTGGGTCATTCTTCTCCAGAGACAGGGAACCATTTCATTCTTTGGGTGAGCCACCACTGATTTAAAGCTTATAATGTATATTTTTACTTATATAGAATTGGATAGGTAAAGGTTAGGTCTGTATGATATTTCTTATTGAAGTGGTTTTGTTGAACTGCCTACATGAAATTATACAGAATGAGCTAAATCCCTACATTTAAACTGTAATGTCAGTTGTAGGGCTGCCACAAACGATTATTTTGATAGTCGACTAATCACCAACTATTTTTTCGATAAGTTGACTAATCGGATCATACGTAAATTGAATGTATAACATACAGTTTATCGCACCAGCATGCAGCTGCTCTTATATAGCAATCATTAGCTTTCAGCTTGAAGTGTTTAAGGTATATGCTAACTAAAAATGAAGACAATTAAGATGATAGTTCATTAAACCTTTAATGAAATATGGTTGTAGCAACAAACAACTGTAGCATAAAGTGCACACAGCTGAGTAAACGGACAAGGCACTGGCTGACCTAAGGAATTATTGAAGTTTTGGTCTCACTGACTCAAATATAACAAAAGTGCATTTTGTGCTCAGTCCTCATAACTGTATTCAACTTTACTACACTCCCAAACTGCACAAGGCTCTTGTTCCTAACGCCAGGTTCAGACAGGACGCGGAAGTGCCCTGATCGGCTGCGAAGTCATTTTCATTTCAGCGCCCATGTTAACCGATGGTGTCGTTCACATAGGCAGCGCTGAGGCGCTCTGCCCCGCTGCCAGCGCGCGCAGTGCAGCGATTGTTTCGGCGTCTGGTCTAATTTTTTCCTGTGCCGCGGCCGAATGTGTCAAGCCGGGCAGGAAGTCAAACAAAGCAACAACGAGAAATCCTGTCGATTTTCAAAATGAAACACATTTCAAAATAAAACTATTTTCGATAATTAAACACCCCGATTGACAGAAAACTACTATTACTATGAAGTGGACATACATTTACAGTCGTCAGGAAAACATGGCGTAATAAAATCGTCATCGCTAATGTTAACGTTTACAGCTATCAATATGAGTAAGTAGTAAGTTAGCTCTCTGTTTACGCTAATGTTAGCAGCTAACTAGCCAGTTAGCTTAACGAGACGACGGTCCCTCTTCATCGTCGTTGTCAGCCACAACATGCTTCCTTTTCAGGAGCTCGTGCATCACACTTGTGCTGCCGTGAAAGGCAAGTTCTGTCTTGCAGATATTGCATTGCACACTTTTTTCTTTTGTTTTCTTAAAATGCTCCCACACTTTTGAGCTCCGTTTTGAGCTCCGGGTAGCCATGATACCAGAGAGCCCGTCTGGTATAACTTCAGGTGACACCACGGCTGACCCTGATTACCACTACTGCGCATGTGTGTCAAGGACAGAAAGGCAGACGTGGCAGTGGAAGGTGCCGCAGCAGTTTTGAGAGAGAAAACAAAGTTAAAAAAAAAAAAAAAATTTTGATAGTCGACATAATCGTGACTAGTCGACTAATCGTGGCAGCCCTAGAGCTAAAGCTTTATCTTATTTCTAGGAACACAGTGATGACAGATTTATTTCCTTGTAGGCGTTTGACTTCAAAGCAAAAGAGATACGTGTATATGAATACTTGCTTCCTACACCAAAATCAGCATAAAAGACATGGCCCTTCTAAAGTGAGTCACATAACATACAACATTTATAATGTATTGGTAAGGTAATATGACAGTATGATAATACCTATTGCCACCTTTTATTTTTTTTAGCAACGTCTTCAGATTTTCAGGCGGCCTTCAAGACTGGACTTTCACATATCCCTCACAGTGGAAGCAGCAGGACTCTGTTAATTGTGGAGTATTTGTGTGTTCTGTAAGTCCCAGTTATATAAGGTACTTGACTACCTGTTTAGCATTGGTGGTCTGTGGGTTTATCAAAATCAATCGTTTTGCTTCTAACTAGGCTGCTGAAAATGAGGTGCGAAATCTTGAGGCCACTGCGGAGGCTCTGACTCTCAGCCAGTGCAGGGCTCTTCGTCTGCACCATGCAACACAAATGATCAAAAATGTGAATGCTAAGGTTAGACTACTTGATCTCTTCATGTCTCAAAATCTTTACTGGTAATAAAGCAAATGCTTAGGTTACAGCAAAGGTCTTTGTCACACAGGACTTCCCACTTACCGCAGCAGAAATGCTACAGATGGAGCAGGAAGAAGTTAAACTCCAGCAAGCTGAGGCCAAAAAGACAGACTCCAGCAGCCATTGCCTGGCATGGCAAATAAAGTCATGTTTGTTCCAGCGAGCAACTGGGACAACCAGGTATGTACATCAGAAATGACAACCTGGAATAATTATGGAATTATGGACCAATTTTGTAGTACTTCTAAAGATGAAGTGTGAAGTATTAGTGAAGTTGTCTCACTTCTGTTTTTCACGAGTGTCTTCCATGACCACATAAAGCACTACGCATGGGTACAATGCACAGCTTGCAAAAACTGGCTGCATTTTCAGTGTGCTGGTGTGGAGGGCGACTGGACTTCAAAAGATTTCTTTTGTGGATGCAACCTTGTCCCAGATGTGTAAGAATTATGTCATACATATCAGACCCATTTCTGCCACGGAAATGAAGCAATAATTGTTATGGCTTTGTTTGTTAAAGAAGTAGAAAAGCAGCCAGGAATTTCCCTTAATGTGTCCAATTAGTCTTAGAAAAACATCTTTTACATCATTTAGGTTAGCATGAGTAGGCATTATTACTGAAAACATTCAAATTTCACCTTGTTACACAAAGCAGGTTTTTAGCCTGTAGCTACATATGAAAAGGCTAGAGGCTAGTTATAAATAATGTACACTTTGATATATTCGGTCATGTAATGTGAACACTGTCAAAGTTAGACATGTTAAGATCTTGGTCCAATTTGGGCATTTCTTTTGTCTTTAACAGAGACGACATCCTTGAGTCTGTTAAAGCAGACCAAATTCTGACAGATGGAGACATAAAGGTAACAGCATCAGTACAGTGAGCTGTAAATTTTTTTAACCTATATGGCATTCATTACTTACACAAACTGTTAGGCTGTAATCTTCTAATTAATATCAATATGTCTAATATTATAGGATTTGGAGAGAGACCTACCGAGTGGACATGTTCTGTCCAACAGAATGTATCTGTGGAAGCACAGAGGATTTGATCCAGCCCTTCAAACACACTACAGTGAACATTTCACTTTATTCAGTGACACAAAGGTATGTACGGCGTTCTCTTTTTGTCTTATTTGCACACAGTCCTGTCTTCAAATAATTGCAAACAACAGTATGTGAGTGACCAATATCTGGAAATCACGACTTTCTAGAATTTATATTCCAAAACATACTTAAATTTTTGTAAAGATTTTGTAAGCAATATATGACAACTTTTAGGGAAGAAGTCTTTTTTGACAGAGAAATGCTGGTGAATGGGAGGAATGACATGACTTACCAAATGTTAAGTAACAGTACTTTTAGGCAGAGGATGGGGGAAAGAGAGGAACTGGTAAATATTGACAATATTGTTTTTCCACGTTTCATCTTTACTTGTTAACCCAGACAGAAGAATTTATTGAGCGACTGGAAAAAATCCTGTCAGTGCCTGGACCTGTAGCAGAGAAGCAGCAATTCCTTTCACAGGTCATTTTGCCAGAGGTGAGCTAAAACATATTATTATTATTACTGTTATTGTTGTTGTTGTTGTTGATTATCATGTTTGTTTTGTAGATTTTGATTAAGTGGTTGCAAAACAACAGCAACATGTGCCGATACCAAGCAGAATCTTTGCTTATGAAGAGCACATCTTCCCAGGACAAGACAAGGTATAGTTTGTGTTGTGGCTGTGCATGCACAACATTACTTTTATCTTTTCTGTCTGTCTTGGCATAAATTACTTTTGCAGATCAAGTTAACATAATTGCAGAATGTAGCATGGATTCATTTTCAGATCCTTATCTTTTACTGTTTTTCCAGAGCTGCAGAGATCACAACGGGAGACACAGAAAGCTCAGAAGAGGTAAGACATTTCTAAACACAATCAATCAATCAATCAATCAATCAATCAATCAATCTCTCTCTCTCTCTTTCTCTCTCTCTCTCTCACACACACACACACACACACACACTCTGGAGATTAATCATGTGAAACATATTTCATGTATGAAAGTTTCAGTGTCATATATATATATTATGAAGACATAAATACAGGCAGATTTGATGTTGGTACATAGATTGACTGACTAACTTAAAGCTATGGTCTACGATTTAAAAGATTTGTTATTATTATTAACATCATTTAGATGGTGGTTTTGACCCAATAGTACCACCCACACAATGTGGAGAGTAAAAGGAACCAAAAAAAACCATTCTCTCTAGTGTCTGTAAAACTGAAAAGAAATTGACCAATAGGAATCATCCGGCCCGGATGGCTCCTATTGGATCAATTTTCCGATCCAATCCTCGCTCACTCTCCTGCTCCTGCTCCCGTCTGGTTCCGACCCACTTCCGCATTTGAAACTGTTTCGGCGTCTGGTCTAATTTTTTCCTGTGCCGCGGCCGAATGTGTCAAGCCGGGCAGGAAGTCAAACAAAGCAACAACGAGAAATCCTGTCGATTTTCAAAATGAAACACATTTCAAAATAAAACTATTTTCGATAATTAAACACCCCGATTGACAGAAAACTACTATTACTATGAAGTGGACATACATTTACAGTCGTCAGGAAAACATGGCGTAATAAAATCGTCATCGCTAATGTTAACGTTTACAGCTATCAATATGAGTAAGTAGTAAGTTAGCTCTCTGTTTACGCTAATGTTAGCAGCTAACTAGCCAGTTAGCTTAACGAGACGACGGTCCCTCTTCATCGTCGTTGTCAGCCACAACATGCTTCCTTTTCAGGAGCTCGTGCATCACACTTGTGCTGCCGTGAAAGGCAAGTTCTGTCTTGCAGATATTGCATTGCACACTTTTTTCTTTTGTTTTCTTAAAATGCTCCCACACTTTTGAGCTCCGTTTTGAGCTCCGGGTAGCCATGATACCAGAGAGCCCGTCTGGTATAACTTCAGGTGACACCACGGCTGACCCTGATTACCACTACTGCGCATGTGTGTCAAGGACAGAAAGGCAGACGTGGCAGTGGAAGGTGCCGCAGCAGTTTTGAGAGAGAAAACAAAGTTAAAAAAAAAAAAAAAATTTTGATAGTCGACATAATCGTGACTAGTCGACTAATCGTGGCAGCCCTAGAGCTAAAGCTTTATCTTATTTCTAGGAACACAGTGATGACAGATTTATTTCCTTGTAGGCGTTTGACTTCAAAGCAAAAGAGATACGTGTATATGAATACTTGCTTCCTACACCAAAATCAGCATAAAAGACATGGCCCTTCTAAAGTGAGTCACATAACATACAACATTTATAATGTATTGGTAAGGTAATATGACAGTATGATAATACCTATTGCCACCTTTTATTTTTTTTAGCAACGTCTTCAGATTTTCAGGCGGCCTTCAAGACTGGACTTTCACATATCCCTCACAGTGGAAGCAGCAGGACTCTGTTAATTGTGGAGTATTTGTGTGTTCTGTAAGTCCCAGTTATATAAGGTACTTGACTACCTGTTTAGCATTGGTGGTCTGTGGGTTTATCAAAATCAATCGTTTTGCTTCTAACTAGGCTGCTGAAAATGAGGTGCGAAATCTTGAGGCCACTGCGGAGGCTCTGACTCTCAGCCAGTGCAGGGCTCTTCGTCTGCACCATGCAACACAAATGATCAAAAATGTGAATGCTAAGGTTAGACTACTTGATCTCTTCATGTCTCAAAATCTTTACTGGTAATAAAGCAAATGCTTAGGTTACAGCAAAGGTCTTTGTCACACAGGACTTCCCACTTACCGCAGCAGAAATGCTACAGATGGAGCAGGAAGAAGTTAAACTCCAGCAAGCTGAGGCCAAAAAGACAGACTCCAGCAGCCATTGCCTGGCATGGCAAATAAAGTCATGTTTGTTCCAGCGAGCAACTGGGACAACCAGGTATGTACATCAGAAATGACAACCTGGAATAATTATGGAATTATGGACCAATTTTGTAGTACTTCTAAAGATGAAGTGTGAAGTATTAGTGAAGTTGTCTCACTTCTGTTTTTCACGAGTGTCTTCCATGACCACATAAAGCACTACGCATGGGTACAATGCACAGCTTGCAAAAACTGGCTGCATTTTCAGTGTGCTGGTGTGGAGGGCGACTGGACTTCAAAAGATTTCTTTTGTGGATGCAACCTTGTCCCAGATGTGTAAGAATTATGTCATACATATCAGACCCATTTCTGCCACGGAAATGAAGCAATAATTGTTATGGCTTTGTTTGTTAAAGAAGTAGAAAAGCAGCCAGGAATTTCCCTTAATGTGTCCAATTAGTCTTAGAAAAACATCTTTTACATCATTTAGGTTAGCATGAGTAGGCATTATTACTGAAAACATTCAAATTTCACCTTGTTACACAAAGCAGGTTTTTAGCCTGTAGCTACATATGAAAAGGCTAGAGGCTAGTTATAAATAATGTACACTTTGATATATTCGGTCATGTAATGTGAACACTGTCAAAGTTAGACATGTTAAGATCTTGGTCCAATTTGGGCATTTCTTTTGTCTTTAACAGAGACGACATCCTTGAGTCTGTTAAAGCAGACCAAATTCTGACAGATGGAGACATAAAGGTAACAGCATCAGTACAGTGAGCTGTAAATTTTTTTAACCTATATGGCATTCATTACTTACACAAACTGTTAGGCTGTAATCTTCTAATTAATATCAATATGTCTAATATTATAGGATTTGGAGAGAGACCTACCGAGTGGACATGTTCTGTCCAACAGAATGTATCTGTGGAAGCACAGAGGATTTGATCCAGCCCTTCAAACACACTACAGTGAACATTTCACTTTATTCAGTGACACAAAGGTATGTACGGCGTTCTCTTTTTGTCTTATTTGCACACAGTCCTGTCTTCAAATAATTGCAAACAACAGTATGTGAGTGACCAATATCTGGAAATCACGACTTTCTAGAATTTATATTCCAAAACATACTTAAATTTTTGTAAAGATTTTGTAAGCAATATATGACAACTTTTAGGGAAGAAGTCTTTTTTGACAGAGAAATGCTGGTGAATGGGAGGAATGACATGACTTACCAAATGTTAAGTAACAGTACTTTTAGGCAGAGGATGGGGGAAAGAGAGGAACTGGTAAATATTGACAATATTGTTTTTCCACGTTTCATCTTTACTTGTTAACCCAGACAGAAGAATTTATTGAGCGACTGGAAAAAATCCTGTCAGTGCCTGGACCTGTAGCAGAGAAGCAGCAATTCCTTTCACAGGTCATTTTGCCAGAGGTGAGCTAAAACATATTATTATTATTACTGTTATTGTTGTTGTTGTTGTTGATTATCATGTTTGTTTTGTAGATTTTGATTAAGTGGTTGCAAAACAACAGCAACATGTGCCGATACCAAGCAGAATCTTTGCTTATGAAGAGCACATCTTCCCAGGACAAGACAAGGTATAGTTTGTGTTGTGGCTGTGCATGCACAACATTACTTTTATCTTTTCTGTCTGTCTTGGCATAAATTACTTTTGCAGATCAAGTTAACATAATTGCAGAATGTAGCATGGATTCATTTTCAGATCCTTATCTTTTACTGTTTTTCCAGAGCTGCAGAGATCACAACGGGAGACACAGAAAGCTCAGAAGAGGTAAGACATTTCTAAACACAATCAATCAATCAATCAATCAATCAATCAATCAATCTCTCTCTCTCTCTTTCTCTCTCTCTCTCTCACACACACACACACACACACACACTCTGGAGATTAATCATGTGAAACATATTTCATGTATGAAAGTTTCAGTGTCATATATATATATTATGAAGACATAAATACAGGCAGATTTGATGTTGGTACATAGATTGACTGACTAACTTAAAGCTATGGTCTACGATTTAAAAGATTTGTTATTATTATTAACATCATTTAGATGGTGGTTTTGACCCAATAGTACCACCCACACAATGTGGAGAGTAAAAGGAACCAAAAAAAACCATTCTCTCTAGTGTCTGTAAAACTGAAAAGAAATTGACCAATAGGAATCATCCGGCCCGGATGGCTCCTATTGGATCAATTTTCCGATCCAATCCTCGCTCACTCTCCTGCTCCTGCTCCCGTCTGGTTCCGACCCACTTCCGCATTTGAAACTACAAGCGGACAAGAGGTTTGTTTTGCCCTGAGCTGTTCAGCTGCCTCTGCTCGCCCCACCGACAAAGAGTCAAAGAAAGAAAGTCTGTCACTGAAAAGACACAAAGCGAGATGTGAAATAAAGAGGGCTCAAGCCGAATAAACATCGGGTCATCGTTTGAACGGTGGCGAAAGGTCCGTGAAGATATGGACCCGGTGCTGATACAGCGGCGTTTCTGTTGAGCAGGTAATCTTTCGTCTTTATTGTGGATGTTGTGACACAGCTAAGTTTCATGCCGATGCTGGCTTATGACTGTGAAAGCTGCCGTTAGTTTGTTTCTGTGTTATTAGACAGTGTCTGTCTCTGCAGTATTGTCAACACTTGTTTACTTGTTCGACGGAGACGTTAGCCTCTATGCTAGCATTGTAAGCTAACAACAAGCTAACATTGCTAACATGTTTACACCAAATCAGCCTATTTATTTGCTCGTGGCAGCTAAATGAAGCAGCAAGTAAGATGAATGAAGGGATGGATGAAATCCCAACGCGAAGCGGAGGGGTTTCGGATTTATTTCCGGATTTTTATCTTATTTGTCCGGATTTATTTCTCCATAACAACCTCTCGCCCGGTCACTACTCAACTGTTATGCTAACCCTCCTCCCGGTCTTGTCTGTTTGTTTTCAACGAAGCCTTTGCTAAATCAATATGATGGATTATCATATAGGCGTTACGATGTGTGTATTTGTGTGTCTTATCTGTCATAAACAAGAGATTACGGTTTACGGACACGTTTGTGTCGCGGTCTGTGTGAGTCTCGGAGCAGCTGTGTGTGTCCTAGCTGCTGTCTGGTGCTACTCAGACAGCAGCTGGGACACACACAGTTGCTCCGAGACTCACACAGGTTTGTTTTTCAGCCACAATGTGGAAGCGATCGTTGTGATTAAAGCTGGCGGCAGCATCTGTTAGTCTCTTGGCCCTCAATAACTTTTAGAAGTGGCTAACTTAGCTGTTGTAACTTATTACGTAGCTGTAAGGTAACGTAGCTATAGCATGCTAATGACGTTACGCTAGCTTGACTGTGGAGCTTAGCTGTGGACATTGTAATGACTTACAAGATTTACGTTAGTTTCAACGTGCATTGTAATAACTTTATCTGTGAATCCGACATCGTTACTCCGCATTCAAAGCTGGGCTGTATTTGGTTTCTGCCGGCTTGTTGCTCTTGGTGCTTGTTGCGGGACGTATAAAGTTCGTTGAAGAGAAAAAAAAAAAAGAAAGCTTGTAGCCAGAGGGGGTGTGTCGCGGGACTCCGAGGGGAGAGCGATACAAGCTTGGAGGGGAGGGGTTAAGGAGCACAGAGGGGAGGGGTGTGTGTGTGGGGGGATGCTTTTTTCAAACCTTTCTCAGATCGTAGACCAGAGCTTTAATTTCTGCACTCAGCAACAAAAACTAACTATATTTGAAGTTGCTCTGATCCACCTGAAAACTGGGTTGCTGAAAGTACTAACTTGCTTCATACTATTAAATGCAATACACAACAACAACAAAGTTGTTCTGGTTTTACGCCTTTGCCATCACAGATGTTCAGTGGCCAGAGCCCACTTCACTTGCTCAAAGGCGACACCTGATGGCGGAAGTTGTACATAACGTTCACAATCACGAGAACATTAGTTTGACATTATGAACCTTGAAGCTTAGATAGTCACCTGTATATGTTGGCAGATTAAGTATTTCATATGCAAGCTCAATCTGGGAGGTGAATGAAGTAGATGTTTTAAATACAAAATTTAACAACTGTAAGGTCTAGAAGTATTCCATTTAAAATTATGCACTGCAAATGCGCAATCATTTTGAGGCATTATTTGAGAACAACACAAATATGTAGCCTACTATATACTTTGACCGCACTGAATTTTTTTGTTTTCTGCAGGAAAATAGATTTTTGAGACATTGCATGACTGCAGCTGACTGGTTGCAGTCTGCTGTCCTTTCAATGGACGAACTGGAACAAGCGGAGATCCTCAGTTCACTAAAACAATGGGGAACTGACCACAGTGATGAAGATTCTCCTGCACAATTCTTCATGTTTGCCTTTGAGAAAAAACAGGACTACGACCAATTCTGTGCAAAAATGATGGATGAAGCAAATTACAAAGTGTTTGCCAGATTTCAGGAAACTTAAAGGCTTAAAACAACAGTAATAAAAAGACTGAACAAAAAAAGCTAAATAGTGTCTTCTTTACTGTGCTGTTGAGACTGACAGAACAAACAGGGAAAAAAGCTACCCACACACACAAAAATCTCACAAACTTCTATAGCCCACCCAATCCCTTCCCCCCTGCACACCCCCACCCGCAGATTTTGGCATTCTTAAATTCTAACAATATTGACAGCTTTGATTGTGCTACATTTGCACGAAGTCTTGATTAAATCAAATTTACTATCAAAAACTAGCCAACGTAAAACCAAAGTCACCTCATCCTGTGGCAGGTGGGTGGCAACGGCAGGTCGGTAAATGCCGTGGTAGGTGGGTGGCAGGAGGGAGAGAGATAGAGAGAGAGAGAGAGAGAGTTAGTTTCTATACATCGACCCCGTGATTTTGGCATTCATAAATTCAACAAATATCTAGTGCTCTGATAATGCTACATTCTTATGTGCTAAGTCTTTATGGTTAAATCCCTTTTTATTATCGATTTAACAGCCCCACAGTCACTTCATCCTGTGGCAGCTGCTTCAAACAGCTGTAGTTGCCGTGGCAGGTCGGTAAATGCCGCGGCAAGTCAGTGGCAAGTGCCTCATAAAGCTGTAGTTGCCGTGGCAGGTCAGTAAATGCCGCGGCAAGTCAGTGGCAAGTGCCTCAAACGGCCTCAGTTGCCACGGCACCTGAAGATGCCACCGGAAGTTGCCACAGCAAACAGCGACAGCTGCCGCGTCACCTCACGGCAGGCATGCAAACAGGTCAGGGCTGAAAAAGGTGAGAAGGATATGTGGGGGGGGGGGTCTTGCACAGTGTGCAGTCCACCTCCCCGTACTGCACATCCTCCCTTTTGAAGAACTCCACAGCTGTCTTCTCCCTGGACTGGAGGGTGTACTTGACCGTTTGAATGGCATTGAATGTTGAAATGTTCATGTTTCCACTTCTATGGTCAATGACCTCATTCATCAAGCTAAAAGAAGACTCGACTCTGGGTCCATGAAAGATGCTGTATACATACTGTATCCAACGTCACCATTTTAGTCGACGAAAAGTCTTGGCATTTTAGTCTAGTTTTAGTCAAAGAAAATCCAAAGTGAACCAATCCATAGTTTTAGTCAATAGTCTTTTTTTAGTCTTTGAAAGCAGATTGACAGTAATGTTAATCACAATTAATCTAGTCAAACCACTAGATTCATTTTAGTCTTTTTCTCACTCATCTCACAAGATTTATGTCATTATTACCTGATGAAGTAGCTCCACATGTTGAATGATTAGGAATGCTACGTTGCTAGAGGAGCAGCTGCAAAGACACGTGTTGCTGCTTTCTGTCAGCCCGTGCCACACCGATGTGAACCTAAAACACTGCTGACGTGATGTCTGAAGTAAGATAGGTAATAGGTTGCCAAAGATCCCACCAAATTTTATTTTTTTAAGCAGGTAAATCGACCCAGATGAAGCTACGACATCTCAGGAATAATAAGTTTTATCAGGCAGGAATACATTTATTGAAACACGGGTTAACACGTGAAATTACTCTAGCGCGTTTCACCAGAGAAGCTCTGTTTGTACTCGCCGCACTTAGCACAGAGCACCGGTGTTGTGTGTGCTCCTCACTCAGGCGCACACACACACACACACACACACCTGGCAGCAGCGCAGGAGGAGAAAAAAAACTGACGCGCATTTAGTGAAGGCAAATTTTGGATTGTAATTTAAAAGTCTGTGACGAAAAAAGAGACACATTGTATTAAGTTTTTATTTGATTAAGTAGATTTCGTCTCGTCTTTTTCCGTCAACAAAAAATGCGTGTTAATTTCGTCACAGTCAGTGTTTAAGGGCATTGATTTCATCTCGTCTTCGTCTCGTTTTCGTCATGAAATAAACCATCGTTGATGAATATTTTTCGTCTCGTCTCGTCTGACGAAATTAACACGCGTGGTGAATCGATAAGACTGAAAGAGTGCTGGGCAGGCACTCCTCCAGTCTTATCGATTCACCACGCGAAAAGCTTCTTCTTCTTCTTCTTTGTGTTTAACAGCGGTTGTCGTCCAGCCAAAGATACTACTGATTACTACTATCCAGCCGTTTTGCCACACACACACCTCTAGCGTTATGGCGGTGAATTGCAAGTCCTCTGCTCCACGGTCCCATGTATAGAAATGCATATCCGCTCCCGCTCCCCCCTCCCAAAAAACATTTTCTCATCGGTTCTACACGATTCACGTGGATGACCTATTTTGGATTCAAAACGGCGAATTTCACCAAAAGGTGAGGGATTTGCATGCCTTCACGGTGCCACCGGAAGTGCCACGGCTAGATGCCACTGCCACGATTTGCGCCTGCTCTTTCTCGAAAGATCTTTAAAAAAATATTGACGCTGGTGGTGGAGATTGAAGGGGATGACAGAGTGACGATGATGGAGCTCCTAAGAAAAGTAAAGGGAGAATGTGGAGAGTTGATTGGGTGCAGATTTAAAACACCAAAAAGCTACAAGCTAACTATGAGGGACAACATTGGGAAAGCAAAAATCATGGACAGACTAAAAATCAAAAACAATGTAATCATAGGGAGGGAATTGGGCATAGACAAAATGGTGGTCTCTTTTATTAATTTGCCCACTTATATTGAGGATATGGCAATACTGGAGAAATTAAGAGACTGGGGAGTCAAGCCCATATATATTGTTAGATACATGCTTTAAATGTGTGAAACAGGGCCATTAGGCCTGGGAGTGCACAGAGCAACAGACTGGAGGAGGAGGCTGGAGTAAGGAGAGGTGTAATGATGAGAAACAGAGCCACGGTGAAAGTGGTGAAAAGGAGTGGGCCGGCAGGAGAGGAGCAGAGTGGGGCAGGAGAAACAGGAGACAATGAGGAGCAGATGCGGGAAAAAAGAGGAGCAGGATGGAGCGGGAAGGTGGAGAAGAGAGGGAGATGAAAGTGACTGTGAGCAGCGTGGACAATGTGGCGGATGGAGGAGAGGAGGAGAGCGGCGCGGGTGAGAGAGGGATGGGTGGGGGATTGGATGGGGAGACAAGCGGGGTAAGTACGGGGGGACAGGGGGGAGGGAGAGGGGGGACAAGTGAGGGTACCGGGTGAGAATGAATAGGTTAGAGTGGACGGTGTCTGATGTTACGGACAGTGAGGGAGATACCATGGAGAAGGTGGGAGAAGTGAGGAAAAGACCCATGACAAGACGTAAGGTGAAAAGGCTGGACAAATTGAAAAAGTACTAAATCATGACGGGTGGCAATTTTGGTGAAGAGGGGAGTGATTGAGGATGTAAGAAAGAGTGTGGATGATGGGGACGGGAGAGTGATTGGGATTACATTTGAACACATGGGGGAAAAGTTTTAACTAATGAATGTATATGCACCGAATGAGGAAAGAGAGAGAAGGTGGGAGTGGGAGGAATGTGTGGTGACAACTGTATGATTGTGGGTGATTTTATTGTGTGGTGGCAAGGTTAGATGCTTTATCTTGTGTGTTTCAGGAGTGATTCATCCAGAGGTGTGCTGAGACAGGTGATGAGAGAGAAGAGACTGATTGATATGTGGGGAAATAGAAATCCAGAGGGGAGGGTTTTTTCTAGACAGACAAGAGGTGAGGGGATGTTAAAACAGAGTATTAAATACAGGATAGATTTAGTTTTGGGAGCAAAGGGCATAGCAGACAGACAAACAAGTTGAAAGGAGGGGAAGTGTTGTGTAGTGTTTGAATGGTGGTTTAGCGAAGGATGAAAGGTATAAAAAGAAAGTGAGAGAATGTATAAACAGGAGAATGAATGAGAGTATGTGTGAGGAGGACATCTGGAGGTGGTGGGAGAGTTTAAAAGCAGAGATTAAAAAGATGAGTAGCCTAGTTTATAGCAGAGACAGGAACAGGAAGGAGAGGGAGAGGAAGCTAAATGAGGCAAAGCTTCGCGGAGAAAAACTCATTTGTAATGACTTAGTTGCCACAGCTGGAGACTAACGTTAGCTTACTTTAACTTTAACGCTAATTCGCGGGGAAAACACCGCATATTCTCGGTCGAATAACTCACACACTATGCACCCTAACTACATGTAGAGACCATTAAATGAAAACACATAATTTCAGCTTTCCAAAGATATAAGTTACTTCTATGTGAGGCAAAGCTTCGCGGAGAAAAACAGCTTTGTAATGACTTAGTTGCTGCAGCTGGAGGCTAACGTTAGCTTACTTTGACTTTCATGCTAATTCGCAGCGAAAACACTGCATATTCTTGGTTGAATAACTCACACACTATGCATCCTAACGACATATAGAGACCATTAAATGAAAAGCTTTCCAAATGTGAGGCAAAGCAGAGAAAAACGGCTTTGAAATTATTTAACAGCCAAAAAAGTGGAGCATAAAGTGAGTTACCTTGATCCAAAAGATTGTTCATTTACTAACTCACACAACTAATAGAAAGTTGTGACAAGCTGTCTAATATTTTAGGCTAATGATGTTTACCTTACCTTTGAGCTCTTCTATCGGTATGTGTCAAGTCGTAACATTATCCACCATAAAGAGAACGGTATCCATCCACCTGTTGTCTCTTCTTGATCCCACAATGCAGCGCGGTTCAAGCACAATTCAAGTTTTGTAGTAATTTGTTGTTATCACAAAGGATGTTTTGAATACAGTATTTTACTGTGAAATAATACAGTAAAATGATGTGAAATCCTGGTATCAGTTTTTTCACAGTAATTTACTTTGTCTGCATCTTAAAAAGGAAGGTGTCCAGGTTGCATTCCTCCAAGAAACCCATTTGAATGAGGAGGAGCACAACAAATATCTCAGGGAATGGGTCGGACGGGTATATTTTACATCTTATTCTACAAATGAAAGAGGTGCAATTGTATTAGTTCATAGATTGTTGCCATTTACAGCTAGAATAGTTATAGTTATAAAGATACAGTTGGAAGGATAGTTCTAGTAAAAGGAGAACTGTATGGAGAATCAGTATTGTTAGGAAATGTTTATGCTCCTAATGTCTATGACGCAGACTTTTTTGCCTTCCTACTCAGTAAAATTACTGAAATGGACTGTGCAAATATGATAATTAGAGGTGATTTTAATTGTTATTTTTCCCCCTCTCTAGCTAGAGACCCCATTCATAAAGATCAGTCAAAATCTGACAGAGCACTACAAAAATTGAGATATTTAACCTGTTAGATGGTTGGAGATATATGAATCCCAATAACAAAAAATACACATTTTATTCTCCACCTCACTTGTCATTCTCACAAATTGACTATATATTTATATCTGAACACCTAGCCCATTTGGTAGGACAGTCTGGCATTGGATCCATTGCCCTTTCAGACCATGCTCCTGTCACTCTGAAAATGCAGCCTCTTAGGCCCCCCGAGCGATCGTTCTCTTGGAAAATGAATGCATCACTGTTTCATGACGATAATTTTATCAAATTCTTGGAAACACAGACAAATGACTGCAATGACTCTGATCCGAGATTGGTGTGGGAAGCTTATAAAGCTTACATGCCAGGCATGATTATATCATTCTCTAGCAAGAAGAAAAAAGAGCACGCTCAAGAACAATCATGAATTGAAAAGAAAAGAAAAAAAATTAGAGGAAGATTTTCATAGATCCAAATCGGATGGGGTGCTTAAAGAGTTAAAGGAGGCAAGACTACTGTTGACTAATTTACTAACAAAGAAGGCTGAGTCTGATATTTTGTTTGCTCGACAAAGATTGTTTGAATTTGGAAATAAGCCAAGTAAGTTCTTAGCTCGTCTTGCAAGAAACTCTCCCCAAAAAGCTTTGATTGCTGCAATATCTGATGAGGATCAAATCTGTCAAACAATACAAAGATCAATGAATGCTTTCAGAAATTTTATGAAATGTTGTATACCTCAGAATTGGACAACGATACACTTACCAGTAATCATTTTTTTGGATGGCTTACAGATGCCTCAGCTAACAGATGAACAAGTTAAACTGTTGAAAGGACCTGTTATATTAACAGAAATTGATAAAGCAATCTCCTCACTCCAGTCAGATAAAAGTCCAGGGGCTGATGGATTCTGTGTACAGTTTTATAAAAAGATGAAAAGTAAAATTAACAAACTATTACAACGTATGTTCAACAAATCTTTTGAAGAGGACGAACTCCCAAAATCTACATGCTAGGCTCATATTATAGTTATCCCCAAAAAAGGAAAAATCCAGAACTATGCGCTTCTTATCGCCCGATTAGCCTACTTGGAGTGGATGTAAAAATACTTTCAAAAATAGTGGCTAATCGACTAGAAAGAGTGGTGACTGATATAGTTAATGCAGACCAAACAGGGTTTATAAAAGGCCGTACTTCATCAAATAACACAAGATGTTTAATTAATATTATTCACTATCTTAATTTTCATCAAACTCCAAGTGCTATAGTAACGATGGATGCAGAGAAAGCATTTGTTCGCATTGAGCGAAAATACATGCTTAAAGTGTTGAAAAGATTTGGCTTTCAATCATATTTTGTTCAATGGGTACAGCTTTTATACAAAATGCTCACTGCCTCGGTCTTAACAAGCCAGTTTTCCAGGTACAGCTCAAGGGTCACCACTATCACCTCTGATGTTTTCTTTAGCTATAGAGCCATTAGCATAGCTAGCCGACAAACAGGGCCGGACTGGGAAACTTTTTCAGGCCAGGAGTCAGTCATGTAACCAGGCCACCCTGGCCTTGCCCACACACACACACACACGCGCGCACACACACACACACACACACACACACACACACACACACACACACACACACACACAGTGCATTCCAAATAGAAGTCCACATATGGGACCTATTGTACAATCTAAGGTTGGAATATACAGTAACTTTTATATTTGGGCTGGTAAATACAGTAACACAACAATCCTCAGCAAAATCCACTAACGCACTTAATAGAAGAGAATAAAGGTTTTACATATTAAGTAGTGCCAAGGTAACAGCTATACATACAAAGTCATGTCATGTAGAATATCAACTGCCTCACTGGCACATATTTTTTATGTGTAGCCTACAATATAACCTAATAAACAAAGACAACTAAGTCCAAATCAAATAATTAATCAGCTATGAGGGGACAGCCTTCGAACACATGTTCACAGAACACATGCGGCACGCACTGACAGACACATATATGCAATGTATAATACAGTCCAAGAGCATAGTTCCTAATAAGCAATCACATAATATTGACTAATATTTTATATAGGCTCTAATTATCATACTGGGGAATACTAATGAACCACAACCTAAATCTAAGGTTGGAATACATAGCTTTCATGTTTGGGCTGGGATACATAACAGCAAGTCAGCAACAGACAGCAAAATTCAACAACACTAGCGCTTAATAGAATAATGCTGTAGTGCCAAGACAGCTATTATTACAAATGAGAGCCATTTATGTCAAATGGCAGTGCCTGGTGGTGTTCATGTCTGCAACTTGTTGCATGTTGTTGCTCTACTGTAGAAATGATTCTGTACCTACTAATGAACCACAACCTACAATATAACCTAATAAACAAAGACAACTAAGTAAGATTATATCCCATTTGTTGCACAAATAAATAATTTCAAACACAGTAAATAAAAAAAAAAAGTGGCTTGTAAATCTGTGATTTTAAAATCCCGAGCCTTATTTTAATTTCAAGGCCAGGGCCTAGTAGGCTACATATTTACACTGTGTAAAAGTGTACAGCCTCAAGGACCAGAACTAGTGGTTTTTTTAGATAACTTAGCTTTTGGAGGGGGAGGGGGGCGTAAATTAGTCAATTTTAGGCATTTGGCCGCATCATCCTCCAGCGCCTTTCTTTTTCTTCTCACTCTCCCTCTCGGCACCGCCTTTGCTCTTTTTTTTTACCCGGGTTAGGGTCCATCATCGACGAAGCCTCATCTCCTCTCCCGGTCGCTCGCTACACACACACACACACACACACCGCAGCAGGTACCAGACACACGCCACAGACCCCTTCCTCCACACGCTGTGTGTGTGGTTGGTACGGACTGTTGGGGCGGGTGTTAATCGAAACAAACCAATCGTCTTGTCCTCCTCACATGCTACTGGCCTGATTGGCCTCTGATTGGCCTGGCATGCCTCTCTGACTTAGGAAAAAAAGTCAGATAGCCGCGACGCCGGCTGACCGGCAGCCTGTAAAAAAAGAGAGAGAGAGAGAGAGAGAGACGCAGGCCAGCAGGCCAATCATAGGCCGGCGCTTCGGGAATACTCCCGGGTCTCCCTATGGCCAGTCCGGGCCTGCCGACAAACCTTGAATATCAAAGGAACGGTGATAGGAACAACACAGCACAAAATTCTACTGTACGCGGACGATATCCTCCTGACATTAACACCAGACCCACCAAACTCAATACCTACGCTAATCGACTGTGTGAAAGAGATTGGTCAAATCTCTGGATATAAGTTTAATTTTACAAAATCTGAAATCATGCCTCTCGGTTTTTCGTATGAGTATGAACCTGACTTTGTAAAACCCTTTCGCTGGGCACCAGATGGATTCACATACCTGGGGGTTAAAATAACACCTAAAATTTGTCAACTTTATGCTGAAAATGTTAACCCCATGGTAAAACACATTAAGGACAAGGTGTTAGGTTGGAAGAAGCTTCCTGTATCCTTTCTTGGCAGAGTCAATCTTATGAAGATGATAATTATCCCCAAAATGATTTATCCTCTATCTATGCTTTTCATAGCTCTGAAGAGAAACAACATTAAAGATATAAATAAAGCTCTCTCTGACTTTATATGGGCTGGCAGAAAGCCTGAAAATAATTTAGATATTTTACAACCACCAAAAGAACATGTAGGATGGGGCCTCCCCACTATACAATCTCAATGCAAGCCAGAATTATCTCAATATGGGCAACTGCTCAACCAAAGCTACCATGGTTTGAGATTGAAGCAACCTTCTCCAAACCGTAATCTCCAGTCAACTTTCTTGATAAACGCAGGAGTTAACTACCAATTATGGGGAAAAAAATGTTTTTTAATTACTAATGTGGGTAATACTTGGAATTCTCTACGGAAATTATTTGGGACTAAACATAAATTGAGTTGTTTAACAACAATGACTGATAATCCTGATTTAACTAGGGGGGGCATTTTGATCTAACTATCAGAACTGGAATGAAGCAGGAATTTACCATATTTATGACCTTTGGGATAGGGGGAAATTTAAAACATTTGAATCATTACAGGCAACATACAAACTACAAACAAAAGAATTTTACAAATACCTTCAGGTCAGACACTATGTATATACTAAGATGGATAATATTAGAAAAGATTCTTTTAGATAGTCAAGGTCATTTTGTCTCCAAATTTTATTCCAAGCTGCAACATTTGAATACAGACAGACTATCATTCCTACGGAAATCATGGGAGACTCATGGGTTAAAAACAACAATAGAGACTGAAATATGGGAGGAAATTTTACTTCTACCATCGAAAATATCCATATGTAACAGACTCAGAGAAATGCAATATAATATCTTACAAAATGTCTATTTATCTTAATACGTATAGTAAATATACAGCAGGGGCCTCCCCAGACTGCCCAAAATGTAAGACTATTTTAGGGACAAGATTTCACTGCCTCTGGGAATGCGAAAAGATTTGACGGTTTTGGCAAACTGTATGTGGTGAGGTTAGTGTGATAATCAAAAAGCAATTACAACCTAATCTAATATCATGTCTATTGGGATATATCCCTGAAATGCTAAGATCACATAAGAACACTGTACATTCTTTGCTTATGTTGGGCCGAAAGGCTGTTATGACCAAATGGGTGGGAGATGAACCTCCTTCAGTACATCTGTGGAAGTCTGTGATATCAGACTATATTTCAATAGAAAGACTAAGATTTGGTATTAATGGTCAGAAGGACCTTTTTACAGCAAAGTTTGGCAAAGTGTTGGAGTACCTGGGAACTGCCTGAAATGTTAGACCTAATAAGGACCTTTGAGATCATTGCTGTGGATGTATTCTGGATTTGCTACATATCTCATATAATCTGTATATACTGTGCTGGACTGTTATAATTTTGAAAATGTTAAAAAGAATGTTCAAAAAAAAAAAAAAAAAAAGGACAAACGGAATATCAACTTAAAATCATATGAAGTGCTATAATCAGTATTTTCAGTGACCGTCACAGTCAAAGTGCTCTGTGCTTCATGGTAAAGTGCTGTGTGCTGTGTGCATTCAGTCAGTTGAGGGGGCAGTGATGTTGGGACAGGGAGGTGTCAGAGTTCAGGAGCTGGACTGCTGTGGGGACAAAGGTGGCCCTCCTCCTTTGTGTTCTGCAGCGTGGACAGCACAGCCTGCGGCCTGGTGGGTGCCACTCAAACACTGAGTGTAGAGTGTGTGAGGGGTCATGTAGGATCCTGTGAGCAGTGCGGATTGTTTGTTGGTCACAGAAAGTGATGCTTTGGTGATGCTAAGTAAATGTGTCCGATCTTGCAGGCTGATGGAATAAAACCAGGAGATGAATGAAAATGTTAGGACACTCTCGACGAACGAGTGGTAAAAAGGTCAGGAGAATGACTTTATTCACTCCAAACGATCTCAGCTTCCTCTCTGGTGGCACTTTTTCGGGATCTCCGCAGTGTTTTTGGAAAACCTCAGAAGGCCGTCAAAAATTGTGCCCAAGTACCTGTATTCCTCCACCACCTCCACAGGTTCCCCCAGATGGTGGTAGTGATGGCCCCTGCCAGTTGTCTCTGCTTGCTGGAGAATGTCACAATCACCTATTTAGTCTTTGTTGAGTTCAGCTGGAGACAGGCGCCCTCACACCACCCACATAGCAAAATTGGTCCGGCCCAGCTCTGGCCCACATAAGGCACTTGCACTCGGCCGACGTACCGCAAAGAATGACGGCCCACCACTGGGGGGGCCCCAGTGGTCCAGATATGGTTTGCCAGAGCTGGCTCAAACATGGGCCAGCTCTGGGCCAACTGCAAACACACACTGTTTGTCCAGAGCTGGCCCATGTGTAAGCCAGCTCTGGCAAACCAGATCCGGGCCACTGGGGGGCCGTCATTCTTTGCTGTATGTCACCCGAATGCAAGTGCCCCAGTTGGTCCAGAGCTGGCCCATGTGTAAGCCAGCTCTGGCAAACCAGATCCGGGTCACTGGGGGGCCGTCATTCTTTGCAGTATGTCACCCGAATGCAAGTGCCCCATGTGGACCAGAGCTGGGCCAGATGTCAGCCTAATCAATGCTGCATCTGGCCCAGATTAAAAAGCAACAGTGGTACAATTATACAAATGACTTTATTTTCACAGCAAATTACCAAAATACATTTCCAATATTGAATGATCAATGCAAAGTTTTATCAGATAAGTGCAATATGCATCGGAATATTCAGTAATTTTTTCACAATTCAAAAAGCGGCAACATTTTAACACTGAAAAGTTGTATAGTTGGCAGTATATGACTGCAGCCATGCTGCATTCATGGTAAACACACACCCTTCATAATAAAAGCACAGTATCAGAAATTATAGACTTCAAAATAAAAGTCTGACTTTTTTCCATTCACATATACGACCCACTTGGGTCCTGACCCATCAGTTGAGAGCCACTGGCATAGACTGTTCAAAAACATACAATGCAGCAGAATGTTGCATAATACCTTAACATAATCTTACAACATCATCTGTCAGCAAACACAACATGTCAAGAGTCTACAGAACATTATTACAAATTTAACATTCATTGCCATATCTTCAGTTTAAAAACCAACATTGAATATTTTAGACAAAACAACTTGGCATAGACTTTCACACCATGCATAGGAACATCACGTCTCCATGTGTTCCACCAGCAGTAGCACCTTACAAAAGGTGAAGAGTTCAGATCAAAAGTCTAAAATGCATTACGCATAAGAGCTTCTCTCATTGTCCATCCTTCTCATTTACTCACTTCCTCCGCTGTTCCCATCAGGTGCTTTCTGCAACCATTTTGTAATCCTGGTCTCGATTTCTTGGTCTGTGGCATCAGAAGTCAGACACACACATACAAACACACAAATTAATGAATATCAGAGTACCGTTCACAAGTGACACATCTGATGACTAGCTCAATAAATATGATTACATTCCAACAACCATCAGTGTGTTTGGCCATTAACATGCATCTCCCAGTCCTCCCCCAGTCCCAGCTTCTCCATCATCAGTGATGATGGAGAAGCTGCTGCTGCCGAGCTAAATGCCATCCCAATGTCTGACAATGCATGAAACATGACGTATAGCAACAGCAAAAATATTAATAGTAATGACAGCAATAGTAATTATTTGGGGGGGGGGGTGCAGCTGTTATTTTTTTCTCTGAGGGGGGATGTTATGGAAATCGACTTTTAAGGGTTTTATTCTTTGCAAAGACAGTTCTGCAAGGAATGGAACAAATAATACATTGAACAGAGGGTTTTTGTAGAATGTGTCAGAACCCCTATAAGTGAACTTTATCTTGCTGAAACAGATTACAATGTACACCAAGGTCAGCAACAGGCGTCAAAAACAAGAATCAGACGATGTTAGGTACGAACATGCACAAAATTAATTGCTATTGTATCAGACAGAGAGCACAAAACAGTAGAAATGAATAAACAAGTATACACTACATTTTACATTACAGGGATTTACTCTCTCACACTTTGAAAACCCCTGATTTAGACTAATGGGTTAGTCTAAAAAAAATGTGTTTGACACACAGCAGCTTCACAAATGGCAGCCCCCTGCTGTTGCTACAGTAGGTACATCCATTCTTGTGAGTCACGTGAGAGTCACGCGCCTTTTTAGTGGAGGATCAATTGTATTTTCATGAGAAGCGGCAATGTGCCCAAACAACCACCAGGTGGCATCTGTGAGCAGGAGGACGACAACATACAGCAGCAGGGAGCAGTGAACATGAATGGGAAATGGACAGACAATATAATAATACAGTACAGTTTTTCAATGAGAAAAATGTAACAATGGCAGCTATACGTCTCACTCAATTTTTAGATCCTCTCGTCAGCTCCAAACACACCCGTCTGCACCGCGATTACGGACCACAGCCTATGTCACTTTCAGGCTGGGTGATAAAACATAATGATATCCTGAAATAACTTTTCCTCGATAGAAATAGGCTAAAAGACGCGGCCGATAGAAAGTCGATAGGTTTCATTCATTTGACAGACAACACAAACAGTGATAATGAGACTGGTGACACCCTAAGCCAGCCAGGTGACGCACAGCACAACAAGACACACTGCGTCAACATGTGCTCTACCTCCCAGTCTGCGAGGAATGAAACGAAATGAGCAGAGAGGATCTTTACTTAACGAAATTAAACAAAATGAAATTTTGTTTCATTTCCTTAAGTAAACTTAAACTTAAACTTAACAAAATGAAACAAAATGAAATTTTGTTTCATTTCGTTAAGTAAAGATCCTCTCTGAATTATGGAAATGAAAATAAAATATCTTTAAAGAAAGATCCCATGATATCATAGTAGCCTAATTGCATTATTTTATTCAAATGTGATCCTCTCTGAATTATGGAAATGAAAATAAAATATCTTTAAAAAAAGATCCCATGATATCATAGTAGCCTAATTGCATTATTTTATTCAAATGTGACTGAGACCTTTATCTTCCTAAACAGAGGGTAACATGAATAATACAATCTGATTTGTTACCTATTTCTGGAAACTGCATAACGCTGTTGTGTTACATTATGCAATGAGTAATTTACACTCGGGATGCTGGGGACATGTCTCTCCCTCTCTCTCTCCCTCCCGAATCGGGCATATTATGATAAATATAACTGTAGATGAAAACAATATTGAGGAAAAAAATAAGTTATTGTCGGCCCAAGGTATAAATGCCCAGAAATCGAGTGTGTTTCATTTGCATGAGTTGTAAGCCTTAGAAACCATCAAATATGGAAAAGTCACGGACTGAGAGACCTGTAGTTTTAATGTAAACAAAGTCATTTATGCAAGAAAAACACAAATGTCTGTGAGACCGTCTTAGTGGTTCTAGTGTTAATATTAGCCTAATGAAGAATTAAGAAAACACGTTGCTACAAATAAACTATGACCGAACTGGCAGCCGAAACAGTGTGCACTGCGCATAGCTTCCTATACGCCGGCCAGAGTCAACTCTCAACAATGTAGCTTGCCTTTGATTAAAGTAGTTCTGTCATCTCCCACTTTGTACCAGATAAGAGACAGCACCCGACAGATATATGCTAAATGTTTGGATGCAACAAAGTCACTGTTAACAAAATCAACATCTAATCTGTCCCTGCAAAATGTGTGTTTGGATCAGCTGCTGACAGATGTGCATTAATGCTCTGCTCGGGAGTCCCACTGATCCCTGACCACTGATTCTGTTGAACGTAACCAATGTGAAACAATCAGAAAACAACACTGATCTGATTCACTGGCGTAGCGGTCCCTCTCTCCATTCACTCTCTAGCTCTCTCGACCACAGTTGCAAATTAAGTAGCCTAGCCTAGTAGGCCCATAAACAGCGCCATTCCCATTGCAGCTACATTGTGGTCAAACGTGGAATTATCCCAAAATCATTTGTGGCAAAAGTGGCTTCAAGTGTCACTTACATTTCACGCAATGCGTGAATCTCATTCCCTGCGAGTGAAACGTCCATTTTGAAGTAGTACCCACTGTACAAGCACAAGGAACTCACAACTTTCATTCAAAACCTAACCTAAGACTTTGAAACTCCTTATGAAACTTAGATTTATCTAAGTTTACCTAATGGTGTATGTTTGTACTGTATGTGTCTGTGTGTGTGTGTGTGTGTGTGTGTCACAACATGTGTCATGTGTAATAGTTACCGTAAATCCGAACTATTGAGCCGCTCCTCAAGGTTACTGATGATCAGCTAATGGCGGCAGCAGATTTGGTTCGACACCCATCTCTTCTTCAGTTATGGACTTCAATCCTCGGATAGTTCCTAAAGTCTCCAAAAGTAGAATGGGAGCCAGAGCCTTCAGTTATCAAGCTCCTCTTCTGTGGAACCATCTTCCTGTTTCGGTCCGGGAGGCGGACACCCTCTCTACCTTTAAGAGTAGACTTAAGACCTTCCTCTTCGATAGAGCTTATAGTTAGGGCTGGTCCAGGACAGGCCCAGGCCTGTCCTGGACGAGCTCTTAGTTATGCTGCTATAGGCCTAGTCCGGGGGACAATGACACACTGAGCTTCTCTCTCCTCCCCTCTCCTCTCTTCTCCATCTGTATACATTATGCCTGTATACATGCCCCATCTCTGCATGTCACTGACTTGCTTCTTCCCCGGAGTCCTTGTGCTTTCTAGTCCTACAGGCTCCCTTGGATCCTGGCCGCGCCCGGGTCGTGGATCATGGATGCGCCCACTGCTATGGCCCTGCCTGATCGTGGATGCGCCCACTGCTATGGCCCTGCCTGATCGTGGATGCGCCTACTGCTATGGCCCTGCCTGATCGTGGATGCACCTACTGCCATGACCCTGCCTGACACCCACCACTACTGTCGCTAATATTAGTCACATCTCTGTTACATACGTTCCACTACTATTATCGTACTGCATTGCTACATACCATCCTTGCCATTGATCATTACTACTGTTATCACTAGTAATCACATTTCCATGTGCATTTCATCATTATTGCTGTAATACATCTTTGTGTACTTTCACTCCTGTCAACCATCGCTTATAATTGAATACATTGTGATCTCGTTGATCTGCTCTGTACACGCGACATCTATTGCACGTCTGTCCGTCCTGGGAGAGGGATCCCTCCTCTGTGGCTCTCCCTGAGGTTTCTTCCGCATTTTTTCCCTGTTAAAAGGGCCTTTTTTGGGGCAAGTTTTTCCTCCCTCGAATCGAGGGTCGAAGGACAGAGGGTGTCGTCTCTGTACAGATTGTAAAGCCCTCTGAGGCAAACTGTGATTTGTGAATTTGGGCTATACAAATAAAATTTGATTTGATTTGATTTGATTTGAAATGATTGTCATTGGCAGAATATTTCACAGGTCAGGTAGGAGGAAAAAAAAGGTTTTGTGGATAAGCAGTTAAACATCTGACCATATAAAAATTGTGTTATAGACAGCAGATTACAATCATAAATCAATAAATTGCTCACATGTTAAAATTTGTTTGTGGTATTCTTATTAGTGGCTGTGACTCAGATGAAACGGTCCTTCTCTGGTGCAGATTAAGTGATGAAAGGCTTTTCTGGTGCAGCCGATGGGATGACTGGCCTCTCTGATGCAGGCTGGAGGACACACAGCTTCACCTCGGGTGTATGATGGACTCTGCAATCAGCATAATAAGCATTGGATTTATTTGGTTTTGTGTTGCAAAGATGCCCCTCCTTGGTTGGTAGTTTTCTGAATGGTATATGCTCTTGAGGAGAGGAATAAACAATTTTAAAGAGGCTGGTGCATTAGACAGTCCATCTAGTATGCAAGGAAATAACAATACCAATTCAAGTTAGCAGTAGCTGGACCTTACCGCAAATTTCATTTCAAATTCAATGGCCCAGTCTGCCAGAGAAGACCCTAAATCACGAACGCTCTCACTGCATGCATCCCTATGATCCAAGTCCATCTCATCAGAATCATCAAACCTATGTTCTTCCTCCATATTCCGACTAAGTTCACTCTCTCCGCCACTATTAGTGTGAATGTCTTCAAACCCACCCGATGCTTCAATATTTAAGCCCTCCACATCATGGGTTTCATTTTCTAATGTTTGTATTAGTTTGTCAACTTTTCTTAATACTCTTCTTCTCATATTGCTCCGTTCATTGTAGTCCCAAGTCCCCTCCATAATGCTTACACTTTTTAATGTACCTGGAGTTTTGGCCCAAAGTAAGCCCTGCAAAGAAGGAAAATACAAGACAAATTGTGTTTAAAAAATAGAGCAATAACAAAACATATTTTGTGACAGGTATTGATTCTGCTTACTAGGGATGGGCATTTGAAGCAGTCTTTTTGATCGATCATTGGGAAAATTAACAATCAATTATCGATTAATCGTTAATATTAATATTCATATTTAAAACAGAATGCATGCGGCTATGGCGTGTGCCAGTAATCCAGGGCAGTCCCCATGAAGGAAGGTCAGACAACAACGTACACGGACGTCTGTGTGCTTCACTTGTAGGGACAGTGCCGGAATTTACAGTATAAAAAAAAAAAAAAAAAAAAAAAGGGCCGTTGCGCTGCCTGGCTCACCTGCAGCTGAGCTGTCAGAGCAGCTCTGCTGTCCCTCTCTCTTCAGCCTTGTGTTTAGCTGCACTTGTACTAAAATCACAAGCACTTTTAAAATGTGAAAGCGTGTGTTTTATTGTTATTTCTGTATCCAACACACTGTAACGTGGAGCTGGCGGAAAGCTTAGCCACGGATGCTATTAGCATAGCTCCAGCATAAAATAAAGTTGTGAGGCTGGAGACGAAGTGGAGGGATTTCCACGCTGTACATTTATTCACAGATACAGACCATACAAGCCAGGTCTCACGGCATAAACTATTACCTTCAGCAAAATAATAAACGAAGGACAGATATGTTCGTTGCCTGCAGCCTTCACCAGCGTCCACATTACTGAAGTCAAGGAGGTCGACTCGGGGAGAAAGGGTGATACCAAGTGACCAAACAAAAAGGAGGCGCCACCATGTGGCGTCAACTGGTAGTGCTCTGTTATACTGTTACAACACGATCACAGGAGCAAAGAAAAGAGAAACAAACTATGCATGATATTTACCTCAAGTTTCATTTTAACCGTCCTTAAACAGCTTCGGACTAATTGTGATGTTAGATAAATGACCTGTAGCTTGTAACTTACAGAGAGAGTGGAAGCTCCTTCCACACCGCTGCTGAAAACCAAATCTGCATGACCAGAGCGGCGGACCCGCGGTGTCACAGCTCTCGTCTCTGTTGCACAGAGTCCACGACACAAGCGCGCCCAGTCGTATTTAATGAATTATTTCACTCTTAAACCGTTTAATAATAATAGGCCTATATAATAATAATAATAATATAGAGTTTATATAAGGTAAATATCATGCATAGTTTGTTTCTTTTTTCTGTGCTCCTGTGATCAGAGCGCCGCTCCGTGGTGTGTTGGCTAGAGAAGTAACAATAAAACACACGCTTTTACATTTTGAAAGTGCTTGTGATTTTTTTTGTACAAGTGCAGCCAAACACAAGGCTGAAGAGAGAGGGAGAGCAGAGCTGCTCTGACAGCCCAGCTGCAGGTGAGCCAGGGAGCGCAACGGCCCTTTTTTTTATATATATATACTGTAAGTAAACTGTAAGTGAAGTGAAGTTTGTTTTTAAAATGTGTGTACTTAGCATATATATATGCATATCTATCTATCTATCTATTTATCTATCTATCTATATACATATCTATATACATATCATATATATATATATATATATATATATATATATATATATATATATATATGTGTGTGTGTGTGTGTGTGTGTGTGTAGGGATAAAGTAAACAACTGTTACTTTAACATGAAATTATTTGATTGTGGTGAATTAAATACCCCAAAAAGCAGCGGGTCCACCAGACCCACAGGTTGAGTACAAAAATATGAACACCACACAAGGGTTATTAAGTACATTTCTCCAGGAAAGTTTCTTCTGCCTCTCAAGTTTATAATTATTGCAGTTTATAATTCAAGAGAAGGTCCAAACAGTGTGATGACATTATTTTGCATTTGAATTAGCCATGTGCTTCTGTTCCTTCGCAGACCATGTCAATAACACCTGAAGACATAGTGTAGTCGGATTATCTGAGCACCGCAGACAGTTCAGTCCTTTTGAATTCTCCTTCACATCTTTCTTTGACCTCATGACGCTTTCCAACAAGGTCAAGGTGTGGTTTGGTAAACACTAGGAGGTCATTTTTGACTATGCGGGTTCCTCCCAAAACGGTGCTGAATTCCCCTGCAGAGTTTAATCTTGATATTTTCAACACGTCCTCTATATAAAATCCCAATCGATTGAGTCGACATTAAAAAAAAAAACAGCGTCGAGCATGGAAACGTAATTTGTTACATACTGGTTGAAATAACATCCTTGGTGACTACAGCTGTGGCTAGTGGTTGTGGCTAACCTTGCATGCCACCATATGCACAAAGGATTGTGCCATGAGAACAGCTCATGGCAGTCTATCACAGATGTTCATCATTAAAATCTGAATCACTTTCACTGTTTGTTTCAATCTCGTAATTTATGTATTTTGTAATGTTACAATCGACCTAATATGGCTTGGCTTGGCTTTATTGGCGGACTTCATGCTATAAGGATACGATAGACGTTAAGGTTTCAAACATTTAGTAAATGGAGTAATTTGAATGTCGACAAGATAACATGCAAAAATTAATAAAAATAAATAGTACCGCAAAAATACCTCCAGTCCTCAGTCGACTTTCCGCACGATCCGCTGATTAACTTAGCAGAGATGAAGGACTTGTTAGCCGTCGCCGTTGGCTTCTCTGATGCATTCACAGGCAGTGGGAAACTTCACTGCTCTAGGCAGTGGGAAACTTCACTACCGTTATGGCCTCAAATTGAAAGGAAACTTTTATCAAATATTTCAATGCAAAAATACTACAGATTGAGGTAATTACTCCCATATTAAATAATTACTTCAAATATAGTTTTAAGCAGAGTGAAGAATACGAAAACTGCCTATTAAAAATGAAACAATCTTAATATTCTCAGTCATGCAAGCCATGGGATGGTTTTGATTAGTAAAAACGAGTTAAAATTGTTTTTTATCTTTGAATAATTTCACATTATAAAGGGATTAAGAAGTTATACATGTATTAATAATCATTATTTATTCAGTTCCAGGAAATCAGTAATTCCTGCCTGCCTTGAACGCAGCAATGTTTTTGGAGGGAGTTTGGAGCATAGACATATATACATAGACGCCTCATTGAGCGCTGGACCGTACGTCAACGTCGCCGCCATATTGGAGGAGGCAAACTGGAGCGATCGGGGAAGATGCCTCATTCGTGTGCTGCTTGGAAATGTTTCAACCGTTTCACAATCGAAACCAGATCCCATGGGATTACCTTTCACAGGTAAGACTGAACAATTACTTTTGATTGTATTTGATCATTATAACATCATTTTGAGAACAGAATGTGCTTACTTTGTGGATAATACTACAAAGTCCCAAGTACTAACGGCTGCGACACGGGTTGGACGGTCCAGCCCCGCCCACATTGGGTCCAGCCCCGCCCACATCCAGTATCTTAATCGTGCTTCGTTCAGGACAGTGGGGATTTCGGACTTGTATGAAACTTGCTGCATTTACGACACCTGCGAACTGTAGGACTTCGTAATTTTTGAAAAAATAAATTATAATGTCTATTTATTTTTCGACAGTTTTTGCCATCCCTATATCTACAACAATACTTTGACATAAAAAATAAATTTAACTTAAAGCTGGGGTCTGTAAGTTGGAAAAACTGTCAAGCCCAGGCCAGATTTGAAAGTATCCAGCCAGTAAACTCAGCTCAGGCCTCTCTCCAAATCCGCTCCCCGCAAACCATGAACGCGCACGTCCGACAACTGCCAAATACCACTGACGGAGTCCGAGTCCTCACAAGCAGTGAGGAGGAGAGTACCAGTGCATCGTTTTCATCACAACATCTAATGACAAGTAGCTACCTCATGTCTCATTCACCTGTAAGTAAACACCTAATATTATCATATTAAACGGAAACAACCAACATAGCCATTGCTATCACTGATAGCTGTCAAGCAAGCTTTGTTAGCATTCAGACATCGTTTTTAAAGTGTGTTTTGATGTTGTAACTCAGTGCTGGTTAGCTAGCAGCAGCTGGCTATGGTAACATTAGATGTGGCAAAGCCAAAACATCAAGATTAGTGGTGGGCCTGCTACATCATAATTTTTTCCTGATAAACACCACCTACAACTATTTGTGTTTGTACAGTATATTGACCAGGCATGTAACTTGGACACACAATAATCAGAATCACATTTTTTGCCAAGTAGCTTTTCAGCATTTGAATTTGTGTTTTGGTGCATAACAATAAACACAGTAAGTAGAAACATGTAAAGAAAGATAAAGGGCTGGTACTTAATATTATAACAACTGGGACATCTGTAAAGTTTTGTCCAGGAATGTCTAAAGTATTGACCATTGAAAGTGTATATGTTCACAGTATGCTGAGGACAGTCGAGCTCTGTTCCATAAAAATATCTAATCATGTTGCTCATCTGTTGCTTTACAGGCCAGAAATCAAGGACTATGTTTGGAGAAATCACATCAAGTGCTGAACTCTGCCTAACACCTATTTATTTGCTGTTCTGTATTTACTCCTTGTTTTGCATTATCTCTAACTTGTTTGAATAAAGTCTTGAAAATGATAAATGCCTTTTCTTTACACTTCCAGCATACACTATTTTTTGTTTAGATTCTTTAGTGTGCACTTTTTGTTCTCAGATGTTGAACTACTGTTAAAAATATGTTTATTTTTTGTGTATTTATTATTGAACAGGTTTATTCATTTGCACATATTGTTATATTGTTTGGATTATCATTGTTTAAATAAATGTGCAATTCTATGGACATGAGGTCTTTTCTCCTGGGGATGGGGTGCTATCAGTAAAGCTTGCCGAGGGCACCAGATGGTCTAGGACCGCCCCTGGTCATCTATAAAACTAAATGGAAAATCTATAATTAGATCAGCCAAAAAAAGACAAATGCATTTACATTTTGTAATATACATAGGCCTACATCATTATTTGCCTCTCTACTTGCTCTCTATATCACTATTACTACAATGACTCCTTTTCATCTTCAAGTGGACGTCATGGAGGTAATAAAAGCACACACAGGTCCAGTAACAGGTATTGTTTACTAGTAGTACTGCATACATGTACACAGAGAACTTCCACTCAGCCCTTGAGAGGGCAAACCATGAGGAATACCTATTAGCAAAGTACAACAGACCGCTGTAATCAAGTAAGAGACTCATATTTTCATAATTTAGCAGGTAGTCCAACTTCCTCTCTGACTTTCCTCCAAGCACTCTTCTTTATTGTCCGGTCTCTGTATGCGTGTACAGCGGTATGGTGGTACAGAGCTCGGGGAGCAGACCCAGCTCAGAAGGACACAACAAGCGAGAAAAGCCAGCTTCTATTGTTGTGCTAACTGGGGCTAATGCTCCGTGCTCGGGGGGCCTGGACCTTCTGGGCGGGGCTGGACCTTCAAGGCGGGGCTGGACCGTCCACCTTCCCGCAGGCTGCAGCCATTACCTTCTCCAAAGTCCTGCGCATAATACTATGAATTCCCGCGGTGAAACCAGCCTCCAAACAACAAAGAAGTCAATCGTATTTAACTAAATTGCCCCAAACTAACTACTCTGATTGTTGTAAGTTGCTTAGCTAACTTTTCTCATACTATGTAGGTTTCCCAAAGATAAAGGGCTGAGAGAGCAGTGGGAAACAGCTCTGAGAAGGGAAGGGTTTTCTGCTAGCTCATCATCCAGGCTCTGCAGTGAGCACTTCAGACAGGAGGACTTTGACAGAACAGGTCAGACCGTCAGGATCAGAGATGGAGCTGTTCCTTCTGTCTTCTGTTTCCCAGCTCATCTCCAAAGGGTAGGTGTATCACTAGGCTGTAAGGATTAGATAAGTCAATGCCACACATATATGTATGTATATCCTGTATGAATGTGAAGGAATCAATGATGTATTTTGTGAGGTAATTTCAATATTTTATCCTTCAGTTTAGCCTGTGGCTACCAGGACGTCTCAGACCTCGAAGAAGGCTGAAGAGAGCTTCTCAGTGGACTGTTCACAGCTCGTCCAAGAGACCAAACCCCTGCCTGTGCCCAATGTTGTGAGTAATAAGTACTAGCTATACCTCAAACAGCTGTGAGTATCATGATTCTGGTTATATTCAAACCTCTTGTCACCCCCACCACTTCCCACTCTGTCACTCTTTCAGACAGACTCACGTACAGACACGTGCATACATTGAAACATGTCCTTGACACACACACACACACACACACACACACACACACACACACACACACACACACACAGTGCTGGCAGTTCAACTGAGGAGTGATGAGATTAACAACGTAGGACAGTTGAAAGCACATTGTACTAGCAGAGATGTGATGGACTGTGACTGAGTGATGTAATATAAACATGACATTTATTTATGATATTTTCATACTTGTTTTTCCTACTAGGACCACTCCTATACACTGCCTTCATCACCTGACGATCTGAGGGCCAGACTCAGTGAAGCCTTAGCTAGGGTGGAGAGTCTGGAAAGAGAGAAGAGGAACGCGAAGGACAGAGAAAGGAGGGCAAAGAACACTGTGTGTGGACTTCTGGAGGATCTCAGGGCGAAGAAAATTATAAATGAAGAGTTGAAAGAGCGGCTCGATTTATACTCAGGTCAAATGAAAATATAAATTTGGAGAGAATTTGAACTTAAGTGTATCATACTTTCCAATCTTTGTTAAGACTCCTAGTTGTTTCAAGGGTACTTACTAATTAGACTGTTCTAATTGAATTTCAGATCTTCCAATAAACCTCCTGTCAAAACAGAGCCACGAATACACCAAGGACCAGAGGGAGTTTGCTGTCACTCTCCACTTACATGGTCCGAAGGCGTACAACTATCTGAGAGAATCTCTCCATATTAATCTCCCACATCCACATACATTGCAAAGGTATTGTTCATGTTATATGAATCATTTTTTCTCTTTTTTAATCCTGTTTTGACTGAAGAGAGTGAAAGGTGGACATAGCTACACTTATCTTTTATTAACATTATCATGACTAAATTATGATAAACAATAAATAGAGGGCCTTAAATAGATCCCACTCGCTGAGGTTAATTGTTTGCCACTGGGTACCGGCCAATACTGGTTCCAGTGATCAGCCGAAAAAATCCTGATCAGGACATCAATGTTAAATAACTGCTTTTTCTTCTTACCAAGGTGGATGAGTTCTGTGGATGCCAAGCCTGGCCTCAACATGATGATGTTGGACATGTTGAAAAGAAGACAAGAGGAAGACCGAGCTAAATACGGATGTGTGTGTCTTATGTTGGATGCCATGGCCATTAAACAACATGTCCAGTATAATCCTCATACCCAGAAAATGTCTGGATTTGTGGATATGGGGGATGGTATGAATGAGACGGATGTTGCCACTGAGGCTCTTGTTTTTATGGTTGTTGGCCTACAAGGCCATTGGAAGGCTCCAATTGCCTACTACCTGACCAAGTCCCTGTCGCCAGAGACACAGGAGGTTCTACTTGTTCATGCGTTGGAGGAACTGCATGAGCGCGGCATAAGAATGGTATCTGTCACAATGGATGGGCATGCCTCCAATGTGCGCATGTGCAACCAACTTGGGTGCCAGCTAAAGGGAAATCCTGTTGAGCCTTTAAAAACATTCTTCCCACATCCGGTGACTGGTGACAGGGTGTTTGTGATGATGGATGCTTGCCACATGTTAAAGTTGGCACGGAATATGCTGCAGGCTTACAGTCCAATAACCAGCACCACAGGCCAGATCAACTGGAGATACATTGTTCATCTGAACAATGTCCAAACAAAAGATGGATTGCATGCTGCAAACAAGGTATCAAACAAGCATGTGAATTTTGACTCACAGAAGATGAAAGTGTCCCTGGCTGCACAGACACTGAGTCGCTCTGTGACAGTGGCTCTGCGCACACTGAGGGACCTTGGCTATTCACAGTTTCAACACTGTGACGCAACAGCTGAATTCATTGAGGTAATACTAATAGTAACATACACGCAAACCAAGGCTGCAAGAATGTTGCTAAAATGTGTATCACAATTTTTCTCTCTAAGAATTGAGCTCATGATTTTTGTTATTCAAAAAAGAGGAGGCTGACTAATGTGTTCCCAACTTCTTCTTTCCCGCTTGTTCTACACAACGTGCTGTATCTGGTTACTAAAGCTACAGGGACTGACAGCGGACTGCAATCAAAAGCTTATAAAAGCTCCCCGTAGTCATTTAGAAATGCGATCACCTACATACAGTGAGTCCAATATGTATTTGATCCCTTGCTGATTTTGCCGGTTTGCCCACTAATAAAGACATGATCAGTCTATAAATTTATGATAATATGTATTCAAACATGGAGAGACAGAATATCAAAAAAAAAATCCAGAAAATGAACCTAAGGAATATATATTAATTGATTTGTATTTCATTGAGGGAAATAAGTATTTGATCCCTTAGTATTCATTAGGAGTTCTGGCTTTTACAGACCAGGTAGACACTCCCAATCGACTTGTTACCTGAACTGAAGCCACCTGTTCTCACTAATCACCCGTGTGAAAAACACCTGTTCACAGAATCAGACAATCAGACAGATTCCAAACTGTTCACCATGGGGAAGACCAAAGAGCTGTCTCAGGACCTCAGAGTCAGGATTGTTGATCTCCACAAAGCTGGAATGGGGTACAAAAAGATTAGCAAGGTGTTGGATTTGAAGGTAACAACCATTGGTGCAATTGTAAGAAAATTTAAAAAGCATAACATGATCATCAACAGACCTCGGTCCGGTGCTCCTAAGAAGATTCCACCTCGTGGGGTAGCAATGATTCTGAGAACGGTCAAAAATCATCCTGCAACCACTCGGCAGGAGTTGGCAAATGACCTGAAGGCAGCTGGGACCACAGTTTGCAAGGAAACAATAGGCAACACTTTGCGCAGCAATCGGTTAACATCCCGCAGTGCCCGAAAGGTACCCCTTCTCAAGAAGGCACATGTGGACGCGCGCCTTAAGTACGCCAATGATCACCTGAAAGATGAACCAAGTTATTGGGAGAAAGTTATGTGGTCGGACGAGACCAAAATTGAGCTTTTTGGCCTCAATTCTACCCGTCATGTGTGGAGGAAAAAAAATGCTGCTTATGACCCCAAGAACACTGTGCCCACCGTCAAGCATGGAGGTGGAAGCATAATGTTTTGGGGGTGTTTCTCCGCCAAGGGTACAGGGCTACTTCACCGCATCACTGGGAAGATGGATGGAGCCATGTACCGTACAATCCTGAAGGACAACCTCCTCCCCTCTGCCAGGAAGCTGAAAATTGGCCGTGGTTGGGTCTTCCAACATGATAATGACCCGAAGCACACAGCAAAGGCAACAAAGGATTGGCTCAAGAAACATCACATCAAGGTCATGGAATGGCCCAGCCAGTCACCGGACCTCAATCCGATCGAAAATCTATGGAGGGAGCTGAAGGTCAGAGTGGCCAGGCGACAGCCCACCAACCTTCATGATTTAGAGAGGATCTGCAAAGAAGAGTGGGCCAAAATTCCACCTGGTGTGTGTGCTAAACTTGTGGTTAACTACAAAAAACGTCTCACTGCTGTGCTTGCAAACAAAGGCTTTGCCACTAAGTATTGAGTGTGTTTGGCCAGAGGGATCAAATACTTATTTCCCTCAATGATATACAAATTAATTAAAATATATTCTTTAAAGTTATTTTCTGGAATTTCTTTTTGATATTTTGTCTCTCCATGTTTGAATACATATTATCATAAATTTATAGACTGATCATGTCTTTATTAGTGGGCAAACCGGCAAAATCAGCAAGGGATCAAATACATATTGGACTCACTGTATGTTGAGATTGAGTTTTTAACGATTAATCGTGCAGCCCTAATGCAAACCTTTTTTTTATTTAACATTTACTGGCCATGCTCCAAATAGTAATTCCTTTTTATATTTTAGAAATTAGGCTAATGACCCATGGGAACATGTTATTGTTTATGGTGATGATTCAGATGCTTCCTGTTAATGCAGACATTTGCTTTTAGATAATTGACAGGCTCTTCGACATCATGAACAGCCGCAATCCCCATGCCAAAGGGTTCAAAGCTCCCCTGGGTTCTTTGAATTGGGCAGAGAGTGTAGAGTTCTTGTTGAGAGGCAGGGACTACTTGATGAGTTTGGTGATGAAAGATGGCACACCCCTTCACCGATCAAAGAGGTTTTAGGAAATAATGAAGCTTTTGTTTGCATGAAGAGTTCATAAGTTTATGACATCAAGTTCATATGATGTTCTTTTAGGCTGGGCAATATGGATAAAACCATATGTAATTTTGATCAAATACCTCTGTTGATACAGAGAGAATATTGTAGGGGTGACTATTGGTGCTTTTACACGATATTTATATATTATAATATTATTATATGTATAATGATTTATTGCCCAGTCCTATGATGTTCTCTTGTTCCATATGCTGCATCATAAGTTCATATGATGCTTTGTTCTCTGGTTCCAATGTTTTTGCAGTCTCCTGTTTTGTTTCTGTTGGACTTCTATCTTCAGTGTTTTTCATTCCTTAGAGGTGTCATAATGGTATGTATGGCAGTGTTGATGTTTTCAAGCTTTCCCTTTTCTGTTATAATATTGTTTCTTGTTGTTTTAACATCTACAAATGAACAAAATCATGTACTGCTCTATTGAGGTATCTTGGTTTGCCATGATAATATTGACAAAACATTTCCTTGTGAAGGTACCTATCTGTCATGGGGTTCATCATCAACATTGACACCCTGATGTTGATGTGTCCAGAACAGCTTCAGCGTCAGCGGTACATCTGCACCTACGGCTTTAGCCAGGATCACTTGGAGCTCCTCTTCAATTCAATCAGGGCATCAGGTTGGGATTTCATTTTTATATATATATATATATATATATATATATATATATATATATATATGTGTGTGTGTGTATATATATGTATATATGTATGTATATATATGTGTATATGTGTGTATATATATGTATATACTGTATGTATATATACGTATATGTATATATATGTGTGTATGTATATATGTGTGTGTATGTATGTGTATATATATATACACACATACATACATACATACATACACATGTATGTATATATATGTATATATATATGTATATGTATATATTTTCATTTATGGATTTATTTATTTTACCATGTGGTTTGTCTTTATGTATGCATGTTACCATTTTCTCTATTTCTGCTAAAATATGACCTAAAACATGATTTGATTTTTAAACAAATCCTAAAGCTACATGTAAAAGACATGACGTGTGTGTGTGTGTGTGTGTCTGTGTGTGTGTTTTAGGGGGCTGGAATAACAACCCTACAGCAGGCCAATTCCAGGCCATCTTCCGCCGTCTGATGGTGCGGTGTGGTGTGTCTACAAGCACATCAGGAAATGTGGCAGCACAGGATGAGACTGTTTCCCTGTCTGCTTTTGAGATGTCCTCTTCTCCACCTGCAGAACAAACCGAAGAGCTTCCATCCCCCTTTGCCAACATTCATGCCATTGTGTGTGACCACAGCTACTTACCAACCCGCTTTGGTGGCCTTGTGGACAATGCCCTTGTTTACATCTCAGGGTTTGTCGTTCGCCAAGTTTTGCAGAAGCTGTCATGCGATGTGTGCCGTGGTAGTTTGGTGATTGATGCTGTACCCACATCCTTTGATCAGAGCTACCACTTGCTCACTCTGAAAAACAAAGGAGGGCTGATGATTCCTTCTGAGGGCACAGTGAAGGTGGTCAGATCAGCTGAGCGTTTCATTCGACAGTCAACATCAGGGCAAGCTGTCAAAGTGGCCTTGATCCGTCAGTTTGTCCGGGCTGAGATTGGTTCAGAGGATGTGTTTTTTCTTGGGGGGCACATTCAAGAAACACAGTTTGGCATTGACAATCACCATTTTGTGCTGATGTCACTGGTTGCGTCTGTGTTCCACAAACTGAGGCTGCACCACATTGCCAAACTGAACACTCTTCAGTTACAGAGTGGCAGCACAAGGAAAAAGCTGTGCAAAACAGTACTATTCCAAGGGTTTTAGCTAACACACACTGCACCACATACAGTAGTTTGCCCCACTCACAAAGGACATATAAACGAGGGGGGAGAAATACAAAACAGCAAAAGGACAAACAGGGAGAAGATTTGTAGGGTCTGAAACCTTATGAAGTGACAGAGGGCATAGTATATTATATTTTGTATTATATTTAATATAGATCCGCTGATGTGTTGGGTGAGTGTCTGCTCACTATATTAAATATAATACAAAATATAATATACTATGCCCTCTGTCACTTCATAAGGTTTCAGACTGAGCGACAAACAAACACAAGAGGGATCTGCTGCACTGGTGATTTGAAACTTTGAAAGTCACAGCTGGATACCGGTGTGTATCTGTTGCGAGTCTCGTTCATCTTGTCTGGCGCGGCTTCCATAGTGCAAACGCTGTGAGGGAGACTCGCGTGAACATGGGAGCGTGCCTCCAGGCAAATGTAGCATAGTGACTGTTCAGGCTAGAAAAATGTACTTAATGACGTTGTTTCAAGTAAACTCTGGATGTCGCCACTTCAGGACACTTGGATTGCAGCGGACAAGTAGTATGGAGGAATATTACAAAGTTTTTGTGTAGTTTTATGGACCTTTTTGTCTCGGACGCCATTTACGCTCATTATATGGATTATTTCTGCCGGAGGGTACCCCTGCGGGTCTCCAGCTGCACTTTGAGGTATAAGAAACTACACCGGACTTATCATCAGCATGAGGGTGAGTCGATAATGACTGAATTTCGTTCTAGAGTGAACTATTCCTTTAAGTTTCATAATGAGGCAAAGTCCCCTACAGGACACAAGGGAAATAGCATGTATTTGGCCTATAAATACAGGTAAATTGCCCTATCAAGTGAAAACTAGTAAAATAAATTACAAAAACTCATCCAGGACCAAAGAATGAAACCCTGATCACATGGGATGCATGATTATCATTTGCCAGAATGTATGTAATATGCATTTATACAGCCCAAATGATCCAAAAATGTACATGTAAAATGTATCAACAATTGGATCAGGGTTAATGAGGTACTATGTATTTTTGGAGGAGAAATTCAAACTCAGGATTTCAATATGTATAATATTAATGAGGTACTAATTAGGGGTTGACCGATATGGCTTTTTCAGGGCTGACACTGATTATTAGAAATCAAGGGGACTGAAGAACAATATTCATTTGCAGTAAAAATTAAAATCTTTGTGTCAAAATTTCAAAGAACCAGTGATGAAAAAACCTGAATACAATTTATTCATGTACAATTTTGAGGTACTGTGCTTATTATATTTAGTAAGCATGTACTAAATATAATAAGTGAGTAAATGAAATAAATGAGACAAAATATACAATATACAAATGTAAATGAAATAATACATAAAGAAAAGGAAAAAAAGTTATTTATATATATATAAATAACTTTTTATTATTATTACTATTATTGGTATACATAGATATATATGTATACCAATAATAGTAATAATAATAATCGTAATCATTAATATATGTAGGTATATATGTTCTTTGTTTCCTTGCACATACAGCTGTATAAATATAAGTAAGTATATGTGTTCTTTAATTTGTTTCCTGGCACATAAAGCTGTGTAGATATATGTATGTATATGTGTTCTTTAATTTGTTTCCTGGCACATAAAGCTGTGTAGATATAAGTATGTATATGTGTTCTTTAATTTGTTTCCTGGCACATAAAGCTGTGTAGATAAGTATGTGTGTGTATGTGTGTATGTGTGATAAGTATGTGTATATATATATATATATATATATATATAGGTATATATATATGTGTGTGTGTGTATATATATATATGTGTGTGTGTATATATATATATATATATATATACAGTATATATTCAGGACGCTTGCCAACTTATCCAACTGTATGATTCATCTCTTCATTAGTCTGAGGAAAAGGCTTTAATCAATGTCTAAATGGTCAATCTTCTTCCCCTCTATCAGAGCATAAGGACCTAGGAAGGACGCCTTTTTACCTTCCTTCCTTGCTTTTTCCACGATGGGCCAGAGTTTCTCTCTGGCCTCTCGATCCTCCGGGGAAAGTGCCTTGGTGAGACGCAGCTTGTTGTTCCGCAGAAACTTGCAGCCCTTGGCACTTTTCCAAACAGCATCACGGATACGGCGCAGCGCGAATAGGATGATGAGTGACCGGTGGGATCCATCCTTTCTCTTCGGACCAAGGCGATGCGCAGTGTCGACACCTTCCTGTAGATATTCATGAAGTCCCGGAGCAACTTTTCCAAGGATGTCAATCACCACTGCGCTCACATCTTCGTTCATCTCCTCTCTTACTCCGTGTAGTTTCAGTGTCCATCTGTAACTGTAGCGCTTGTTTTCAGAAACTCCTGCCCTCAGAATCCGGTTCTCTTTTTTCAGTTGTTCAATTTCTAACTCTGTCTGTTTCAAAATGTTTTTGTGATGATTAATATCCACCACAAGTTGCTCAACTGTAGAAGAGAGTTTTTCGATATGTTGAGACTTTGTTTCTGTCGTGAATTCAATCACTGAAATCTTACGGAACGTCTCGTCATGTTTGTTTGAGAGCACTTGGATAGCTGCCAAAATGTCGGCGCTGACATTTGCACTGTCACCGTTACCGTTAGAGTTCCGTTTCTTCCGTTTGTTAACATGTTGAGCGTCACAGGACTGGGTCGAAAGTGTGTCCATATTATCTTCAGGCGTAGTTTCTTTGCATTCCTCCCTTGGTTTATTCATTTCTACTGACTTTTCAGAGTCACTCACGTTAGCATTGGAAGTCATCTTCTTTCTTTCTTTCTCTGACGTTAACGTCGTTGGTGTGTTAGCTAGCTTGCGTTCAAACTTTTACTTTCTCGGTTTTTCCAAACTTTATCTTTTTCCACTGAACATTTGTCTTGGTACCAGAATATTACTGAGTTAGTCACCTTTTTAACATTAAAACGTTAAAATTGCCACATATTCTGTCTGCCTATTCACTGAACCTCAAACTGTTTGACGGAAAACCCAGCTTCCTACGCCACTGCCATCTTGGCCTCCCGGAACAGGAAAACTGCTACATACTACGGTAAGCGTGTTGCGTCACTGCGTCATTTCCTGTTGTTGTGTTACTGATAGTGATAGTGTACCTGTGCTGCTCTGGCTCGTCCGAGCAGATTATTGTTATATTCCTTACTGCAGCGGCCGAATTCCCGCTTACAATTAAGCACGTACTAGCCCACTAAAGCATTCAACAGTACTCTGTGTTTATAGCTTAGTCGCTAAACTTACTGCTGTTTGTAGCTCTCTTAGCTCTGCTAGCTAATCTATCGTATCCTAAGCTTAGCGATGGCTTCTCTCTCTCCCTCTCCTCTTTTCTCTTGCTCGGTGTGCCAGATGTTTAGTTACACCTCTGCCTCCCTTAGTGATACTGGTACATGTACTAAGTGTAGTTTATTTGTAGTGTTGGAGGCGAGGCTCAGTGAGTTGGAGGCTCGGCTCCGCAGCATGGAAACTCCGACTGTAACTGCTGCAGTTAGCCAGGACCCCTTAGCTAGTGCGGACCGAGCAACCGTAGCTTCAGTTAGCATAGCTTCAGTTAGCCGTCCATCGGCAACTCCCGAGCAGCCGGGAGAGCAGAGCGGCTGGGTGACTAGTCGAAGGAAGCATAGTACCAAGGCAAAGCCCACGGTACACCATCTGCCGCTTCACGTTTCTAACAGATTTTCTCCACTCAGCGACACACCCACTGAGAAACCAACTCTGGTTATTGGCAGCTCCATAGTACGAAACGTGAAGTTAGCGGAACCAGCGACCATAGTGAAATGCATCCCAGGGGCCAGAGCGGGCGTCATCGAATAAAATTTGAAACTGCTGGCTAAAGCTAAACGTAAATATAGTAAGATCATAATACATGTCGGCAGTAATGACTACCGGCTACGCCAGTCGGAAGTCACTAAGATTAATGTTGAGTCGGTGTGTACCTATGCCAAAACAATGTCGGACTCCGTAGTTTTCTCTGGGCCCCTGCCAAATCTAACCAATGATGACATGTTTAGCCGCATGTCATCATTCAACCGCTGGCTGTCGAGGTGGTGTCCAGCAAACGATGTGGGCTTTGTTGATAATTGGCGGACTTTCTGGGGAAAACCTGGTCTGATTAGGAGAGACGGCATCCATCCCACTTTGGACGGAGCGGCTCTCATCTCTAGAAATCTGACCCATTTCATTAGCCAACCACCAGCCTGACAACCCAGAGTTGAGACCAGGAGGCAGAGCCGCAGTCTTACACGCTTCTCTGAGCTTCCATTGGATCAGTTGCACACCCAAAACTTTATTGAGACTGTGTCTGCCCCCCGACCACCTAAATTAATCAAATCAAAAGTCAGCAGAAGAGGAGTTGTGCATGAAAATCTAATAAAAATTAACAGCAACTCTGCAATTTCAAAACAAGACAAGAGAATTAAATGTGGACTCCTAAACATCAGATTCCTGTCATCGAAAGCTGTATTAGTAAATGACTTCATTTCAGATTGTAATATTGATTTATTCTGTCTTATAATCAAAGTTTTTTATTGATTTTTGTTTTTCACAAGAAACACATAACATACCATCATATTAACAACTAACACTTTGCGCTATATACGCACTTCACAGCCATCTGGGCAATAAAAACAGAAAACCAGTGATTTATTCTGTCTTACTGAAACCTGGCTGCATCCTGAAGAATATGTCAGCCTGAATGAATCCACTCCCCCTAGTCATATTAATACTCACATTCCTCGAGGCTCCGGCCAAGGAGGTGGTGTTGCAGCTATTTATGACTTAAGTCTGTCAATCAATCCTAAACCTAAATTAAATTATAACTCATTTGAAAGCCTTGTTCTTAGTCTTTCTCATCCAACAACTTGTCTCCTAGACCCCATCCCAACTAGGTTGCTGAAAGAAACTTTACCTTTAATTAGCTCATCTCTACTAGAAATGATCAACCTGTCTCTATTAACAGGATACATACCACAGTCCTTTAAACTAGCTGTAATTAGACTGCTTCTTAAAAAGCCTAATCTTGATCTAGAAGCTTTAGCCAACTATAGACCTATATCCAACCTCCCTTTCCTCTCCAAGATCCTTGAGAAAGCAGTCGCCAACCAGCTATGTGACTTTCTTCATAACAATAGTTTATATGAGGATTTTCAATCAGGTTTTAGAGCACATCATAGCACAGAGACGGCACTGGTGAAAGTTACAAATGACCTCCTAATCGCTTCTGACAAAGGACTTGTCTCTGTCCTGGTCTTGCTAGATCTTAGTGCTGCATTTGATACCATTGATCATCACATTCTACTACAGAGACTGGAACACTTAATTGGCATTAAAGGACCCGCATTACACTGGTTTAAGTCCTATTTATCGGATCAATTTCAGTTTTTGTATACCAAGGTTAGTCATGGTGTTCCTCAAGGCTCCGTGCTTGGACCCATACTATTCACCTTATATATGCTCCCTCTAGGAAATATAATTCGGAAACACTCCATAAACTTTCATTGTTACGCAGATGATACCCAGTTATATTTATCAATAAAGCCAGATGAAACTAATCAGCTAACTAAACTCAATGCATGTCTCAAGGACATTAAGACCTGGATGACCTGCAATTTTCTGCTGTTAAATTCAGATAAAACCGAAGTTATAGTACTTGGTCCTAAACACCTTAGAGATGCATTATCAAATCAAATCAAATCAAATCAAATTTTATTTGTATAGCCCAAATTCACAAATCACAGTTTGCCTCAGAGGGCTTTACAATCTGTACAGAGTCGACACCCTCCGTCCTTCGACCCTCGATTCGAGTGAGGAAAAACTTGCCCCCAAAAAAAGCCCTTTTAACAGGGAAAAAAAGAAAATGCGAAAGAAACCTCAGGAAGAGCCACAGAGGAGGGATCCCTCTCCCAGGACGGACAGACGTGCAATAGATGTCGCATGTACAGGGCAGATCAACGAGATCACATTGTATACAATTATAATGGATGGTTGACAGGAATGAAAGTATATAAAGAGGTATTACAGCAATAATAATGAAAAGCACATGGAAATGTGATTACTAGTGATAACAGTAGTAGTGGTTAACGGTAAGGATAGTATGTAGTAATGCATTACAATAATAGTAGTGGAACGTATGTAACAGAGATATGACTAATATTAGCGACAGTAGTGGTGGGTGTCAGGCAGGGCCATGGCAGTAGGCGCATCCATGATCAGGCAGGGCCATAGCAGTAGGCGCATCCACGATCCACGACCCGGGCACAGCCAGGATCCATGGGAGCCTGTAGGACTAGAAAGCAAGGACTCCGGGGAAGAAGTGAAGTCAGTGACATGCAGAGATGGGGCATGTATACAGGCATAATGTATACAGATGGAGAGGAGAGGAGGAGAGAGAAGCTCAGTGTGTCATTTGTCCCCCGGACTAGGCCTATAGCAGCATAACTAAGAGCTGGTCCAAGACAGGCCTGGGCCAGCCCTAACTATAAGCTCTATTGAAAAGGAAGGTCTTAAGTCTACTCTTAAAGGTAGAGAGGGTGTCCGCCTCCCGGACCAAAACAGGAAGATGGTTCCACAGAAGAGGAGCTTGATAACTGAAGGCTCTGGCTCCCATTCTGCTTTTGGAGACTTTAGGAACTACAAGTAATCCTGCGTTCTGGGAGCGTAATGCTCTAGTTGGGTGATAGGGTAGTATGAGCTCCTGGAGATATGATGGTGCCTGACCATTAACAGCTTTGTAAGTGAGGAGAAGGATTTTAAACTCTATTCTTGATTTTACAGGGAGCCAGTGCAGAGAGGCCAATACAGGAGTAATATGATCTCTTTTCTTAGTTCCTGTCAGTACACATGCTGCAGGGTCATTCTTACTATACGGTGCCATATCAGCGTGCTAACTTTCTATCAAAAAATACAAAATGTTCCATGTTTTTAACATTTCATCTGAAAGAGGGATTTTCAAACTATAAGAAAAATGTATTGGTCCAGCTAAGGATATTATACTGTAATATTTTTTTCCAAATTCTTCACACATGACATAGGCCAAATGTCCACCCTGTTACGGGACATTCTCATTTCTATTAATAACTGTTTTGAATACACAGTTATAGTGATATTTACATTTTCTAAGAGCTACAATGTCCCTTATTTCACCCTGCAAGATATTTTAAGAAAGTATTCATAAACAAGCATTATATTGAAAAAAGACATGTTCAGTTTTAAGGCACAGTTTAATTTCAACACATTTCTTTTTGATTTAAATCAAATCAAATCAAATCAAATCAAATTTTATTTGTATAGCCCAAATTCACAAATCACAGTTTGCCTCAGAGGGCTTAACAATCTGTACAGAGACGACACCCTCTGTCCTTCGACCCTCGATTCGAGTGAGGAAAAACTTGCCCCCAAAAAAAGGCCCTTTTAACAGGGAAAAAAAAATGCGGAAGAAACCTCAGGGAGAGCCACAGAGGAGGGATCCCTCTCCCAGGACGGACAGACGTGCAATAGATGTCGCATGTACAGAGCAGATCAACGAGATCACAATGTATTCAATTATAAGCGATGGTTGACAGGAGTGAAAGTACATAAAGATGTATTACAGCAATAATAATGAAAAGCACATGGAAATGTGATTACTAGTGATAACAGTAGTAGTGATTAATGGTAAGGATAGTGTGTAGTAATGCATTACAATAATAGTAGTGGAACGTATGTAACAGATGTGACTAATATTAGCAACAGTAGTGGTGGGTGTCAGGCAGGGTCATGGCAGTAGGTGCATCCACGATCCGGCAGGGCCATAGCAATAGGCGCATCCACGATCAGGCAGGGCCATAGCAGTGGGCGGTCCGTCCCCTCTGTTACGGTGCATAACAGTAACAGGGGGGACAGTAACGGGGGACATTTTATGTTAAAGTTAGCCATTACTACTAATGTGATGAACAACAAGCTAGCACATGATGACCACTGAGAAAGATTTTTAACATGTTTATTAACCGTATTATCAAAATTCTGAAAAAATACTGGTTCCCACTATAAATAAGCATAACAGGGTGGACATGTTATGCTTTACCGCATCAGTAAACCTTGCTAAAACATTGAAAAAAAGGTTGATAAAAGAGTGGTACTTACTCTGCTTCTTCTTGAAAGTTTTCCCTCCAAAAATATTGTTACACTCGAGAGTCATGTGACTAAAAGAATAGTCATGTGACGTGTTAATAACAGAAAAATGACAGTTGTTGAGGAATATAATAAATAAGGCAATAGAAATTATTAAAAAAACTGGAATTTATTAGATTTTTATTATTTATATTTGAAACTAAAGTCAGGCAAACATGACTGGGGACACAGTATTTTAGTGTACTTGTGCTAAAATCAGAGTAATTTACTTTAAACTGATTTATCCTGTGAACATATCATTGTGTCCTATGGTAGAGGGGGGTTAAGAATATAAGAAAAGGGTTTAGAAATAAGTATTAGCCCATTTTTAGACAAAATATTCCATATTATGTCAATGGGACTGAAATGGCACCAAATACTAGGAATGACCCTGCAGCATTCTGGACCAGCTGGAGACTCTTTAGAGACTTGTTAGGGCAGCCTGATAATAGAGAATTACAATAGTCCAGCCTGGAAGTAACAAATGCATGGACTAGCTTTTCTGCGTCTTTTTGAGACAGGATGGGCCTGATTTTTGCAATGTTACGTAGATGAAAAAATGCAGACCTTGAAATTTGTTTTATGTGGGAGTTGAAGGACATATCTTGATCAAAGATAACTCCCAGATTCCTGACGGTGGTGCTGGAGGCCAAGTTAATGCCATCCAAACTAGCTATATCATTAGATAATGCATCTCTAAGGTGTTTAGGACCAAGTACTATAACTTCGGTTTTATCTGAATTTAACAGCAGAAAATTGCAGGTCATCCAGGTCTTAATGTCCTTGAGACATGCATGGAGTTTAGTAAGCTGATTAGTTTCATCTGGCTTTATTGATAGGTATAACTGGGTATCATCTGCGTAACAATGAAAGTTTATGGAGTGTTTCCGAATTATATTTCCTAGAGGGAGCATATATAAGGTGAATAGTATGGGTCCAAGCACGGAGCCTTGAGGAACACCATGACTTACCTTGGTATACAGGGATGACTCATCATTAACATGTACAAACTGAAATCGATCCGATAAATAGGACTTAAACCAGTTTAATGCGGGTCCTTTAATGCCAATTAAGTGTTCCAGTCTCTGTAGTAGAATGTGATGATCAATGGTATCAAATGCAGCATTAAGATCTAGTAAGACCAGGACAGAGATAAGTCCTTTGTCAGAAGCGATTAGGAGGTCATTTGTAACTTTCACCAGTGCCGTCTCTGTGCTATGATGTGTTCTAAAACCTGATTGAAAATCCTCATATAAACTATTGTTATGAAGAAAGTCACATAGCTGGTTGGCGACTGCTTTCTCAAGGATCTTGGAGAGGAAAGGGAGGTTGGATATAGGTCTATAGTTGGCTAAAGCTTCTGGATCAAGATTAGGCTTTTTAAGGAGCGGTCTAATTACAGCTAGTTTAAAGGACTGTGGTACGTATCCTGTTAATAGAGACACGTTGATCATTTCTAGTAGAGATGTGCTAATTAAAGGTAAAGTTTCTTTCAGCAACCTAGTTGGGGTGGGGTCTAGGAGACAAGTTGTTGGTCTAGATGAAGAAACCATCAAAGTTAGTTGGTGGAGGTCAATGGGAGAGAAGCAGTCTAAATATAAGTCAGAATGACTTCAGGATGACTTTGACAAACACACACACACCAGCCCACTACGTACTACGGCAAGCGTGTTGCGTCATTTCCTGTTGTTGTGTTACTGACTGATAGCGTAACTGTGCTGCTCCGGCTCGTCCGAGCAGATTATTGTTGTATTCCTTTCTGCAGCGACCGAGATCCCGCTTGTGATCGGGCACTTGCTGGTCCACTAAGGCATTCAACAATACTCTGTGTTTATAGCTTGGTCGCCGGGCTTGCTGCTGTTTGTAGCTCTCCTAGCTCTGCTGGCTGATCTATCGTGTCCTAGCTTAGCCACTATCAGCTAGCGATGGCTTCTCTCTCTCCCTCTCGCTCTCCTCTTTTCTCTTGCTCAGTGTGCCAGATGTTCAGTTACACCTCTGCCTCCCTTAGTGATACTGGTACATGTATTAAGTGTAGTTTATTTGTAGCGTTGGAGGCGAGGCTCAGTGAGTTGGAGGCTCGGCTCCGCAGCATGGAAACTCCGACTGTAACTGCTGCAGTTAGCCACTTAGCTAGTGCGGACCGAGCAACCGTAGCTTCAGCTAGCCGTCCCTCGGCAACTCCCGAGCAGCCCGGACAGCAGGGCGGCTGGGTGACTGAACGAAGGAAGCATAATACCAAGCCAAAGCACACGTTACACCACCTGCCACTTCACGTTTCAAACAAATTTTCCCCACTCAGCGACACACCCGCTGAGAAACCTACTCTGGTCATTGGCAGCTCCATAGTACGAAACGTGAAGTTAGCGGCACCAGCGACCATAGTGAAATGCATCCCAGGGGCCAGAGCGGGCGACATCGAATCAAATTTGAAACTGCTGGCTAAAGCTAAACGTAAATATAGTAAGATCATAATACATGTCGGCGGTAATGACTCCCGGCTACGCCAGTCGGAAGTCACTAAGATTAATGTTGAGTCGGTGTGCAACTATGCCAAAACAATGTCGGACTCCGTAGTTTTCTCTGGGCCCCTGCCAAACCTAACCAGTGATGACATGTTCAGCTGCATGTCATCATTCAAACGCTGGCTGTCAAGGTGGTGTCCAGCAAACGATGTGGGCTTTGTTGATAATTGGCGGGCTTTCTGGGGAAAACCTGGTCTGATTAGGAGAGACGGCATCCATCCCACTTTGGACGGAGCGGCTCTCATCTCTAGAAATTTAACCCATTTCATTAGCCAACAACCAGCCTGACAACCCAGAGTTGAGACCAGGAGGCAGAGCTGCAGTCTTACACGCTTCTCTGAGCTTCCATTAGATCAGTTGCACACCCAAAACTTCATTGAGACTGTGTCTGCCCCCCGACCACCCAAATTAATTAAATTAATCAAATCAAAAGTCCACAGAAGAGGAGTTGTGCATGAAAATCTAATAAAAATTAACAGCAACTCTGCAATTTCAAAACAAGACGAGAATTAAATGCGGACTCCTAAATATCAGATCCCTGTCATCGAAAGCTGTATTAGTAAATGACTTAATTTCAGATTGTAATATTGATTTATTCTGTCTTACTGAAACTTGGCTGCATCCTGAAGAATATGTCAGCCTGAATGAATCCACTCCACCCAGTCACATTAATACTCACATTCCTCGAGGCTCCGGCCGAGGAGGTGGTGTTGCAGCTATTTATGACTTAAGTCTGTCAATCATTCCTAAACCTAAATTAAATTATAACTCATTTGAAAGCCTTGTTCTGAGTCTTTCACATCCAACGTGGAAAACTTTACAGCCAGTTCTATTTGTTGTAGTGTATCGAGCACCTGGTCCTTACTCAGAATTTTTATCTGAATTCTCTGAGTTTTTATCAAGTCTAGTCCTCAAATCAGATAAAGTAATTATTGTAGGTGATTTTAATATTCATGTTGATGTCGTTAATGATAGCCTTAGTACTGCATTTATCTCATTATTAGACTCTATTGGCTTCTCTCAGTGTGTACATAAACCAACTCACTGTTTTGACCACACCCTTGAGCTTGTTCTAGCTTATGGTATCGAGATTGAAAATCTAACAGTTTCTCCACAGAATCCTCTTCTATCAGACCATCACTTAATAACTTTTGAAGTTCTATTACTGGACTACACACCATTAGGCAAAAACTCCTTCACTAGATGTCTATCTGATAGTGCTGTAGCTAACTTTAAGGAAATTATACCGCTGGCACTAAATTCAATGCCATGTCTTAATATAATAGAGGACTCCTCCGCTAACCTCAGTTCCTCACAAATCGATCATCTTGTTGATAGCACTGCAGGCTCATTGCGAACAACACTGGACTCTATTGCCCCCCTGAAAAGGAAACCTATAAAACACAGGAGGTTAGCACCCTGGTATAACTCGGATACCCGCAAATTGAAGCAAACATCACGGAAATTTGAAAGGAAATGGCGTTCCACCAACTTGGAAGAATCCCGCTTAGCCTGGAAAGATAGCCTTAAAATATATAGGAAGGCCCTCCGCAATGCCAGAGCAAGCTATTACTCGTCAATAGAGGAAAACAAAAACAACACCAGGTTTCTTTTCAGCACTGTAGCCAGGCTGACAGAAAGTCACAGCTCTACTGAACCATGTATTCCTACAACGCTCAGTAGTAATGACTTCATGAGCTTCTTTAATGATAAAATTTTAACTATTAGAGACAAAATCCATCATCGCTTGCCCTCAACTGGCACTATTGTATCTTTAAACACAGGAACCTCAGAAACAGTTGTAAATTCTGACTTATATTTAGACTGCTTCTCTCCCATCGACCTCCACCAACTAACTTCGACGGTTTCTTCATCTAGACCAACAACTTGTCTCCTAGACCCCGTCCCAACTAGGTTGCTGAAAGAAACTTTACCTTTAAATTAGCACATCTCTACTAGAAATGATCAACCTGTCTCTATTAACAGGATACGTACCACAATCCTTTAAACTAGCTGTAATTAGACCGCTCCTTAAAAAGCCTAATCTTGATCCAGAAGCTTTAGCCAACTATAGACCTATATCCAACCTCCCTTTCCTCTCCAAGATCCTTGAGAAAGCAGTCGCCAACCAGCTATGTGACTTTCTTCATAAAAATAGTTTATATGAGGATTTTCAATCAGGTTTTAGAGCACATCATAGCACAGAGACGGCACTGGTGAAAGTTACAAATGACCTCCTAATCGCTTCTGACAAAGGACTTGTCTCTGTCCTGGTCTTACTAGATCTTAGTGCTGCATTTGATACCATTGATCATCACATTCTACCACAGAGACTGGAACACTTAATTGGCATTAAAGGACCCGCATTAAACTGGTTTAAGTCCTATTTATCGGATCGATTTCAGTTTGTACATGTTAATGATGAGTCATCCCTGTATACCAAGGTTAGTCATGGTGTTCCTCAAGGCTCCGTGCTAACCCATACTATTCACCTTATATATGCTCCCTCTAGGAAATATAATTCGGAAACACTCCATAAACTTTCATTGTTATGCAGATGATACACAGTTATACCTATCAATAAAGCCAAATGAAACTAATCAGCTTACTAAACTCCATGCATGTCTCAAGGACATTAAGACCTGGATGACCTGCAATTTTCTGCTGTTAAACTCAGATAAAACCGAAGTTATAGTACTTGGTCCTAAACACCTTAGAGATGCATTATCTAATGATATAGCGAGTTTGGATGGCATTAACTTGGCCTCCAGCACCACCGTCAGGAATCTGGGAGTTATCTTTGATCAAGATATGTCCTTCAACTCCCACATAAAACAAATTTCAAGGTCTGCATTTTTTCATCTACGTAACATTGCAAAAATCAGGCCCATCCTGTCTCAAAAAAACGCAGAAAAGCTAGTCCATGCATTTGTTACTTCCAGGCTGGACTATTGTAATTCTCTATTATCAGGCTGCCCTAACAAGTCTCTAAAGAGTCTCCAGCTGGTCCAGAATGCTGCAGCACGTGTACTGACAGGAACTAAGAAAAGAGATCATATTACTCCTGTATTGGCCTCTCTGCACTGGCTCCCTGTAAAAGAATAGAGTTTAAAATCCTTCTCCTCACTTACAAAGCTGTCAATGGTCAGGCACCATCATATCTCCAGGAGCTCATACTACCCTATCACCCAACTAGAGCATTACGCTCCCAGAACGCAGGATTACTTGTAGTTCCTAAAGTCTCCAAAAGTAGAATGGGAGCCAGAGCCTTCAGTTATCAAGCTCCTCTTCTGTAGAACCATCTTCCTGTTTTGGTCCGGGAGGCGGACACCCTCTCTACCTCTAAGAATAGACTTAAGACCTTCCTCTTCGATAAGAGCTTATAGTTAGGGCTGGACCAGCTCTTAGTTATGCTGCTATAGGCCTAGTCCGAGGACAATGACACACTGAGCTTCTCTCTCCTCCCCTCTCCTCTCCTCTCCATCTGTATACATTATGCCTGTATACATGCCCCATCTCTGCATGTCACTGACTTACTTCTTCCCCGGAGTCCTTGTGCTTTCTAGTCCTACAGGCTCCCATGGATCCTGGCCGCGCCCGGGTCGTGGATCGTGGATGCGCCCACTGCTATGGCCCTGCCTGATCGTGGATGCGCCCACTGCTATGGCCCTGCCTGATCGTGGATGCGCCTACTGCTATGGCCCTGCCTGATCATGGATGCGCCCACTGCTATGGCCCTGCCTGATCGTGGATGCGCCCACTGCTATGGCCCTGCCTGATCGTGGATGCGCCTACTGCCATGACCCTGCCTGACACCCACCACTACTGTCGCTAATATTAGTCACAAGTTTTTCCTCACTCGAATCAAGGGTCGAAGGACAGAGGGTGTCGTCTCTGTACAGATTGTAAAGCCCTCTGAGGCAAACTGTGATTTGTGAATTTGGGCTATACAAATAAAATTTGATTTGATTTGATTTGATATTAAGACATGGCATTGAATTTAGTGCCAGCGGTATAATTTCCTTAAATTTAGCTACAGCACTATCAGATAGACATCTAGTGAAGGAGTTTTTTGCCTAATGGTGTGTAGTCCAGTAATAGAACTTCAAAAGTTATTAAGTGATGGTCTGATAAAAGAGGATTCTGTGGAGAAACTGTTAGATTTTCAATCTCGATACCATAAGCTAGAACAAGCTCAAGGGTGTGGTCAAAACAGTGAGTTGGTTTATGTACACACTGAGAGAAGCCAATAGAGTCTAATAATGAGATAAATGCAGTACTAAGGCTATCATTAACGACATCCACATGAATATTAAAATCACCTACAATTATTACTTTATCTGATTTGAGGACTAGACTTGATAAAAACTCAGAGAATTCAGATAAAAATTCTGAGTAAGGACCAGGTGCTCGATACACTACAACAAATAGAACTGGCTGTAAAGTTTTCCACGTTGGATGTGAAAGACTAAGAACAAGGCTTTCAAATGAGTTATAATTTAATTTAGGTTTAGGATTGATTGACAGACTTAAGTCATAAATAGCTGCAACACTACCTCCTCGGCCGGAGCCTCGAGGAATGTGAGTATTAATATGACTAGGGGGAGTGGATTCATTCAGGCTGACATATTCTTCAGGATGCAGCCAAGTTTCAGTAAGACAGAATAAATCAATATTACAATCTGAAATTAAGTCATTTACTAATACAGCTTTCGATGACAGGGATCTGATATTAAGGAGTCCGCATTTAATTCTCGTCTTGTTTTGAAATTGCAGAGTTGCTGTTAATTTTTATTAGATTTTCATGCACAACTCCTCTTCTGTGGACTTTTGATTTGATTAATTTAATTAATTTAGGTGGTCGGGGGGCAGACACAGTCTCAATGAAGTTTTAGGTGTGCAACTGATCTAATGGAAGCTCAGAGAAGCGTGTAAGACTGCAGCTCTGCCTCCTGGTCTCAACTCTGGGTTGTCAGGCTGGTTGTTGGCTAATGAAATGGGTTAAATTTCTAGAGATGAGAGCCGCTCCGTCCAAAGTGGGATGGATGCCGTCTCTCCTAATCAGACCAGGTTTTCCCCAGAAAGTCCGCTAATTATCAACAAAGCCCACATCGTTTGCTGGACACCACCTCGACAGCCAGCAGTTGAATGATGACATGCGGCTAAACATGTCATCACTGGTTAGGTTTGGCAGGGGCCCAGAGAAAACTACGGAGTCCGACATTGTTTTGGCATAGTTACACACCGACTCAACATTAATCTTAGTGACTTCCGACTGGCGTAGCCGGGAGTCATTACCGCCGATCTTGATGATATATAGGTTTACGTTTAGCTTTAGCCAGCAGTTTCAAATTTGATGCGATGTCGCCCGCTCTGGCCCCTGGGATGCATTCCACTATGGTCGCTGGTGCCTCTAACTTCACGTTTCGTACTATGGAGCTGCCAATAACCAGAGTTGGTTTCTCAGCAGGTGTGTCGCTGAGTGGGGAAAATTTGTTAGAAACGTGAAGCGGCAGATGGTGTAACGTGGGCTTTGGCTTGGTACTATGCTTCCTTCGATCAGTCACCCAGCCGCCCCGCTTTCCCGGCTGCTCGGGAGTTGCCGAGGCACGGCTAGCTGAAGCTACGGTTGCTCGGTCCACACTAGCTAAGGGGGCCTGGCTAACTGCAGCAGTTACAGTCGGAGTTTCCATGCTGCGGAGCCTCGCCTCCAACTCACTATAACGCTACAAATAAACTACACTTAATACATGTACCAGTATCACTAAGGGAGGCAGAGGTGTAACTGAACATCTGGCACACCGAGCAAGAGAAAAGAGGAGAGCGAGAGGGAGAGAGAGAAGCCATCGCTAGCTGATAGCGGCTAAGCTAGGACACGATAGGTTAGCCAGCAGAGCTAGGAGAGCTACAAACAGCAGCAAGCCCAGCGACCAAGCTATAAACACAGAGTATTGTTGAATGCTTTAGTGGACTAGTACGTGCTTAATTATAAGCGGGAATTCAGCCGCTACAGTAAGGAATATAACAATAATCTGCTCGGACGAGCCGGAGCAGCACAGTTACGCTATCACTATCACAACAACAGGAAATGACGCAATGACGCAACACGCTTACCGTAGTACGTACAGGAAGCCGCACAGTCTCAGTAAACTCCTGCTCTCATGGATTATCTAATGATATAGCTAGTTTGGATGGCATTAACTTGGCCTCCAGCACCACCGTCAGGAATCTGGGAGTTACCTTTGATCAAGATATGTCCTTCAACTCCCACATAAAACAAATTTCAAGGTCTGCATTTTTTCATCTACGTAACATTGCAGAAATCAGGCCCATCCTGTCCCAAAAAGACGCAGAAAAGCTAGTCCATGCATTTGTTACTTCCAGGCTGGACTATTGTAATTCTCTATTATCAGGCTGCCCTAACAAGTCTCTAAAGAGTCTCCAGCTGGTCCAAAATGCTGCAGCACGTGTACTGACAGGAACTAAGAAAAGAGATAATATTACTCCTGTATTGGCCTCTCTGCACTGGCTCCCTGTAAAATCAAGAATAGAGTTTAAAATCCTTCTCCTCACCTACAAAGTTGTTAATGGTCAGGCACCATCATATCTCCAGGAGCTCATACTACCCTATTACCCAACTAGAGCATTACGCTCCCAGAACGCAGGATTACTTGTAGTTCCTAAAGTCTCCAAAAGCAGAATGGGAGCCAGAGCCTTCAGTTATCAAGCTCCTCTTCTGTGGAACCATCTTCCTGTTTTGGTCCGGGAGGCGGACACCCTCTCTACCTTTAAGAGTAGACTTAAAGGATAACTACCGTTTTTTAACAACCTGGACCTTTTTTCTAGCAAAATATATGGTCATTTACTCACCCAGATAACTTTGGTGTCATTTGGCGTCGTTCGGACGAAATTAGATCCAGTGTAGCGCCGATATATCCATATAATGCGAATAACGGGGCATCGACACACAGCCTCTATATAACACATTATCTGCCACGAAACTAGTTCATTTCACCAATATTTTCTTACGATATGCTAGTGCTATTCCCCTCTGAGTCCGGGCTCGTCTATTGTCAACATCCGGGGTCTGTAGGTTGATCTACTACCTCTGACCTGGAAGATGTCGTCTCTGAGCTGCGCGCGCACCCGCGACAGCCCGGCTTGTTTACCTGTAGCTGCTACTGCTAGTTTGACCCCAGATGTTGATAATGGACGAGCCCGGACTCAGAGGGGAATAGCGCTAGCATATCGTAACAAAATATTAGTGAAATTAACTAGTTTCGTGGCAGATAATGCGTTATATAGAGGCTGTGTGTCGCTGCCCTGTTACTCGCATTATATGGATATATCGGCGCTACACTGAATCTAATTTCGTCCGAACGACGCCAAATGACACCAAAGTTATCTGGGTGAGTAAATGACCATATATTTTGCTAGAAAAAAGGTCCAGGTTGTAAAAAACGGTAGTTATCCTTTAAGACCTTCCTTTTTGATATAGCTTATAGTTAGGGCTGGCCCAGGCCTGTCTTGGACCAGCTCTTAGTTATGCTGCTATAGGCCCAGTCCGGGGGACAAATGACACGCTGAGCTTCTCTCTCCTCCTCTCCTCTCCATCTGTATACATTATGCCTGTATACATGCCCCATCTCTGCATGTCACTGACTTCACTTCTTCTCCGGAGTCCTTGTGCTTTCTAGTTCTACAGGCTCTCATGGATCCTGGCCGCACCCGGGTCGTGGATCGTGGATGCGCCTACTGCCATGGCCCTGCCTGACACCCACCACTACTGTTGCTAATATTAGTCATATCTCTGTTACATACGTTTCACTACTATTATTGTAATGCATTACTACATACTATCCTTACAGTTAACCACTACTACTGTTATTACTAGTAGTCACATTTCCATTATGTACATTTCATTATTATTGCTGTAATACCTCTTTATGTACTTTCATTCCTGTCAACCATCTATTATAATTGTATACATTGTGATCTCGTTGATCTGCTCTGTACATGCGACATCTATTGCACGTCTGTCCGTCCTGGGAGAGGGATCCCTCCTCTGTGGCTCTTCCTGAGGTTTCTTCCGCATTTTTTTTCCCCTGTTAAAAGGGCTTTTTTTGGGGCAAGTTTTTCCTCACTCGAATCGAGGGTCGAAGGACAGAGGGTGTCGTCTCTGTACAGATTGTAAAGCCCTCTGAGGCAAACTGTGATTTGTGAATTTGGGCTATACAAATAAAATTTGATTTGATTTGAACCCATATCCCAACATCTCTGATCCAAGTCATAACGAAAACATTTTCTGATAATACTGCAGTCACAGTGTCATGAACACTGTGCAAAGAAAACACAGGAACACTGACGAATGAAAACTTGGATTGTCTCACACAATGTGACCACCACCTCACCATGGTCTAACCCCAGCTCACATTCCCTGCTAGTGGGTGCACAATCCAGCACACTTGGTGAATTCAGCCTGACATGATAGGAAGAGCCGCCATCAAGCTAGAGTTTTAGAAGAGACTTTAATAAACACAATTTAATAAAATAAAATTTCACAGCTTCTGTTCCATGCTTGCGACATGTAAGAAAAACAGTGCGACTACCACTGATCTAGCAGCTTTAGAACCCGATAAAACCCTAATCCTGACTCTTCAGGAGTTGTTGGTAACCAAAATGTGAGTGAATTTTGGATAGCAATTTAGCTCCAAATCAATGCTAATGTGTACTGGATATGAACGGCTGGATGTCTTTTTAAGGTGATTGTTATTGTCTTTACAGCTTGCTGTCCCCAAGCAGCATGAACAAATCCATTAATGCACATCAATGGCTCCAGAATACAACAGACAAAAAAAAAAGAAGACATTCTTATACGTGTAAAGGACCTAGTATTTATTCATTAAACAGCATAACCACAGCAAAAGTTCACACCAGTTCAGTGTTTGATAATTTTACAAGAAAAGTTGTTATGTAGCAGGGAGTGTTCTGTGGTTTTACATGTCTTCAATATTAGCTGACATTAACAAATAAAAGTTTTTCCTCCTGGTCCTAAACCTAATGCTCTATAAAGGGTGAAAGTGGTGTTAGCAGGGTTGGTAGTCTATGTAGTCCCTTTCATCACAGTCCTCTCTGTGTCCGTTGAGAAGGTCCTGCCGTCTCCATATTGCCAAAGTCAAAGGTGATGGCTTTGAAGTATTCTGATAGACATCAATGGTTCCAATTCTTCAAAATGACTGCTAATAAAGGCTGAGAAAACAGGGAGAAGAATTAAACCGTAATTTATTTCAGTTTCAGGCTAACATGCAAGCCAAACCCTATGCAGTAAATCATTTCAACAAAAGACCATCTTTCAATAGGATTACACCAGCCACAATGCCCGTCAACTTGTTCACCATCTGACCCATGCATCTACAGCAGTCATTACTACATTATTACATGAGTACTGAAACACCTTTATTTTTTATCTCAGCGACAGCTTTAAGGTTTTGTGACTGATTCCAGGATGGTTGTGACGCTAATGCACTGGAAAAATCTGTCCACACTAGGACAAAATATTTATACAGCAATATATCATGACCATTCCTCTTGAAATACAATTATTGATACGCTGGCGCAATATATTGATATGTTTATTTAAACATGCAGCACATTGGCATGATGGCATACATTGACAAGGTGCAGTCAGTGTGTGTGATAAAGAGGCACTAAGCTAACACTGCACTTTTTATACATTGTTTCATCTCAGTTTCAAATTCTGTGACGCTGACACAACAATGCAGTGAATAAATACATCATTCCTGCACTGGACTTTTGTATTCTTCAGGTAGACAGATATCATGCTGCAGCATTAGATGATTAATTTGCACTGTATTAACTATTGCAGAATAGCTGTAATATGCTACTATCATTGTCATGGGCAGTGTATTGTGAATTTGATTGTATCGTGAGTTACTGCTAGCCCTATTGCCGGCCCTGTTCCACACACAGACATGTAAACCTGGCAAAATACAAAACCCCATTTGTGATACTTCCTGCTACAATGGATGTCTCCTTGCACCAAATTTGCCATGACAAACAAACCCACACACACACATTACCAGCCATACTGTTGGGGCTGGTAATGAACAGTGTACATGGGATGTCCCGATGACTGAGTGGATAATGGCAACATCCCTGATTTGATATTTGTTGCATGCCATACCGCCCCCCCCCCCCCCCCTTGTCCTGTCTGTCTCTATACTATCAACTGTCAAAAGAATATGAAAGAAATAAGGGTGTTCTGATAGATCGGACACTGATCATAATCGGCTGATAACGATACGGTAAGGTCGTTTCTCGATGTGCCGCTAATATGCCACACAGCGCAGGACTCTGCTGCTCACTGGCTGCCAACAGCTAGCAAGCTCTCCTTCTGCTGACATTGTTGTGTCGCAGCCAATGAGTGCGTGACATGCTGGAAGACAGCTTGACATGTCTTTTCCAAGTTTCTGAGATATGGTGTTGATGGGGACATATCTCTCTCTCATTCCATGGCCTGCATGCATGTACACTATGGACGAGCCAAACATTCCTTTGCTTGCATAATAAATCAGGAGTACTTCCACATGTGTCATCACACCTAACAATGATGCGAGAATATGATTCTGAAAGATGTACGGCATGCAACACGAAGGTCGCCCGTGCAAAACGTTCTTGTGGACAGTGGCAGCCCGAGGAGGCAATACATCGAATATGATCCTGTTCTTTGTTGTGCCTATGAAATTAAGTAAAAGCATTGTGAGTTTGCACTATAAATATCAAATGAATTATTTTTACCGTTATTATAACACTATAAGACTTTTTCATTATACTTTTCCAATCTTAAGCTTTGATTTACATTGAAGATACTGATTTGAATGTGTTATTGTTCCAATAAAAACGTTCTATTAAAAGCTTGTGTCTCTATTGTGTTAGCGGCTTGTAATTTTAGATTAACTTGACTTTATGATGTTACACACATTCTGACTACATGGTCATGTAATACAATCACCAGTTTTGTTCTTCTCCAAGCATGATGACCATTAGAGTGACCATTCTTAACTTATAGGCTATTATAACACCCATCACTCACTCGGAATGACCTAATTTGGCTGGTTTTAGAGAAGAGGTTTGTCTAAAGAAATGTTATTTAAAATAAAACTGTACTAGGTATCTCCATACAATCACTGGGTATTGTTCAACAACATCTTAGGGAATGCAGTAATAGTTTATTTGAAATGAATTTATGATTTTCTGTTAAATGAGAGAAAAGTAAAGGAGTCCCCCTTTCATATTACCACAAAAATGCAATTTCTGCCTAAATTACAGCTATGTTTTCAGGTTCATTTTTCAGGATTTTTTTTAAGTGAATTAACTTATGACTGACTGGTGATGTAGGACAGACACCTTGTTCATAGCTCAGCAAATATTAGTAGGAAAAGAGTGAGCATTCTCAAGTAATGGGCTTTTTTGTCATCTTTCCATTATGCGGACTGGCCTAATTTGTCTGTTTTACAGAGATTGGGGTAGTTCTAAATAATACCCCCAAAAACAAATTTTGCCCCAAATAAAAGTTCACAACAATCCATTTCATGAATAGGAGACCCTGAAGATTAAAAAAAGCACAGTTGTGTTTTGTTCTACCTCGGGTAGGGGTATCTCAAAAACTAAAGCCTTTTTTGAGGACTTGCTGCTAGACTGTTAGCCAGTCTGGGTTGGCAGACTGAGCTGTGGTCTCGGAGGCCGCGATAACTCCTAGTGAGGTGTTTGAGCTGGCAGCAGAGGCTGCGTTGGATGAAGCCTAGAAGCTAAGGCAGCGCACGCAGTCCATACACCGGTCTGGGCAGTCGAGTTCTGTGGCTCAGCTACTTCCGGAGAGGCGTAGCAGTCTCAAGCAGACTTGCTTTGCTGAACAGGGCTCCTCACAGAGTTCAGGAAATACAAGGCAGGGGTGTCTGCGACAGTCAGCATTTCTGCCCTCACTCTCGGGAGTGCACCAAGCATGCGTCTGCTAACCCTCGCCAGTGCCCTGACGGTACACATCCCCCGAATTGCAGGCAGTAACCAAACTGCAGGGTACCGATCATCCATGGGCATGAGGTGCACTGCCATTCTGGCCTGCAAGATTTCTGCCCTACTGGGGAAAGGTGCATATATATTTATATACACACATCTTTATTTGTAAAGAGTTAAGTTGCCTGTAACAAAAATCGAGTAATATTGTGCTGATCCCTCAACTGTTTATCGCCACCAGCTGGTAGTTTTTGGTATAGTTAATTATCTTAAGTTTCATTTTCTCACCATGTGCTCAGTTGATTAGCTAGCAGCCTACAGTGTGTGCAGCATTTTCTTTATGTTACAGCCTTGGGAAAGATTTGTCCATGAGTATAACTCAGATATTGTTTAAATTCATATTTTTTGTGTTGATTAAAATTCATAGTTGTTCTAAAAAGGGCAATATGCTACTACAGTAAGTTAATGACCGCTTTAAAGCTGCAAATCTTTGCTTTGTCTTCATTTCATGTACATATACAGTATGTATCGTGTACAATGTGTATTGATTTGTTATTTTTGTTGTGTTGTATCAGTTTTACAGAAACATTAAACCGCAAAACCAGAAGACGGATTGTGGGAGTTTTTTTTTTGCTATCTGACTAGCATTGTTCTGCTACACCAGTGTGAGTACAGAATAAATATAGTTTTTTCAAAAGTAAAAACTTAACATAGATATAATAGTAAATATTAGGTTTTCTGGAATACAAAAATTAAAAATTGGAAAAAAAAGTTTTTTTAAATTGTGTATGGTCTTTACAATTAAGGGTCTTTTTTTAACCCAATTAATAATAATCTTTTGAACCTTTTCAATCAGCTTTCCGAGCCTGTCATTCCACTGAAAGTAGTAAATTACATTCTACTACTATGGACTCAAACTCTACCTTGGTGCTTCTGTTACTGGATCTCGGCACTGCATTTGATACCAAAGACCATGGCATACTGTTAGATTGACCTTGAAAAGTCAATTTGGCATCTTTGGCCTGGCTCTCGCTTGGCTAAAGTCTAATCAATCGCATAGAACACTATGTATTCTTATGATAATATTACAATATTTACCAATGCAAAGTATACAGTCCCCCAGGGCTCTGTTTCACATCTTGGCCCAATTATTTGTAGTTATTGGAATACATTTCCACTGCTACGTGGACGATACTCAGCTGTATGTACCTATAAGAGCAGACAATCTTTCACAGATTCCACATTTAGAGACCTGCTTGTCTGCGGTGAAAAATGGATATCAGAGAATTTCCTGCTCTTACATTCGGATAAAACTCAGATGTTGGTCATTGGCACCGCTTGACAGAGACACCATTTTGATAAGGTAATGGTTATTCTTGACAACCGTGTTATTTATTCAAGTTCAACTGTCAAGAATCTTGGTGTTACATTTGATTCTACCCTCTCTTTTGATTAGCACATTAGAGAAATTATCAAGATCACATTTTACCACCTACGCAACTTAGCTCAAATTAGGTCTTTCCAGTCCATGGCTGATGCAGAGATCATAATTGATGCCTTTGTTTCATCTAGACTGGATTACAGTAATGCTTTATTTTCAGGTCTGCCACATGAGAGCACTAAATGTCTGCAAATGGTTCAGAATGCTGCAGCTAGAGTTTTAATTTTTATCATATTATTACAATCGCAGCCACACTTCATTGGCTCCCAATTCATGTCAGATCATATCTGTAAGAAAAGTTAATTTTTGAGTCTCATTCACAACTCGTGCTGATGCTTTGGATTTCCCAACTTGTCATATACCGACGCATTGGGGTGGTGACCGACCTGTCCATTAATCCCAAAACGTCAGTAATTGATGAGTTGAGAATGACACTCAAAATTACAAATAGGACCTTTAAACATGGAGTAAAGTAAAGAAGATAACTTCTCACTTATTTTTAATAACAATATATGTCACACAGCTGCTGTCATTAACCTGAACTTTTCATAAGCCAGGCAACAGCCGACTACTTTATATCAGTTTTTGATTCTAATAAAAATAATTTTGATTAACAAGTTGCAATGTACTCTGCATGTAGAAGAGAGCAAGGCATCTTGTCACATTGGCAAGTTGTCACACTGTTTATATATCCAACAATAAAGCTTTGTAAGAATTCTAACTGTTGCATGTGAAACTTATTGTTCACAAGTCATTGTGACACAACTGACGATGTGTCGAGCTGGTGGCACCGCACGATCAGTGCCTAATTACACCCCACCCAAGAGGATCTCAATTGCTGTGCTGATTAATTTACTCTGGGATCTACAACAACTAGTCCTATTAAGAAGTCTGATGTCTGGTGTCAAAACCAGTGACCGCTGCGAAAGGGCAGATGACAACCTGGGAAAGACCTGGTGACAGCCTGGAGAGACTGCTGACAGGAGGTAAATAGACCCCACCGGGGCTGGCCTGGGCTAGCTACCCATGCGGGCAGGAGCCAGACAGTGACTAGGATCCACCCAACTACTTGCTACGAAAAGTTCCAAAGGAAAAATACCCCTTGAGTCTGCGAGAGCAGGGGTGGAAGAAGACTCATCGGCGGACCACACGGCTATGGACCTTGCAATGGAAACGACAACGAATGAAATGATCAGCATGGAAGTTGAAGGAGCAACAGCACTGGCAGGACACAAGTTACAAAGCTGCATCTGTGGCTGGAAAAAGATAACTTCAGAAAAGGGGCTAAAGAACCATCAGGGTAGGAAAAAGTGCTTGAGAGAGCGAAGCAAGGGGCCTCGCATTGACCACTACTTCCTCAGAGGTAGGGCAAATCAGTCGAGTGAAGCCCAGTGGCAGGATACTCACCACAGTTCACAGGGTATCAGAACCCCAGACGAAGCCCAACCAAGCACTGATCCACCAACGGACTTCGGTCGAGAGCCCACTCAGCCACAGTCTGCAGTAGAGAGGAAGATGGATGGATGTAAGCCTCAGATATTGTGGCCTAAATCCTGCCAGAAACAGGAGTGGGAATCCACCGACACAGACCTTGTCCATCTCTTAGAAGGTCTGAAGGGGTGCACGGGAAGAAAGCTGGACAGGATCGGGGATGTGATCTACAGCTATGGAGCAGAGAGGTTTGGGGTGAAAAGGCAGAACCAGAGGACACAGAAGGAGTCATCAGCCCATCTGAAGTCCAGGAGGCAGCAGGAGATTGAGAGACTGGTGAAGGAAAGAAGGTGCCTGAGGAAACAGTGGAAGAAGGCAACAGAAGAAGAAAGAAAAGGACTTGAGGCACTGCAGGGTGACATCAAGCAGCGTCTGGCAACACTGCGACGTGCAGAATGCTTGAGAAAGCAACATAAGAAGAAGGAACGAACGAGGACTGCCTTCTACAGAGATCCCTACAAATTCACTAAAAACCTCTTCGTCAAGGAGAAAACTGGGACCCTCAAAGCACCCATAAGGGAACTAGAGGAGCACCTGAGGAAGACCTACTCAGACAAACAGAGGCATGTGCCAGTCAGCATTCCGGATGACATGCCACCAATCCATCCATCTGAGCACCAGATGGAAACAAGGCCCTCTAAATGGAGCGAAGTTGAGAGCACAGTGAGGCGGGCAAGAACAGCCTCAGCCCCTGGGCCCAACGGCATACCATATAGGCTCTATAAGAACACGCCGGGCGTCTTGAAGTACCTCTGGAAGCTGATGAAAGTGGCATGGGAAAAAGGAATCATACCAAAAGGCATGGCGGAGGGCAGGAGGGATCCTGATTCCTAAAGAGAAAAATTCCTCAACCATCAACCAATTCCGCCAGATCAGTCTTCTGAATGTGGAAGGAAAGATATTCTTCAGTGTGGTGGCCCAGAGGCTCTCAGTATTCCTGCAGAAGAACAACTTCGTTGACACCTCAGTGCAGAAGGCAGGGATAAGTGGTTTCTCAGGCTGTCTGGAACACGCAAATGTCATCTGGCACCAAGTACAGACGGCCAAGAAGGAGAAGAAAGACCTGCATGTAGTTTTTTTAGATCTTGCCAATGCCTTCGGGTCAGTGCCTCATGAGATGTTGTGGACCGCGTTCAACTTCTTCCAAGTCCCAGAGGACATCACCAGGCTGGTCAAAGCCTACTTCCAGGACCTCCAGTTTTGTGTCACAGCACAGGCTAGTACAACTGCCTGGCAGCACCTGGAGACGGGCATAATGGCGGGCTGCACCATCTCCCCACTGGCGTTTACTATGGCAATGGAGCCTGAGCGTGAGCCTCCCTTCAGGAAGCTCACGACCACACCAGAGCAGCACTTGACCACAGTCACAATAGACAAAAACACTACTATGACTTGAGACGCCTTCAGGCTACCTTTGCTGTTGGTGACCTTGTCAGGGCCAAGTCCCACCCTAGATCTGACGCACAGTCCAACTTTACAGCAGTGTTAATTTTGTCAGACGAGACGAAAAATATTCGGCAACAATGTTTTTTTTCATGACGAAAACGAGACGAAGATGAGACGAAATCAATGCCCTTAAACACTGACTGTGACGAAATTAACACGCATTTTTTGTTTGTGAAATCTACTTAATCAAATAAAAACTTAATAAAATGTCTCTTTCTTTTTTCGTCACAGACTTTTAAATTACAATCCAAAAAGTGCCTTCACTTTAGTTTTTTTCTCCTCCTGCGCTGCTGCCAGGGGAGTGTGTGTGTGTGTGTGTGCCTGAGTGAGGAGCACACACAACACCGGTGCTCTGTACTAAGTGCGGCGAGTACAAATAGAGCTTCTCTGGTGAAACATGCTACAGAGTAATTTCACGCGTTAACAATAAATGTATTCCTGCCTGATAAAACGTATTAACCGTACTAACCCTCCTGAGATGTCGTAGCTTCATCTGGGTCGATTTACCTGCTTAAAAAAATTAAATTTGGTGGGATCTTTGGCAACCTATTACCTATCTTACTTCAGACATCACGTCAGCAGAGTTTCTGGTTCACATCGGTGTGGCACGGGCCGACAGAAAGCAGCAACACGTGTCTTTGCAGCTGCTCCTCTAGCAACGTAGCATTCCTAATCAACATGTGGAGCTACTTCATCAGGTAATAATGACATAAATCTTGTGAGATGAGTGAGAAAAAGACTAAAATGAATCTATTGGTTTGACTAGATAAATTGTGATTAACATTACTGTCAATCTGCTTTCAAAGACTAAAGAAAGACGATTGACTAAAACTTCACTAAAATACTTTGGATTTTAGTCGACTAAAACTAGACTAAAATACTTTGGATTTTCTTTGACTAAAACTAGACTAAAATGCCAAGACTTTTCGTCGACTAAAATGTGACTAAACAAAAAGGAATACAAGCTAACTAAATCTGACTAAAACTAATAAGGGCATTTGACACAAGACTAAGACTAAAACTAAATTGAAAAATAGCCGACAAAATTAACACTGCTTTACAGCTAAACTGGCACCCCTGTTCACAGGCCCATTTCAGGTCAGTCAGAAGCTGGGGAATGTCATTTATAGACTGACTAGGCTGGACACTGGCGCGGATGCTGGAGTCTTTCATGTTGTGAACTTGCAACCATTCCACACTTGGGACTCAGTTTCTACCAGCAGGGGCACCTCTCCTGTGAACGCAGAGCGGGACGACCCTGGGGACTTGGACAGTGATTGCCATGTCACCTGGACTGACCTCCCTGTTGCAGACATGAACTGTGACATGCCTGGTGTGGCTGACCCATTTCCCATGGACTGTGATGAACTGTGACTGTGTCAGACACTGACCCGGACCATATTGGACGATATGACTTAAGACCAAGACATCGCCCCCGAATCACATCTGGTTGGTCAGACAACAGATGGACAAATACTTACCATACTGGGAGACTTGACCTGAAATAGACAGTTGGGTTGTTGAGTTTATTGGTTTATATGACTAGCAGATAACCAGTGCAATACAGAGTTACATTGTTAGGGTTCTAACCCCGAAGGGGTAGAACCCTTCTAAGATTGTACCGGTTTATTAGATTGTACCGGTTTATTATTATTATTAGGGTTCTAACCCCGAAGGGGTAGAACCCTTCTAAGATTGTACCGGTTTAGTATTAGGGTTCTAACCCCGAAGGGGTAGAACCCTTCTAAGATTGTACCGGTTTGTTATTATTATTATTTGTTGTCTGCCGCTTGAGCTCAAATTCCCGTGAGCTGGAATGGCCCAGAAACTTGAAACTTGGCCCAATGATTGGAAATGATGTGCATCAACTTTTATTAAAATATGAGCGCAGTCGGCTAGATGGTGGCGCTGTAATTAAGGTTTTAAAATGCGTTTTTCAGAAATTCACCATTCTCACACCGTAAGTCCGATTGACTTGAAATATGACACACAAGTGCAGCTCGATGTGCTCTACAAAAAATATCATTGGACCATATAGGTCCGCCTAACTAGATTTTTTGCTAATTTGCATAATGTGAAAAACAGTAAAGTGAATAAAACTTTTGCAAAATTGACCCTATCAACACCAAATTTGGTATACAGCCTAGGGGGATGACAAGACAAGTTTCTATTATAAATGAGCCAGATTGGTCAAAAAACATGGCCGCCATGGACCAATTAATATCCGCAATGGGCGGAGCTTAGAAATGATTGACCATAACTCCTACACCCTTTGACCTATCATCACAAAACTTGGTGGGCAGGTCCACAACGGGACTGGGAATCTGCCTACCAAAGCATTTTGAGCTCAACCCATAGGGGGCGCCATAAATGCCACACATGCGTATCTCAAAGACCATTGGACGGAATTTCACCAAATTTAGTATGCATGCTCTAGGGGTGACTATTAACTAATATCTTGACCGCCATGTTGATAGGTGAAAGTGGGCGTGGCCTGTTCCTCATTAACCGCCATTGTTTGCTTTTTAATCATTTATGGTGAGCCAGAAGGACCTACAGACATGAAACTTGGTAGGTCTAGCGTAAATGATGTCCAAATGCTGCTTAAAACATTTGATCACAATCGGCCTAATGGGGGCGCTATAACATAAGAGTGTAAGCTTCAAAAGGCTCTCCCCACGAACCTATGAGTGCTATTGACTTGAAATTTCTTGTACATGTCCTCCTAATAGTACTCTACAAATAAAGCCTCTTCAGGGTGGCTTCAGGGTGGCTGGTTTGGGACGAAAAAGGTTAGAACCCGCGGATTGCCGCTTGCGGCTATATATTTTTTTGCATTTGTTGTGTTTATATTGTGTGTCTTGCCTTCTGGGTTCGCCACTGGTTAGATTTACATAAGTGGTTGTTGAAAAAAAAAGTGGGATTTGACGCAGTACTTTTCCAACTTGTATTTTGGGATGTGGACTAATCTTTTACTTTTATACTCGGTCCAATGATATGTATATCAGTTTGCTGAGCATCCTATCTTACCCTGTGTGTTACGGCTAGGGGTGTAACAACACACAAAAATCACGGTTCGATATGTACCTCTGTTTTGAGGTCACGGTTCGGTTCATTTTCGGTAGGGTACGGGAACAAAATGTAAAACATAAATTTGCTTGTTGTTTATTCGGAACTTTTGTAAACCAACAATTTATTGTAACATCATACAAAATATGAAAAAAAAAAAAAAAATAGAATGCTGTTGTAAAGTGCTGCCTGGTAATAAGTTAGATTAATTATTTTCACTGTCTCTTTAAGTCCCTCTGCCAGGTTTGCACTGGTGTGTTGTTCATACGGGCTGAGTTGTTAAGGAGAGGCTGCTTCCCAAAGTCAGCTGCGTTTGCACTAAGGTCATTTATGATATTCACACTTGGGTGGTGCCGTTTCAAGTGCCGCGGCACAACGCAGAACTTCAGCCGAATTTAGCACAGAACAGACCGGAAGTCTGACACGAAACAACAACAATACATCCGGTTGATTTTCAAAATAAAACACTCCGCGTTGATACAAGCACAAAAACCTCAAAAAAGTAATCAACAAATATGCGCTCTTCTTCTAATCCTTCAGTAGGAAACACTTCGTGTTGTTCTGTTTATAACACGTATAACTGCAGTCGTGTGTGATTATGTAATTATCACAGGAATTCCTCGGTTTCGTTTCTCCAGCTGTTCGGCGGAACTGCACCGTGCTGGCCTCGTCTTTCTCTGTTGCAATATTTAACCAGGACGCCGAAGTGTTCCCAAGCAGGAGACTTAAGCGACAAGGGAGGGTCTTCAAGCTCTGGTTTCGCGCTAGCATTAGCCATGATGTAAACGGGCTGCACGTGTAGCTGCAGGCAGAAAATAAACACACGCAACTTCTGTTCCGGAAACTCACCCGTGCACAGCCCTGTACCGAACCGAACGTCCTGTACCGAAACGCTTCAATACAAATACATGTATTGTTACACCCCTAGTTACGGCTAACTTTTCATTGAGTTTATGTATTACGAAATGCTAAGTGAAGCTTGGTTACTTCTTCTGCTGTGTACGGCTGAAGACAGCCTTATTTTCACCAGGGGGAAATATCTAACAGTCATAGTTATTATTAATGTAGCGCCACTAGGTGGCACCTCCTTTTGTTTTAATGGGTAATGTGACCCATACGATGAAGAAGAGTAGGTTTTTACTTCCGCTCCCTATGAGAACAAGGATGCCGCCAACAGAGCGAAGACTTCCCTTTTTATTTTGTTTTATTTTGTAAAGTGTTGGTAGAAGAACCTCGGCCTGTGTTCATTTACATGTATGACTATAACATTAGTGCTGTAGAGACCTGGCATGGTATGGTCAGTAGCTTAATATGAATAAAAGTGCCGTGCGGAAACCCCCACACGTTGCCTGCCGTCTCTTGAGTAACCGGCAGGCATGCAAACTGGTAAGGGGAGAAAAAGGTGAGAACATTGCATGGATAGAGAAACCGGGTACAACTAGGGGGGTCCGGGGGTATGCCCCCCTGGAAGAAAATTTTGTCAATTTCAACAATTAGATGTATCAATCTGGACTACTCTGAAGAGAAAATTGAAAGATTTGTTTAACTTAAAAATTTATTATTTACCAAGGCATTGTATCAGCAGGTTAAAGACAATAGGCATATAGAAATTGCACAAAAGACCAGCTCAGCCCTAAAGCCTGTACAAGACAAAACAAGATGACAAAAATCACTTAATAGTAGTTTATTTATTATCTATTATTATTACAGTCTTCCACTGCATTTTGGGAGATGGTAATCAATGTTCAGGCACAGCAAGCAGAAAAAAAGATCAAATTTGATCATGTTTATATTACAATAATTACTAACTTACTTACTACTTAATTTGTACTCTAAATTGATGTTTAACTCTACTTCTATTTGGTACGTGCTAACGGGCTTTGCTATTGGTTTATTTTGGAGAGGCAGCCCACCTGGGAGGGGGTGACTCTCTCCATCTCATGTGAGGTGGAGAAGGGGGAGAAACCTGGGGCACATGCTGACGGGCTGGGTATTGGGGCAGTGGCAGCCTGGTAGCAGCCCACCCAGCCTGCTTGATCCACCTAACAAGCCTAGAGACACTCTTGCAGCAAAAAGCAGCTCCAGGTAATGAGTGAAGAGGTCAGCGTGACGTGTGAAGAGGTCAGAGTGTTACTATAGCTCAAGCAACGCCAAAAACAGCCATTAAACAGAGTTTCTCTGTTAGCTAACAGTTTGAGTCAAGCACTGAGAATGAAACCAACAAAGCAAACCAATTAGAGGCCGAGTAGAGCAGGTATGATTGCACCCTCTGCTGTTTAAACAGAACAATACAATGATAAAGACAGACAGAAGAATGCATTCATACCAATTTCCCCTGGTAGATTTATGAGCTTTAAGAGCAAAATAAGCACATGATAGGTTGGTAGATATCGTCACAGTCCCACAGCGGTATTGCAGTATTTTTTTATCACAATATTGCAAAATTCTGTATATAGTTAGATCCCTCTGATATACCACTCAGTACGATTTTGTGTAGTCCTTGAGGCTAATCTCACCTACAGTTTTTGTTGAATAATAAACAACCCCTTGTCTGCATTTGTCATTTGTCTGCATTTGTCACAACCATTCTAACATCGAGACTATTTTAGCCTTTTGCAAAGAATCACTATAGCAAGTTGGTGCACTGCTTCAGATTCCATCTTGTTTACATCTGCTTCCCCATGAGGAAGTTCATTCTTGGTGGTGGGGCATTTCTCCCATCTGGCACTATAACCGTATCAGTGGTGGACAGTAACGAAGTAAATTTACTTGAGTACTGTACTTAAGTACAGTTTTTGAGTATCTGTACTTTACTTGAGTATTATTTTGGGGGGATACTTTTACTTTCACTCCACTACATTTGAAGGACAAATATTGTACTTTTTACTCCACTACATTTCTATTGATGCTCTCGTTACTCGCTACTTTTGATCTCACGTCAGCTGATGATTTTTTTTTTTTTTTTGCAAAATTCAGAGAAAATAAACTGTTTCTGCTGATTCGCGTATGGTTTGTCTTAGTCGTATTGCCGTACCTGTACTACGTCATGAGCACCCGTGGCCTTATCTCAAACCCATGTTTGAGATTTTTGTCACAAAAACTGATTCGTTTCAGTTTAAATGTTTGTTGTGCTTACCAATTGCATCACAGACTACAAACACTCGTCTTCCAACCTGAAAAAGCACGTCGCGGTATGTAAAGTAGCTACTAACGTTAGCTAGCTTAATGTTTGTGAAATAGAGTGTGTGTGTGTGTGTGTGTGTGTCTGTGTCTGTGTGTGTGTGTGTGTGAGAGAGAGAGAGAGAGAGAGAGAGAGAGTGGGTGTGCACGCGTTAGTGAGGTGCGGCTGTCTTTGATGTGGGTTATCCGGCTCATTTTTGGCTGTGATGTATGATATAAGTAAAGTAAACTAGCCAATAAGTTGTTTATCCGTAAATGTCAATATCAGTTCTTGTAGTGCCTACATCTACATCTTTTTTATGTAGAGAAAGCATGGATGTCAGATGCAAAAATATACTGAACTGACCGCAGCTGTCTGCAATATATTTCATGTGTTGATGAATGCAGCTGAGTCTGTGTTCTGAGGCTTCTTGCCTTTATTTGCTTATTTTTGAGCTATAAACTGTCTGTAGCAGAATTAGTGTATTGTATAATGACATTAAGCTACTTTCCTTTCCTGTATTTCCTGAGATATTTTTAAAATACTTTTACTTAAGTAATTTTTTAAACAAATACTTTAGTACTTTTACTTAAGTAATATTTTGACTAAGCTACTTTTACTTGTATTGGAGTAATATTTGACAAGGAGTATCTGTACTTTTACTCAAGTAGTGAAGTTGTGTACTCTGTCCACCTCTGAACCGTATTAATATCCTGCAGTGCTGGGGTGGGGAACCTTTTTCCTATCGAGGGCCATTTCAATTTTCATACCATCCCTCAGGGGCCATGATTTTTTTTTTTTTTTTTTAAGGTAAGCAGCTCACAACATATTTTTATGGCCTTTTAAACTTAATTGCAATAACATGAATATCATGACCATTAATTAATGTTTTAGCCAATTTGATCCATCTCAGTGTATCTTATTGTTTTAATCCAATTCATGTTTTAATAATCTGTTCCTGTTGGTTTTATAGTCACTGATGTTTAGTAGTTTGAGCAGTAGATAACTTTATAATGTACCTCAAATCATGAAATTAAAAAAATTCAGCCCTCTAAAATGTCATATATCAGCTTTAAATCACTCGAAAATGACAGGTCTGAGTTATATTCCCCCTGAATTCAGTCTGCTATTGAAAGAAAACTCCCTGTTTCCACTGAACAACTTCATCTCAGATTGATAGTAGACAACCTTGTAATGTACCTCAAATCATTTCAGAGCATTCTGATGTGAAATTAAAGAAAAAAATCAGCAACCTAAAATCTCATAGCAACTTTAAATCACTCGAAAATGACAGATTTGAGTTGTCTCATATAAGGCTATTACTAAACTAGAAAAATTGCATTTCCTGCGAAAATACAGTGTGAATGCTGACGGCTGAAGTGATTCTGCAAAATCTGCTGAATGTGCTGGAAAACACTTGCCTAATGCATAAAAAATGCATAAAAGTATGAGAATGGTCAAGAATTTGCAGAAAAAGCAGATTTTTTCAAAAGCTGAAAAGTAAGAAAGGCTGAAAAGTAATAGGTTGAAAGAGCCTAAAAAGCTGAACAGTTTGATAGTTGAACGGTTTCTATAGCTGAACATAAAGCTGAATGTTTTGATAGTTGAACAGTTTCTCTAGCTGAACATGAAGCTGAATATTTTGATAGTTGAATGGTTTCTATAGCTGAACATAAAGCTGAAAAGGGGGAAAAGCTGAAAGTAATAGGCTGAAAGAGCTTAAAAAGCTGAACAGTTTGACAGCCAAACAGTTTCTGTAGCTGCACATGTGCTGGAGCAGTAGCAGAACCAAAGTTGAAAATGTCCCCATAAGAATGAATGGGAAAACACCTCCCAAACACCTGCAGGTTTAGAAAAAAGTGTAATGGTTATGGCCAAAATATGAGTACAGTGAGTAACAGGAGACATTGCTGAACCATGTGATGTGTTTTTTATTTCTGTAGAGTGAAAAATGAGGGCACAAGAGCGAGAGACAAAACCGGTACCGTCTGCTCCACTCCAGAGATTTAGGCTCAAAGTTAACACTGAGGCTTATGGGGGAGTTGCTGGAGTGCTTGTCACTCAAGGGCTTCTACAGCCAAAAGTTTAAGTCGCACATCTGAAATAAGACCATCATATGAAAGCCAACAAGATTTCCTACATTTTTATGTATATATTGTCTATGTGAAGTAAAAGCTGTGGGACCCAAATCAAGCTGAAGAGAGTTTTTTCTAAAGTTTTTGCAGCTGCTCTCCACTCTAGCGATGATGTCACCCACTCTAGCTCACGCAATACACACCCATTATAAACCCAGAAGAGGAGCTAAAAATCCTTCAAACTAAAACTGTGATAATTTCAAAACCGTAAAAGATTTAAAAAAGCTGAATACATGCTAAATAGTTCAAGGTCTTGTAAATACTTTAAAGTTGGAATGGTGTCTCTAGCTCAAAGTATGACGGAGCAGAAGAGGTTGAAAGTGGATGAGTTTTTGAAAAGGATTTGCAGATTTTCCCATTTGCTTCCATATTAATTTTTTTTCTGAAAAAGCTGAATATTTGAAAAAGCTGAAAAGCTAAAAAGCTGAAAAGTACAAGGCTGAAAGAGCATAAATAGCTGAACATTTTGATAGTTGAACGGTTTCTATAGCTGAACGTATGCTGAAGTAGTAGCAGAGCGAAATTTGAAAAAATCCCCATAAGGATGAATGGGGAAAATTTGGCAGAAAAAGCTGAATATTTCCAAAAGTATGAAAGATAGAAAAATGAAAAATAGAAGCAGTAATGTCCTTAACGAGCTGAACATTTTGATAGTTGAATGGTTTCTGTAGCACAAAATTTGAAGGAGAAGTAGCGAGCTGAAAAACGTACGGAAGAAGAATAATAACTTTAATAAATTCCAGAAGAACAATAGTGTGAATGCTTTGAAGCATTCACACTAATTAGCTACTGACCACGAAGCTAGCCTGCGTCACGTTGTCCTGGTCCGCTCGCGGTTTGGATCAAGCTGCTTGCTGGCCGCTCAAACTCCGTCGGAGAGCGACAACTTTATCCACCGCTCTTGTCCTTTCAGGTCATCCAGTTTAGCATGTTTCGCGCTGTAATGACGCTCAAGGTTTGCCTTTTTCATTACGGCCAGCGCGTCCCCACACACCAGGCACACGGGCTAGCCTCTCACTTCCACAAAGAAGAATTCATAAGTCCATTTGTCCTGGAAAGAGCGACACTCCGCATCAACTTCTCTTTTTTTTAGTAGCCATGTTCCGTCTCCACACGTTGTTGTCACCTGTCAATCACTGAGGACACGACGCGATGACAGTTACGCTGATGTTGTGTTCAATGACCTTGCTCATGGCCCGGAAAGACAGACACCAGCCGCGGGGGCATTTAATTGTGGGTAAACTTATCGCCTCGCGGGCCGGACCAAACAGTCTCGCGGGCCGTATACGGCCCGGAGGCCGGAGTTTCCCCACCCCTGCTGTAGTGTGTGCACTTTTAGAAATTAGATTAGATTAGAGGAAAACATATGATAAGTCTCTCCTCATGTCCGTGTCCACTATTTTTAAACTTCTGTAGTCTGAGCCCTTTGAGAGACAGCTGAGTGAAAGAGACAAAATAGATAGAGTGATAAAAATGTATTATAGTCTGTAGTTACTTTAGTGGAGCTTGTATGACATGGGTGAAAACATTTGACCAAGACTGACTTTGACTGACTTTTGAGGCAGAAACAGCCTCTACTGACTTAAATCAAGCTTGAAATTTTTTTTTGTTTTTTGTTTAGGCCTACCAAACCCTAGAATTTGCGCAAGGATCACATAATTGAAAAAAAAAAAAGAAAAAACTACTACTCTTTCTGAATGTGGTGGTTTATGCAAAAACCCTTACTTAGCCCATGGTGGCAAACAGGGCCTTATAGGTCATTAATCAGAATAACTTTACACCACAGAGAGAGCTATAATAAGATTGTGTAAGAGCTGTAGCTGTTGCTACCAAAGAAAGTTATGGCCACAGCTGATCACTATCTGTCCTCTAACTGTTCATGTTCTGCATGCTGTCTGCTCTTTTAACAATGAGAAAAACTACTCACCTAATCAAAGCATGAATATTGCACTAACAAATGTGCTACTAACGGTGTCTCATGTCACCCTAAAACATTGTACTGACCTTAACCCATCAACTTTGCTCCCTACAGCTCAAAATGGAGGAGCACATCCATGTCTGTGTCAAAACCACAGGACGCATTATTTTGACACACCCCTTATTAACCCTAACTTTGTCTTCTTTGTAGATGGTTCTGCTATGAAAAATCCGACCGATGGATCCCCTTGTGTCTCATATGCAATATGTACTGAGAATGCCATAGTTGAAAATGCTAAACTTCTTGTCTGCTCGGGCAGCTGAAATTTTTGCAGTAACTCATTTTTTTTTAAATTCTAGGAACAGGAAACGACGTCACAGTTTTACAATGACTTGAAATATGCAGTTAATGTCTGTCATAACTTACGTTTCCCTACTTCTACAGCGAACTTATAGCACATAGAAGTCCCATCGGTAACCTCTTGTCTGCATTACTTCTACCTGTCTCTGTAGTGGTATGCAAATGTCAAGCTCATACAGGTTCTGTTGTCCCGGTGTCAAAGGCAGCTGCTCTGTCATCTGCCTCCCCCACTCTACAGATGCTTATGTCTGTCCAACACCCTTAATGATGTATTTTTGCTTTAAACAGGAGCTGAGGTTTTTAAAAAAAAAAAATAAACAAAAAAAAACAAAACAAAACCTCATCTAGCCTCATGAAGGCTGCATGAAGACACAGTACTGCAAAAAGCTATATTCCCTTTTTGGCAAATTTGACTCATGGTCTTGACCATGAGTCAAAAGGGGGGATGTTGGATATTGTAAATAGATTGTGGTATACGCCAGGATTTTCAACTTTTGCCGTATTTTTTGTAAAAATGGTGTAATTTGTGCAACTAATAATGTTGGCAGAGGTGTAGCAATGCCCCTGTCAGCCATCCTAAACCTGAAGGTCCCTTTGAGCATTTAATGATGGATTGTTGACATGTTTCCGAAATGGATTGAATGCTTCCAATGTAAAAATGCTACAGTCGCTTCAGTTTGCTCTCAGTAACAAAAGCATTGTTGAGAGACGTAATTCCATGTTGAGGGCCTTCGATCTAAATTAACTAGCGATAATGGGTCTTATTTTATAAATAGTGTAATTCAAAGCTTCTCTGAAAGCCTGTAGATAAACCTAAAAAAAAACAAAAAAAAAAACATGTCTACCATCCAGCTAGTGGAGGTGCAGTGGAATAGGCTAACCAGACCCTGAAAACAAAACTAACAAAATTAGTGACAGAAACAAATGTATTAATAGTTGAGGTTTTACCTCTTTAATGTTGCATTAATTAACCTGCATTAATGTTTATGAGAGACTGCCCACATAAGACAACTCGATTGTCTCCTTATGAGGTACTGACTGGCTGTCCTATGAGAATGATGAACAGCCTGTTTCCTCAAAACAGTTTAACTCTGACAGGAATGGATGATGACATGTTAAAATATTGTTGTGAGCTTAACTATGTCTTGAAGCTTTTCTTCCCTCAGGTAAAAGCTGCCCCATCTGAGCCTAACTCCACATCTAGCCGGGAGACCTGTGAATGACTCTAACAGTGTCTGGATAGCTGAGGGAGAAACGTGTATCCAGATCCAGGAATTCGAGTGTAAACCTTCTCCAGCGATTATTCTTCTGAGAAGAAGACAACTTAATCTGTGGGGAAAGTGATGAGGACTTCTGGTGGACGATCGTGGCTACAGTTTCATCATCAGGTTGGTCACCACAAGCGTTGTAGACCAATCCTGGTCTTAAGCCTAACAGCAAGATGAGAGCTGTTCCTGCAAATTCAGAAGCTTGCAACAATTGGACTCCAAACGTCCTCATATATTCATACCTATCACACCACCACTGATTCACTTGCAACCACCAATCAAACTGATGTCATTATACTGATATTTAGACACCCATCCATCACAGAAGGATGGCAATGGACTGTTAACAACGAGGGTCCAAAGAAGACACAGAGGACAAAAGTGACATTGGCATGCCGACTACACAGAATCAAGTGACCCCAGAGGAAGATGACATCAGAACAACCACAATAGCGCAGCTGATCAAGGAATAATAAAAAAAACAACAACAAAAAAACAGTTTAGTAGTTTGAACAAAATGGTTTTTGGAGTTCAATGCTGATGAACTAATTGATTTGCTTTAATGCTGTTGTTGTATTTTCTATGTACCATAACGAAGAGTCATAATTTTTGAGGTCAAATTAAGTGTTTTTTTTGTCGTTGTTTTGTTATTGCTGGTTGCTGTTAATGGTTTTGTTTTATTTGAATTTTAAATTTAATTCCCAGAAATGTGTGTTGACACTTTGTGTCAAAAGGGAGGAATGTGAGAAATTAAATAGTTTTCCATTCAGTAAGAAATATACTGTAAACACCATATCAGGATGTGAGAACAAAAGGGGAGAAACCCCTTTTGCTGTAAGTGTCATAGAGTCAGACAAGAGACAATTGCCTCTCGTCTGAGGTGTTACAGGAAGATAGATGGTAGACAACATTTACATTCTAATGAAGTAGCAAAGGGTCACTGTCCTGGGAAAGAGACGATCCACCAAACATCAAGGGGTCATTGTTCTGGGAAGAAATGTTGTAACCCCCCACTCTGTTTTGTATTTAAGTCAGAAACATTTGGAAGACGAGAGAGAACACTTCAGGTCTTCTCTCCATGCTGCATGTATTAAAGAGATCTGATTCATCACGCTGTGTCTACAATTCTTCTGAGATTTAGCAACTCTCAACCTCACAAAGGAGAATTTCCCTTACAAGCTTTCAGTTAAGCCCCATGATACAAGGCAAAAGACATCAATTCAACAAGTCATTATATTTCAGACAACTTTAGTTTTTCCCCAAAGTGACCCTTTTGCTTAAATATGTTTTTTCTTTGACTTTTAAGGTTAAACAGCAGGACCACATGGTTCTAACAATAGAGAGGCCTGCATGGTAAACCAAAGTCTAAAAATGCAGCCTCCACGCACTAACAAAGCCTTACAAAGGAAACTGCACCAACCCTAGTGTCCAGTAGGTGGCACATGGTTGGCAGAGTTCCGGTGGCACAGCACTGAGAGTAAAAACCGCTGCACGCCCCAACTCAAGCAGTCCATTTGTAACATGTTGCTGGGAGCATCAGCTTCCGTCTGCACAGCTGTTACTCAAAGGGAGCATCCCAACATTTGGATTTTACCTTTGCCTAGTCTTTTATCTCACTGGTCGAGCCAAGTCTGTCCCGTGTTTACCAAACACATTCCGGATCCAGAGGAGAGCTGCACAACCCAGCCTCTCTCATCCCTGCCTACAGAAGAATTTCCCCTCAGAAAATGCCCGCCTGCCCTATGTTCTTCGCCCACATGGACTCTGCTGTTTCCTCTGCTACAACACGGAGAACAACCACCATCAGCCTGGTCACAGGATGCTGTAGCAGGCCAACGCCTTTTATCCACGCCAAGGAAGCACGCTGGATTAAGGTGGACACGTACACACACACACATACGTTCGGGTAAACGCACACGCATAGTCTCATGAGCAGCTTGTTGAAAACTAATCGGTAACAACCCCACCATGATATTGACATGTGTCATGGTAGCACCCACACCAAATTCAGAACATCAGAGTCTAACTCTGTCCAAATCACACTGTGATTAAAGGCTCGTGAGGTCACCTCCATTTAGTTTCATAGTTTAGCTGCTGTAGTTGAATGATAGATGTTTCTTGATTGAAGTATTATTGATTATTGATCAATTTGCTAACATTAATACATTCTATTATACTGTACAGAGCAGTTTTCTGTGATTATTATTATTTGTGCATGTGCTTTGTGGTAACTGCTAGTTGTGATGGTCAGTGCTCGGATTCATTTCCTTCACTGTTCCTTTAATATTAAATACCTTACAAATATCTACATTTAAAGTGAACACTTCTTTTGAGACTGTTTTCCGATCTGGTTATTGGTCCCTGATTCCAGGGTGGTGCCCCGTTTTATTGATTTAATTAATAATTGTATTATTAATATTAATAATTACTATTAGTAATTATTAGTTGCCAATAACCACATCTGCCCTACCTTTGTTTCCCAACAGTGGTAATACAGGTTTAAAGATTTATCATTTTATTCAGTTTTATCTGTCTAAGTGGAAACAGACAACTTGTACCGCCCTAGCATTTCTAAAGTCTTATTGCATGGTGAAAGCAAGGTTTATAAGGATCCAACAGCTCAGCATCAGAACTTACTTAGCATTATTTTATGGAAATCAGATGAAATGCAGCTGGGCTCATTTACACCAATCAGCCACAGCATTAAGTTTAGTTTAGTTTATTAAGATCCCCATTAGCTTTTGCGAGGCAGCAGCTATTCTTCCTGGGGTCTTTCATTTACATAAGTGACAAATACAAACCATCAACAAACAACACATACTTAATACATAAAAACAAAAATACATACAGAAAACACATACTTAATACATACACATACAAACAAAACATCCAAGACGAACACCTAACAGACATTACCAGCTCCTACATTGAATCACTACACAACGTTTACTATGTATCCTGTCACACAAGGATGCCAAGACCCAATTTAAATTAAACCACTGACAGGTGAAATGCATAACATTTTGCTACAATGCAATGTTCTGCTGGGAAACCTGGGGAAAAAAGTTGAATTGATATGTGGAAAAGATGAGCACATCAGCGTGAGCACAGACCTGTGACTTGTGTTGGTGATATTCATATTGCTGGCGATGAGTCCTTCTGCCATCTGCAGGGGCCGCTGGCTAGTGGCCTGGCTGGCATTGGCTATTTCACACTCTGCAGAGAAAGGGTCCGAGTGGTTTCCAAAGTGAATACCTTGGCTCTGTTTTAGAGAAGATAGCACAGTTATTGTTGGCTAAATTTATAGTTGACGGATCAAATATGTTTTTGCGAGTTAGTACAAATGCTTTACAAATCATTATTGAGACTGTCAGTAATATATTTGCATCATGCCTTATTTTGTTGTTGTCCTTGTGTTTTTATTTATCAGGAACACCATTGCTCACTTGAATAAAGCTGCAATAATGAGACTGTAATTGTATGTCCATAAAGATGGACACATAAGGGAATTAACAATAAAGTACTTGTTAAAAAGATAGGTCTTTGAGTAACTAGCCTGAAATTGTGGTAATACATGTTTTAATATAGCCTGATTAAAAGGGTTAGGGTTAAAAAGTAGTCTCCAACCATTCTGCGCACCCATGTGACAGCCAACTGCTCATTGTTTATGCTGCTTGTTGCTTATCCTGTTTGTTTTATTATGCAGCTCCTGGGACCCAGGAGGCAGAGCCACCGCATAGTTGAAGCACCTGGGCCCGGTCCGCTCACTATAAATGCCCCACCTCTCATGACTGCCTTACTGCTCTACTCTTCACTTCTCCCTCCACCAGTGCATTTTTGTTTGTTTGTTTTCCAGCCATCCAACACCCTTTGATCAGACTACATCTTACACTCATGCCAGAGCCAGTTCAGACCTCCATGGGGCCCTAGGCAAAATTCTGCTAAGGGGCCCTCCTAACTGAACTCCAAAAATTTTCAACAGTCGCACCTGACACCCAATGCTTCCACTCATCCCCCCTTTAAACATATTGCACTGTCGCCACCTGTTGGTCTAACTAAGAATAAATTCAGACCAAATCAGAACAAATCAAATCAAACTAAAAGTGTAAACAAACAATCATACAGTCTTAAATGTAAAACATAAACATGTAAAAATGTTAATGTTTGAAATAACTCACCATTCATCCAAGCAAACAAAATTAAATCTTAGTCAATATTTATCCATTACTTTCCATTTTGTATAAGTGCAGTTGTAACTACACTACAACTAAAATTATAGAAGCCAGCAAGACGCACACGGAGACCGGGGTTCACCCAGGGCTCACCGCCCTGTTAATGGAGGTCAAACACGAACTAGTCCCTCCCACTCTCCCACCCGGAGAGGAGAGTGGGAGGGACTGCTGTTCCCGCAGTTCATTGTCATGCTGTTTCTTCCTCCTTTTTTCATTCCCCGAGGGATAACTCTGCTCTATCGTGGCGTGCTAAACGCTGTCTTGCTAGGCTGATGCGCTGGGAATCTGGGACACGTGTGCGACGTGTCACGTTTTTTTTTTTGTTTTTTTTTCACTGGGCCTCTATTAGTTTGCGGGGCCCTATGCAACGTCCGTAGTGTGCGTTTTGGGTGAACCGCTACTGACTCATGCACACACGCACAATCCGTGTACCCAACGTTCTTTCGTTTTTTTGTTTCAAAACCAAATTAAAAAAACAGAAAAACAAGTTTTGTTTTTTTTTTGATATTCTGAACGGACGACAACGCTACATTTGTTTAACTGCCAGGAACGTAGTTAGCTGTTAACTTCAGAACATAGCCAATGCTAACAATGCTATTTTGTTTGCAGGTAAAGTTGCTAGCTGTTGTAGCTAATGCTAACGTTATGCTAACCTTACTCCTTTGTTATTATCAGCGGTTTTGCACGTCATTTTAATATTTGTCCATCTAAGTCTGTGTGAAATGCCTACAATTATGCTAGAAGTGAATTAACCGGACCCTGCTGAGTCATATAAGTAAGGCTTAGGGGTGTTTTGATATTAATTTTGATGTATTAAACTGTAGTGTGGTCTGTGTTCACAAATGTATGTTACCAGCAGTGTTTGTGCATGCAGACAGATTGCAAAGTAAAGAAATACTCTAAATAATATAATTCATGTCATGTATCCCTATAATTAGTGAGTGAAAACTAAAGCTACAATTAATACACTGTTCATCTGTGGATGTACAGTTGACACCATCAAAATAAAGAGGAAAGATGAACCTCGGCCATATATTTTCTTTATGCAGTCTTTATGTAAGACATCTGTTTTTAAATCTAACAAAATATAACCTTTTATTGCAGAGTATCCAGAGGACCAGAGTAGAGAGCTTATGAGACCCTTGGAGAGGCAGATGTCTGAGAACTGCCACCATAATCCCTGCACCCAAAACCTCAGCCATCACAAGCCTGAATGATTACCCTCACGTTGGTGATTATGAAAATGCTTCGAGAGACTACTGCCCCACATTAAGGCATGCATCCCTCCTGACCTCGACCGACACCAATTTTCATACAGGACCAATAGATCCACTACACAGAAAACTGACTGACGAACTACAAACACTGGGTCAGGCAGACCTTCTATGCAGGTGGATTAAGGACTTCCTCACCAAAAGAACCCAGTGCGTCAGGATCAGCCACCACACCACCTCCAGCATCACACAGCATACACCGGCCTCCCCAAGGGCTGCGTCCTTAGTCCAGCAGGACACCTCGGACACTCCCTGTTCCCCATCCTCCCCTCAGGCAATAACTATGTGCAATAACTGCTGTGTTTTTAGTCATTTACTACTGAGTAATCTAGATAGATTACTATCTATGTGGAAGGAGTGTCGCTCACCTCAGGAGTGAAGGAGTTTCAACACTGAATCAGTTTTGTATTTAAACACTGTCTTTTAATTAGAAGAGATGGTTAATCTTTGTACAGTACCCACATGAAACATGTAGTAGCTCACACTGGTCCCAGAAAATGAAGTCATTATAAATCACTGTGGTATTGTATTTGTTGGTTGTATTCATCAATGAAGGTATACACATGGTCTAATTAGATTAATAAAGTTATTTTTACTGGTGTATTTGTATCCTCTCTTACCATAGTTATAAGCCAATTAAAATGCAAAATGTCTTAAAGAAGTGGAGGGAGTTATAAAATACCCACTAAAGGAAATGGTGTGTTGTAGGATGTGTAGATTGAGATAATGTCAGAACAGTGCAGTTAACAAACACATCAGAGTCAGGTTCTGAGTTCCAACTTTACATTTAATTGCTGAACACAATGTGTCACAACTATATAACTAATCACATTTATTAACACAACAACAACAACATGTTTAGAAAGTGCGTCTAATTATTTGCATGGCCTCGGACAGGCCAGCCACAGCCACCGTACTCTCCTGAGATATTGGTGCCCTGGACTTAGGGCAGACATCATCCCTGGCCATGAGCAGTGTCAGGCAGGGCCAACACAGGACCTTCCACTTCAGCTGTAATGACAATAACAACAAAGATGTCAAGTTTATTTCAAATTGATGAAAGAAACCATACACTAGAGAGTGTAGTGCTATTACACTCATTTAACAGTGGTGTGCCTGTATAGCAATGATTGAACTACCACTTCAGGAGAAGATGTGAAATTAACATTAACAAATATAAACAAAGTTCAGACTTCTTATTAGTTATACATTATCATTAGTGTAGCTGCTGTATCACTCTCATTTCAGAAAAAAGGGTGTGTGAGGATTTTGTATTTTAGCTATAGTTGAGCAGGCTGGAGTTGAGGAAACTTTGTAGGGTGGTGTGCAGAGTGGAAATGATTCTTGTCCAAGTTTAGAAATAAAGTTAGAAAAAGAAATTCACTTTCTCCAAATAAACTCCTCTGGATACTCTGCAATAAAAGGTCATATTTTGTTAGGTTTAAAGACAGATGTCTTACATAAAGACTGCATAAAGAAAATATATGGCCGAGGTTCATCTTTCCTCTTTATTTTGATAGTGTCAACTGTACATCCACAGATGAACAGTGTATTAATTGTAGCTTTAGTTTTCACTGACTAATTATAGGGATACATGACATGAATTATATTATTTAGAATATTTCTTTACTTTGCAGTCTGTCTGCATGCACAAACACTGCTGGTAACATACATTTGTGAACACAGACCACACTACAGTTTAATACATCAAAATTAATATCAAAACACCCCTAAGCCTTACTTATATGACTGAGCAGGGCCCAGTTAACTCACTTCTAGCATAATTGTAGGCATTTCACACGGACTTAGATGGACAAATATTAAAATGACGTGCAAAACACGAACGAGTAAGGTTAGCATAACGTTAGCATTAGCTACAACAGCTAGCAACTTTACCTGCAAACAAAATAGCATTGTTAGCACTGGCTATGTTCTGAAGTTAACAGCTAACTACGTTCCTGGCAGGTAAACACATTTTAAACAGTGTTTGGTTGGAGACGTTTGGTGGATAAGGTGAACAAAAAAAAGTTTGACTAACTTACCTGATGAGCAGCAGCAGCAGCAGCAGCGGCTCGGACTCCGCCTCAGACACGGTGTGTTTACTTTGAAAATCCCAGAGATTATCTCTCTCAGTTGTGGGAAAGTGGCGGAAATATCAAGTTGGATAAAGGAACAAGCAGCATTACACGTCTTAAGACAATGAAATAGGAAATACCCCCCAAAATGGGATGTTTCATTATACAACGTGAACAATGGAGACTCACTTTGTGCACGGACCTAATAGGTTACAATAACAAATGCTTTTATTTTGGGTCCATGTATCATCCGTCCATTCAATTATTCCATTCAATTTAGCAAACGAAAAACAAAAAAAACAGTCAATATTTCGTTTTTCTGTTTGACCAAAAAATGGAAGATTGGAGTTTGTTTTTCTATTTTAAACTCAAAACAGAGCAAACAATAATTGGGAAAACCAAAATGAAATAATGAATCTATTTTCGTTTTCGGGCTTATGTTTTCGGGTTATTGATGTCCCCATTTCCCACGGTGCCTTGCTCGCGCATGCGCAACAAAGTAGCCAACAACGTGCTCAACTCTCTGCTAGCTGGCTGACTTTGCCAAGAGCGTCTGGCTGCAGACCTCCAGTGTGGGGTCGCTTCCAGTGCAGCCTCCAGTCTCAGGCCGGCTCCAGTCTCAGGACTGCAAGAAACAAACGTTTTTAGCGTCTCCCCAAGGACTCGGGTATTTCGGCTTTTTACTACCCAACATTTTCTCGACCTGCGTCTAGATGAAGACGTCCAATCGATGTCGCGTCACGTCGTGACTTTAATTCGACTGTTTTTCAACATCATAAAATAATATCATGGCAAATATGACCTAATTAAATATGCATTTTAGAGCGGTTTAACTGAATAAACACTGCCAGAAAACGTTTTCTCGACCTGCATCTAGATGAAGACGTCCAATCGACGTCGCGTCACGACGTGACTTTAATTCGACTTTTTTTCGACATGATAACATTAGGGGGAATACGATCTCAAAGAAAACATATTTAACAGGAAAAACACTGTCAAGAATGATTTCCTCCATCTACTGCTGTGTCGAGATGCAGATATCCAATCATGTCGGGACGTCTGATTAACGTCGGGCAGGCAGGTTGATTTGACGTCTATCTGAGGGGCTGAAATGACCAACGTCATTTAGACGTTGTTTCAACGACATATCAACGCACGAATGTTATAAACTATTCGAAATAATGGAAATATGTTCGTGAATTAAAGAAAATAATGTAGTATCATATTGGCAATGTGGGCTGAAATGTTTGTGATTCTAGCATCCATCTAGGAACTATTTTTCCTCGCGTAGTTAGCGCACCTAACGGTTTCCTACGCATGCGCAAGAAGAACTTTGCAGTGTCAGTTGACGAGGAGGAGACACAGACACCTGTGAAAGGTGAGTTACTAAAAGTACTGTAATTTAAAATGAAACCGTGTTTGGTAAGACATTATTTGTTTATCAGTTGCATGTTAGAGTTTTGATTTTGTTGCTGCATCGTGTATTGTTACAGATAGCTGGGTTAGCTGCCGTGTGAAACTAGCCCTGAGTTAGCTCACAGGCTACGTGAGGTGCTCGATGCTAAACCGAGACGAACATCTGTGCAACTCTCAGTTTAGCATCGTTACAGAACCAAAACACTTTAAAGGGCCGTCCAGATGGGCGAAAACGTTGTTTTATTTTATTAATTTTGTCTTACAGGCTCATGACGAATGGAGTCATGGCGAGGTTCAACATGCATGGAGGGGGGCAAAGAAACAAACTGCCTTTTAAAGCCACAAAGATGTTCCATGTCATCAAGTGTAAGAAACTAAGATTGATATAATTTAAATTACTGAATGGGTTTCATGTGCATCAGCTGGGCTACCATAGCACAGACTGTTAATGCCTACTGGCTTTATTAGGAACCATCAGATTCAGGCTACTGAGTGGCTCTAAGAAGTGGTTCTTTCATTACTCTTTCAACTCCCAAAACAATTTGTTCTTGCCATCTATAAAGTGCATTTAACATCTGAATAGGCGCTCTGTAAAAATGTTTATTTTTTTCTTATGCCCTCTCTCCAGCTGCTGTGAAGAAATGGAGTCCAAAGGCCACAGATGCAGAAATAGAGAGTGTGATTCAGAACCACCTTAAACATGCCCCAGCAAGGAGCGGGGGCAAGGGGCAGACCCCCACAGGACTGCAATAAAAAGGAAGTCAATAAAACATTTGTTCCCATAAACATGTTCGTTTTTTATTCAATTATTCAATATATAGATAACTCGTTACATATATCTGGTCCTGAATGCTGTCTTTTTTTTTTTTTTACCTGAGATTAGTCCATGTACTACTTGTATTTTACAGTATGGGTGAACATTACTCGAGTATTTTTAACTTTATCACAGGTGAGTTTATTTACTATGAAAGTTTTAACCAGGTTCACCATTCCTGTGATATTTTAAGTTGGCAAATGTGAAATTTGCTGGTGTTGTCTATTGGACTTTTTGACCTCTTTGCATTTTAAGGATTTTTTTGCTGAAATTGCTAAGTTAATTTAAATAGTTGTAGATTAGAGCATTGAGCATAGGCTACAGCACAAGAGCTGTGTTTGTCATAGAATATATGGATGTGGTAATGCCACTTATGTAGGCACTAGTTGAAACTCGATTTAGGTAAACATATTTTTAAATGCAATACATTACATGTGTATTTTGACAAAGGTTGATATGCCGTTGAAACGACGTGAATTGATGCTGTCTAAGATCCATCGAAATGACGTCGGTCATGAGAACGACATCAGAAAAACTTTAATTTGCACCTCTGGTAGATGTCGAATCGACCTGCCTGACTGACGTAGATTAGACGTCAAATAGACGTCACGTAGAGACGTTGAAAAGTTGTCTATGCGACGTAATAATGACATAGATTGAAGTAGCCTGCTCTGTGAGCCGTTGATATGTCGTCGAAACGACGTGAATTGATGCCGTCAAAATGACGTCAGAAAAACTTTCATTTCAGCACCTCTGGTAGACGTCGAATCGACCTGCCTGACCGATGTTGATTAGACGTCAAATAGACGTCAAAATGTTTGCTGGGTACTGTCGTGTCAACAGTAAGTGACTGATTTTATTTATCCAAAAACAGTTCTGAATGCACAGGTCTCGCATATGTTTGCTGTTTTAATATACATTGTTATCAATATGTGTCTCATGACATGGTGGAACCTACACAGAGGTATACAGACAGGTGGATCAGGCGGCAAATTGATATGACAGCTGGTTCAGGACGTCTTCGTCCATTTATGGATAAATATGGAGTGGAAGTTGGTTCGTAGCTACATTAACTGAGTGTTAGCATCACACAGCATTATTATATACCGAAAACAGTGTAGGCTATTACTGGCTTTGTGTGTGCCTGACAGTCTTATCAATGAATCTACAGTTATCCCACTAGCCTACAGTCTGTCCGCCCATTGCGAAACTCATTCCGTCGCCAGCAAGCATACAAATCATAATAGTATCATTGTTAAGATTATGTCAGTGACAGACTTCGTTCCAGTGTGATGTTTACAGGACATTGAGTGTAAATCCTCTCTCCACACTGGAGATCCAATCACAACCTTTATTTTCCCCTTTTAAAATCCATGTTGTTCATTTACCAAAAAACACCAGCAGGTGTCGCACTGCGAGCGTACCCTCAAGGTCATCTCATCCGAAAAGTTTCATAATTTTTATCCATACTTTGTGCTAAACAGTTTAATTACTGAGGGTACGCTCGCAGTGCGACACCTGCTGGTGTTTTTTGGTAAATGAACAACATGGATTTTGGGGCCTGATCCACCTGTCTGTATACCTCTGTGTAGGTTCCATCATGTCATGAGACAAACATGCAAGAAGTCGCGCAGTTTATTGTGTTTAACCAGCGAAGAGCTGTCATTACGCGCGACTATTATGCACGGCGGAGGTGATCCCCTCATCTAAGCTGCCAATTAGGCTACACTTAACAGTTACCACTACAACTCCTGAGAGTGGTGGGACAAGAAGTCCTCTTGCCCTCTTGCGCCTGGGTGTAGCTGGGACGATCAGGACAGTAGAAAAGAACCATAAAGGGGCCGCTGCCACCTGCCAAATATGCCCGGGGTTGGAGATCTCAGGGTCGGATTGAGTCAGCACAGTCTATGGCTATAATTCAATTCATTGGGCTTTTATTTTGAAGTTCAGTGTTGTTTAAGATCAGAAGCGGGAGTGAAGTTGACCTCATCCTCTGCTTCAAAGAGGGACAGTCTGTCGGACAGTCTCTGCTCCGTGTCCGGAGCCCGGTTGGGACCGGAGACAGGCGGCAGAACACGCTGTGAAAATGATCTGACTGAATGGAAGCGAATCGCTACAGCGTGCGCAGCGGAGACAGAGACCCAGCGCAGCGAGGAGATGAACTAAACGATGAGCTTGTCGCTAATGTGTAAAAATAAACACAGCTTTGAATATGTATTAATGTGCTCAAAACACAACATTTACAAAGAAGATTTTTTTTTTATAAGCCATTCATCTACTGTCTACGGCTAAAACTTAATTCACTGGGCTTTTATTTTGAAGTTCAGACACTTCCGGTCAGTCATCGGCCTTAATGTGCTGTTAAAGATCAAAAAACGAAAAGACAATCAAAATTGACCAAGGTACATTTTATCAGTCTGTTTTCTAGAAATAATTGACACAAGCAGAACCCAATAAACAAGCCGTTTTTTCGTTTTGGGGCAAAAAACGAAAATCAAAAGTTCAGCTCGTTTTCTTGTTTTTTGGTTCTCACTTACAAAACGAATTTACCACTCAATATTTTGTTTCCGTTGGTGGGCGGGTCCTCTGACCGGCTAATGTGCTTCCTTGCCCTGTGCTTTTCAAAATAAAAGTTCTTCCGTTTGATAATGTCCACAAAAATATTGTTGTATTATAGACACTAGCAGACACAGAGGTCCCCAACACCCACAGTCAAGACTGACCCGGCTTCAAATAAAAATAATAGTATTCATAATCATTTGAAAATGAGAACGTATGAAGTTTTGTTGACTTCAGTGCAGTTGATGTTTAGCCACGAGGTGGCGCAGTTGTTACATGAAGAGTAGACCTCAGGGCTTTACTACGAAGGAGGCTCAACATCTCCAGGCTCTGTGTTCATAACCCGGCTCAACAAAACCTAAAGCCCCGGTCAGAGCTAACTGTATCACGACGGTGGTCATTGTCCGGCTCTGAGCTTTGTGCTTTCAAAGGAGCTGCGATCGCGGGCTGCTGAGAGCTGAGAGAGCTGAGGAACAGGAGTGATCACAACCAAATATGAAGTTTTTAATTTCTGACAGCTGAACATTGTGCATCTGTTAACCTTTATCCATTTACAGTAAACAAATCTTTTTTTCTTGTTGAAAGATATTTTATATTGTTTTCATATTATTATTTACTGACTGTGATTACAGAATGCGAGTGTGTTATATTGAGAGCAGGGCTGGGTGTGCCTATGAATATAGGCTACAGTAAGTTTTTTTAAGGTGCTGTTCAAGCAAATCATATTGTCTACTCTGTACAATGACAAAGAGTGTTTATAGTGTACAGTAGCAGGCTACTGTACACTATAAACAAATGATTTTGCTCTTTGCTCATGGCAGTTGTGACAGTCATTTTTGTTTACATGTCAGCAGGAAAGCTTCACTCATGCCAGGGATGTATTATGCTTTGTCCTATAGCCTACTTAATTGTATCACTTGGAACATGTTATGAAATGGATCAATAGTATAGAAATTTGCTCATAACAGGCCGGCTGGAATACAAAGCAAACTTACCTCTCTTGAATGCACATTCATGGAAGTCTTGTATTGTCATCCCAGGACAAAACACAAACAATGCAGTAATGTAATAATATACATCTTTACATGCACAATAATGAGTCATTCAGAGAGTTATTAAATGTTTTTATTATTTAATTACGCAGAAACCACATGGCAGGTGCTATTTTCCCATCCATAGGCTACTCTAATGGTGTTTTTCCATTACACAGTCACGGCACGGCACTACACGGCACAGCACGGCACGGCCGAGTTTGGGTGCATTTCCATTACAACTAGTACCTCCATAGTATCTCCTCGACGTGGGTGGGGTCGTCATACCATGGCTGCGAAACTGCCGTGACGTCATTTACACGCGACGCACGCACAAAACTGGGAAGAAAACAAGAACACCATCACAAACAATGGAGGACACCGAGGCGATCGTGTATTTGCTGCTCGCTCTGTGGCTTGTTGTCACACACAGAGCTAAAGAAGAGAGCCAGAGAAGAATCCAGGCGGCGAGACAAAATACAATTGAAAAGTACAGAAAGGTTTTGAAAGCCATACAGGAGTATGAAGCCGAGGACGAGAGAATACGAGCTGCAAAAAGACGACGTTTGGGGGTAAGTTAATGTTGCTATCGCTAGCTTGGTAGCAGTCGTCGTGCACAATAATGGCTGCTGGCTATCACTATAAAGCATTAAAATGTGTATGCTGTATGTGTGTGTGTTTCAGATGGTTCTCGACTTGCGTCGCCGCCGCAAGCCGTCGGTCTGGGCATTTAACCGAGCCTCCGAGTGGTGGGATATAGTTGTCCCTGGCTTCACCAACGCGCAGTGGGTGCAGAATTTCCGAATGTCCGAAGAAACGTTGGATTTCCTGTGCAACAAACTGCGCCCGATTATGGAGTGGCAAGACACCAGCTTCCGTGAATGTGTGCCCCTGAAGAAGAGAGTGGCTATCGCACTCTGGAAGCTTGCTACTGGCTCTGAGTATAGAAGCATTGGACACCTTTTTGGAGTCAGCATAACAACAGTGTGCCGGTGTGTGCAGGAGTTTTGTGCTGCTGCACAGACGGTGTTGGTCCCAGAGCAGATCCGTTTTCCTAATGAGGAGAAATTCAGAGAGATAGCTGCCTACAACGAGAACAGATGGGGGCTCCCACACTGTGTTGGTGCCATCGATGGATCACACATCCCTATCATAGCACCACAGGAATATCATTGTGACTATTTTAACCGTAAAGGGTGGCACTCCATCATTCTCCAAGGTGTGGTTGATGGAAAGGGGCTGTTCTGGAACGTGTTTGCTGGATTGCCAGGGAGCCTACATGATGCCAGGGTCCTGAGACTCTCTACACTGTGGGAGTTAGCCAGCCGGGGAAACCACTTCCCAGCTCACACAAGAAACATTGGTGGGGTGACTGCTGGCTATTACCTCCTAGGGGACTCCGCTTACCCCCTGCAGAACTGGCTCCTAAAACCTTTTCAGGACACCGGGCGACTGACAGACGAACAGCAAGTATTTAATAGAAAATTCAGCAGAGCACGAGTGGTTGTTGAAAATGCTTTCGGCAGGCTCAAAGGAAGATGCCTTCTGAAAAGGAACGACTCGGACACTGAACTTGTGAAGTCAATGGTGCTGACTTGCTGTGCTCTGCACAATCTGTGCGAAAATCATGGAGAGACCTATGTGACAGAATGGGACACACCTGCAGCAACAGCAGTTGAGCCTGTGGTAGCAGTGGCACAGGGTGCAGAGGAGGAGGGCAGAGATGTTAGGGAGGGTCTGATGCGTCACTTTTTGTCAAGTGCCTAAACATTTATTTTGCCCTTATGTGTGTACTGATGTACAGAATGGGAGATGTGCACTATACATTTACTGTGTGTTTTGACCAAAAATAAAACCTTTTTGTATTTTGCAAATATGTCTCCACTTTTGTTCATAAATTTACCAAGGTTATAAGGATTTACTGACAAATACAATGTATGTAATGTAAATAGAAGTAAAAGTATATGGTAGGAAATCTTAACTTTTGCTTTTTAACCCCTTTTCTGCACGTGTACAGACAAATGAATGAAACAGAAAGTCTTGATACAATCACACATTTATTACAAACAAAAGTAAAGCGCAAAACCAACTATTTACAAAGTCCAAAGTATGTATGTCTCTTGAGACCAGGTCCAGGTGAGGGGAATGTTTTATGTACGCCGGTCACTCATTGCGTGGACGAGCTGGCCCAGGAGACCAAGGAATGACTGGTTGAATGCAGCCCTCTGTGCACTCTCCTCCCTCCTCATTGTTGCTTCCAACTGTCTGGCATCTCGGGCATCAGCAAGGAGCAACTGAATGTGGTTATCTCGCTGAGCCCGGTTCTGCTCCTGCTGCGATACATCCTCAGCCTGCATCTCCCTCAGCACAGCTGCCTGATCCTGCTGGAAGAGCCCCCTTTTTCTCTTCCCTGTACAACAATAAAGAAAAGTATTAATAGTGGGTAATTAACCAAAGCAGGCTTGTAAAAATATTTCTGGGGACATACATTTACTTAGGGCTAAAAAGGCACATGATGTAGACATCAAAAGACACTGTCGGTTGTACAAATGAAACCAAACGGTCTCGTAAGAGTGTATTATTACATTTCAGACCAGCGTATATTATGTATTATGTCTGCCCTGTCTCTTACCTGTGACCACACGCTGTGTGTTGCTCGACGTCGAAGGACCAGAATCTGCTGACGTCGAAGCTTCAACTGGCGTCGATGCTGCTGCTGGTGGTGCTGGGGTAGGGGAAGGGGAACGTGGGGGGTCGTCGGCAATCTCCTCACTTGTGGGAAGGGATTCTAAAACAAAAAAATATACACACGACGACTTAAGTACAAGCACAAAACAGAATGGCAACACGTGAACGAGCAAGATACAGCACACTAGCAGAGGACGGAAGTTTTAGCTTAGCTTGCTATCGATAGCTAAAAGTAGCTAGCTCACTGTGTACAACAGACAACAACCAAACTTTTACACGAGTAAATACATTTCAGTGAGCTTTGCACCAACGGGATACGTAACCAGTTATTTTCACGATTACTACAGACAAAAGTCACAAAACACTTACCATCCTCGATCATTGTCTGTGACAACGATGTGGCCGAGTCCAGACCACCCTCCCGTCCATTGTTTGAAGGTCTGCGACCATAAATGCCGTCCATTTCGCCATACCACCTCCAGGCCTTTCGGTTGGCCCCACTTCGGCCGTTGTGGTCTTTTACGGCCCGGTAATCGCTTTTGAGCTTTTTTAGCTTCTCCCTACGTTGCTGGAGCGTACGGTGGTACCCGTGTGCGGCCAAAAGCTGGGCGATCTCCTTGAACACTTTTTCATTTCGTGTTGTGCCGTCGAGCTCCCTTTGAATTCTTTCTTCGGCCACTAAAGAGAGGAACGCGTGGACCTCGTCGACCGACCATGGCGTTGACCATGCGATTCCATTTTTCTCGAGTATGACGGGTTACGTGTTGTCGCAGAGCAGCCGGTTTTAAAAATGCCGGGGTTGAGTTGTGTTTACAGTCTGGTCGGACGTCGCACTTATGACGCTTCCAGTGACGACACTCGTTGGCCAATCAGTGTAAGGCAGTCGGCTGACGTCACGTTTTAGTGGAGCTTCGGCCCGCTTGGAACCACGGCCGAGGCATTACAAAAACAGTACCCTAACTCTGACCCCAACCCTAGTGGAAAAGCAAAAAAAACGCGCCGTGCCGTGTAATGCCGTGCCGTGCCGTGACTATGGAAAAGCCCTATAAGTACAGCAATGTGAGGGTTTCATACATGTAGGTTGGATCACTCTTCAGGAGGTGTCCTTACTCTACCAGTAGAGAATGCTTCCCTGAAATTAGTGAGAAAGTAGAGCATACTTTCCCTGGAAGTACAGACTAAAAACGGGTTAGGGGAAAATCCTAGAGGAAACACTGCATATATTTTGGAGAGAGGGGTCGAGCATGTGTCTTCTAAGTGTAAACAGTGAGTTACTTTTATCTGAGGAGCACGCGTCATAATTGTGAAGGGTTTTTCAGTTGAGCTTCACTGACTACACAGTGTGCAAATTTGTTTCATTTTTATTTTATTTGGCAGGGACACAGTATTTTCATACGTAGTCCCTGGCCACTCACAATGACACACCACCTGTACAGTGAGAAACAATTGTTGCCTGATGTGCTATTAAAAAAGTTGATTAAGAGTTGGGCCTACGAGCATGATTTGTGACACCACAGTTTAGTAGCCAGTCCCGGTCCAAGATTTAACGTTCAGAAGTGTGATGTGTAAACCTGAAGTGTACAATACAAATGCCTACGATTGACTATAGTAAAGTACATTAGGATACATCTTGTGTTTGGCAGGTAAACTTAAGTGAACAATGTTTGTTCAAACAATAACATTGATGAAATGGATTCCAGATAAATTATCGTGTGGTTATTCGCTTTGCAGTGAATTGTGCAATAGAAATACTTTTTACTATTAATAATACTTTTGAGTACGTGTCAGAGCCTGTACTTTTTACTTTTACTTGAGTAGATATTTGGATCAGTACTTTCACTTTTACCAAAGTCGTTTTTTACACAGGTACTTTTACTTCTACTCATCTCTAAAAACAGACTGGGAGTAGAGCCTTCAGTTACTGGGATCCTCTACTGTGGAACCAGCTCTCTCCATGGGTCTGCTCTCCCTGCCTTTCCTGCCCACCAGAAACTGCCTTCTTCAGCTCCTGTCAACCATTTCCATGTTTTTCCATATTCTCTGTTATAAACTGTTTTCATGTCCGTATACAACATCTATTGCACGTCTGCCTGTCCTTGGTGAGGGATCCCTCCTCTGTTGTTCACCCTGATGTTTCTCCAATTTTTCCCCTGTTAAAAGGGTTTCCTGGGAGTTTTTCCTCAGTGGATGTGAGGGTTTAAGGGAAGAGGATGTTGTTATGATGCTCATGCTATGTAAAGCTCTTTGAGACAAACTGTTTGTAAAAACAGGCTATACAAATAAAATTGCCTTGCCTTGCCTAACCCGCTTGGACTTTAATTCATATTCATGCTACTAGTTTGATCATTGACTGACTACATGAATAGTTGCACAGAGGAGATTCTTCAAGTCTTATAGTCATACGGTATAGGGTATATACAAATTTGATGTGTTTAGGCCATTTATAAGATCTAGTTAACATCATTAAAAGTAATTTCCAAACACATTAAAGAAAAGAAAAAAACAAGCTCAACTGAAAAAACCTTCACAATTATGACGTGTGCTCCTCAGATAAAAGTAACTCACTGTTTACACTTACAAGACACATGCTCGACGCCCCTCTCCAAAATATATGCAGTGTTTCCTCTAGGATTTTCCCCTAACCCGTTTTTAGTCTGTACTTCCAGGGAAAGTATGCTCTACTTACTTACTAATTTCAGGAAAGCATTCTCTACTGGCAGGGGGAAGGACACCTCCTGAAGAGTGATCCAACCTACATGTATGAAACCCTCACATTGCTGTACTTAGAGTAGCCTATGGATAAGGAAATATCACCTGCCATGTGGTTTCTGTGTAATTAAATAATAAAAACATTTAATAACTCTCTGAATGACTCATTATTGTGCATGTAAAGATGCATATTATTACATTATTGCATTGTTTGTGTTTTGTCCTGGGATGACAATACAAGACTTCCATGAATGTGCATTTGAGAGAGGTAAGTTTGCTCTTTGTCATTGTACAGAGTAGACGATATGATTTGCTTGTACAGCACCTTAAAAAACTCACTGTAGCCTATATTCATAGGCACACCCAGCCTCGCTTTCAATATAACACACTCGCATTCTGTAATCACAGTCAGTAAATAATAATATGAAAACAATATAAAATATCTTTCAACAAGAAAAAAAGATTTGTTTACTGTAAATGGATAAAGGTTAACAGATGCGCAATGTTCAGCTTCATATTTGGTTGTGATCACTCCTGTTCCTCAGCTCTCTCAGCTCTCAGCAGCCCGCGATCACAGCTCCTTTGATGTGAACGCGCACAGAGCACAAAGCTCAGAGCCGGACAATGACCACCGTCGTGATACAGTTAGCTCTGACCGGGGCTTTAGGTTTTGTTGAGCCGGGTTATGAACACAGAGCCTGGAGATGTTGAGCCTCCTTCGTAGTAAAGCCCTGAGGTCTACTCTTCATGTAACAACTGCGCCACCTCGTGGCTAAACATCAACTGCACTGAAGTCAACAAAACTTCATACGTTCTCATTTTCAAATGATTATGAATACTATTATTTTTATTTGAAGCCGGGTCAGTCTTGACTGTGGGTGTTGGGGACCTCTGTGTCTGCTAGTGTCTATAATACAGCAATATTTTTGTGGACATTATCAAACGGAAGAACTTTAATTTTGAAAAGCACAGGGCAAGGAAGCACATTAGCCAGTCAGAGGACCCGCCCACCAACGGAAACAAAATATTGAGTGGTAAATTCGTTTTGTGAGTGAGAACCAAAAAACAAGAAAATGAGCTGAACTTTTGATTTTCGTTTTTTGCCCCAAAACGAAAAAACGAAAAAACGGCTTGTTTAATGGGTTCTGCTTGTGTCAATTATTTCTAGAAAACAGACTGATAAAACGTACCTTGGTCAAAATTTAACCGTAATTTGATTTTGGTTTCCTCGTTTTTTCGTTTTAAAACCAAAAACCAAAAAACGAAAAAAACAGCCTGAATTTTGGTTTTTGGTTTGAAACGGAAAACCAAATTACCAGCTTACTTTCGTTTTCTGACAGTTCGGTTTAAAGGAAAAATCAAACTAACGAAACTTACACGGACCTACACGGACCATTTTGAAATAGAAATGTGTTGCATTGTCTTCCGTTCGAATATCAAAATAACAAAACAAAAATCAAAAACTTAATTTTCACGTTATTCTGTTTTTGTTTTAAAACAGAATATCAGGCACAAAATGTGGTTTTGTGTTATTCTGTTTTTCCCGTTTTTTCGTTCTGGGTTTAAAAGAGAAAAACAGAAAAACAAACTTGTTTTTCTGTTTTTTTAATTTGGTTTTGAAACGAAAAAACGAAAGAACGTTGGGTACCGGGATTACGCACCCTCACCACTGATTTTACTGCTAAAACACACCCCGTCTTATCCTCAGTTTCTTTTATGTTGCACATTGTTACATGTTTTGTTATATAAATTCCTTATTTGTTTTACTTCAGCCACCTCTTCTGCGTTTTTGTCACAGCTTTAGAGCCAGAATGTGACAATCCATCAGAACAATTAAAATACAATTCCTTACTTTGTTATAGTGCTCATGTTCAAGGTGTGTAATTTTTTGTTCACTGTTGTTCTAGAAAACAAAATCCATTGAGATTCAAAATATCACTGTGGTGTTTGGAAGATATTGGCAGTGGGTGGGGTGCTGGTTAATGCTGTAAGTGACTATGCTTTCAAAGTATAACAGTAGACAGAGAAGGTCTGTGTCATTCCTTTCATGCTTCCTTCCCTCATTTCTCCTATTCATTCATGATTCAGTAATGTCCTGTTACCCTGAAGATACCCTCCACATCAGCTTCAGTAGCAGCTTGTTCCATTTCTTCTTCGTTCACAAGGTCTCCAGAGATGGCCCTATGGAGCTCTGGTGCTGCCTCCTCCTCAATGTTCCTCAGCCCGGCCTGATCGACAAAGAGAAGATATGGTAAGTGAAAAAAACAAAAACAAAATTCAATACATGACACTGCGTAGTCGTACCTATATTATTTTTTGCAAAAAACATTAGGTGTGAAGGACTTACATATGCATTTTGGTGGTTTTACATCATGTGGATTTTACTTTGCAGTATTTCAATTCTGCCAAAGTTGTTTTTATGTTCAGGGTGTGTGAAGACTAAATGAAGGGAAAGGGCATCTACTGTTTTTGATCCTCTTGGGTCAAACCATTAGTAAAAACTGAAGCTACAGCAGCCTAAGAGGACTGTTTTGATTGCACAGACTGGCAAATATTCAGAGATGCTGCCACCAAGGACAACAACGTCAAGGAATATAGTACATCATCAGTGACATCATACAGACAATCAGACAATAAAATTATCTCCTTAAAAGAAAGCTGGATGAATGGAGAGGTGAGAGCTCTATCAAGAGAAAAAAATATCTGCCAATCAGTCAGGTGACATGAAAGTGTGCTTTCCCACAGGATTTTGTGAGACTATGGTGAGTTGGCCATAGGCCAACTTGTCTGTTGTCAACATCCGGGGTCTGTAGGTTGACCTACTACCTCTGACCTGGTAGATGTCATCTCTGAGCTGCGTGCGCACCCGCGCCAGCCGGCTTGTTTACCTGTAGCTGCTACTGCTAGTTTGACCCCGGATGTTGATAACAGTCAACCCCGGACTCAGAGGGGAATAGCACTAGCGTATCGTAACAAAATATTGGTGAAATCAACTAATTTCGTGGCAGATAATGCGTTATATAGAGGCTGTGTTTCGGTGCCCCGTCACTCGCATTATATGGATATACCGGCGCTACACTGGATCTAATTTCATCCAAACGACTTCAAATGACAACAAAGTTATCTGGGTGAGTAAATGATCGTATATTTTGCTAGAAATAAGGTCCAGGTTGTAAAAAACGGTAGTTATCCTTTAAAGCAACATTATGTAACTTTGTTTAACCTTAAAATAACAGCTTCATATTAATTTTGATTGCAGAGTGACTTGTAACAGGGTTGAATGGTGTCCCTGGGACAACCACTCTGCCCCCCTATCTCTTGTTTCTGCACTATGTAACTTCCGTGAGAAGGTAGGATCACAGAGTTACATGTTTACCTCAAGACACAAGTCTTCACTGTTATGACGTAACATGTTTTGTCTTTAGTTAGAACCTAAATTACGTCTGACAAATTATTAAAGACCTGGGATTTCTATTTACGACAGTAGTGTTGCACTCAAACTGTGGGGGGTGCCAAATACGTAAAATGCCAATTTCTACATATTGTTGCTACAATTGACAACAAATAAAACATCACACAATATCATTTCAATTGTGTTCTTCCTTTAGCATTTAGCAACACTACAAGTGTGCCCGCAGCTGACCTGTCCTGCTCTGCCTCTGATCAGTAGGTCATGTCTTCATCATGGTAGCATACTGCATACAGCATACTGATCCAACAGTGATTGTTTCGATTAACATATGAACAAAAAAATTATTTACTTTCAATTAATAACCAGGATGGCCTACCATGACAGCATTTTAAACTGGGGGACAAATTAATATGCATGAGACAATAGGTTACACTCAATTCATATTGCAACTCTGAGGGAGTCACTTTGAACATAACTATTTCAGAATTAAATCTAATCAAAAATCCAAATTATTTACTGAATACCCATACCATATCAAGTTCTTACCTGTATCTCATGGGTAGCATTTTTCTTGGTGGGATGGTAGCCATAGTACTCTTCCTGTCTCTTCTTCAATTTCCTGAAATAGTCCTGGATTAGAAAGGTGGCATAGAACTTTCCCACTGTCACCTCATCATCTGTTAAAACACAGAAAAGCATATCAAGTGTGTCCTGTCCAGTGGTCTTTTTAAGTCACCCGTGACTCATCAGGCTTAACTTCTTAAGGTGCGTAAGGTGAAAAAGTAAGCAATTGAATTTTGCATGTGGAACAACTGTATTATTGGAAGGAAGCAAACAGACACAATGCAATGCATATTTTCAACTTCAAAGAAAAAAAATGCACTAATCCTCAGGTTTTATCTTCATCAAACTGTTATGATTAGTGTCTGTGTGTTGCAGGACCCAAAAGTGGACAACCAGAATGGAATAGGTTTAAAGGAATTTATTGAGCAATTGAAGAGCACTGTAGAGGTGGAAGTTGCCAACTCGGGCTGTGGATCACTGGTGGAAAGGAGAGGCTCACAGCGGAGACGGTAGCAGCTCGGTGGGAACACTTGAGGGGGAGACAGCTGTGGTAGGAGAGGAGACGCTGGTTGAGTGACTCACCAAAGGTCCTTGGTGTAATCATGACTGGTGACAAAGGTGTGGGAGGCTGTATGGCAGTGTGGCTTGTGGAGATGAGGCTCGGGCAGGAAATCAACATATGTTGTGGAGTTGAAAACAATCTGGCAACAAGAGTAAAGCAGACCAGGGTATTTAGCCCTCCAGGGAAACCAAGCCCAGCCTCTGAAAGGCACCTCTGAAACACACAGCCAAAAACCCCACACAGCGAGTTCAAACGCCTTCATCGGGAGGAGTCTTGTTTGAGTCTAGCTGAACCACTAGGATTGCACTAGAGCCTGGCTGTTTACACCCTTGGTCTGATTGCTCGGGTGTGCCATTCTTGGCCATTGGGGCCTGGTCCTGAGGTTTGGTTGGATGAGCCTTTTGGAGGGGAAGGTGCTGGATTCTCAGGAGTCGTCAAGCGAGCAACTACTGAGAGGAGGTCAGCTTTTTCCTTATCTCCTTTGTACACATGTTCAATCATACGTTTAATAGCGTCAAGGTCTTTCTTGCTCATACCTGATTGATTCAACTTATCAGGGTTGGGTTGTTCGGCGTTTTCGTCTCTTGCTACCTCATCAGATGGGTTTTCATGTTGCCCGTTTCTGGGTGGATAGCTTTGAGACCCACGTCTGTTATGTTCCCTGCCGTTATGAGTTTGGCGTTTTTTCCATTGGTTCAGTGGGAACTTGGTTCGGTGAGAGTCAGGAAAGTGACGTTTTGCATCGAATCATGGTTGACACTGACTTCTGTCAGACCAGGATGTTTGTGAATACCTTCGGCCTGAATCAGGTTGGTGAAATGAAGGGTTTTTCTGCTCTGTTGGAGGTTGGTAAGGTTGAGAAGGAGGTGTGGCGGACTCACGTGGTTCGACACCCGGAGCTCCTTCCAACTCCAGAGGCAAAGGCCCCGTTTATACGTACCCGGTTATTTTTAAAACGATGACAAAACAATGCTTTTTAAAAACTCCGGCCAGGGTGGAGATTTTGGAAAACTCCGTTTTCACGTTTGCATGTAAACGGAGAAAAACGGAGAAAAACGGAGATTTGGGGAACTGACGCCAGATTGTGCGCCGGAAAGTGCCCCTGGGTTATGCGACATTGTTTACAATCAACAGTCAGTGTTTACAATCTGTGATCATGGATGCATGCAGAATAGCAGTCATATTTATGTTGGTGCAATCTCTTTGTGTTTGTTTGCATTTACAAATACAAGTGCTGTACTATGTGGAGGAGCGGAGACGACTTAGTGCTCAAAAGTTAGCATTGTTGCAGCAACTTCTCCCTTCGACACGGAGACTGCGTCCGCGTCGCTGCCGCCGGCCTCGCCGGTTTTGGGTCCGACCTGGGCGCACTGCTGTCTGGTGGGATAACTTCGAAAATGGAGTGGTTCTCCCGGAGGAGTGGCGTGAAAATTTCCGCATGTCACGGGCATCGCTGCTGTCACTCTCGGAGTTGCTGCGCCCTTACATCCAGGCTGAGAACACCATCATGCGGTCCTGTGTCAGTGTCACAAAAAGAGTTGCCTGCACCCTGTATTATCTGTCCGACGAGGGCAGACTGCGCAAAACAGCCAACGCATTCGGTCTCTGTCGATCGACAGTTTCAATAATAGTAAGACAAGTGTGTGAGGCAATAGCTGTCCACCTCGGTCCCATGTACATAAAACTCCCCACATCAGAAGACTCTGTCACGCAATTAGTGCAGAAATTTGAAGCAGTGCACGGTCTCCCGCAATGCTTAAGTGCTGTGGATGGCACACGTGGAGATAAAGCAGCCATCTGTTAATTCCACAGATTATGTTAACAGGAATGGGAGGTTCAGTTTGAATGTCCAGGCTACCTGTGATTATAAATATTATTTTATTGATATGTGGTGGTTAAATGGCCTGGGAGCGTTCACGACGCACGCATTTTTGCCAATTCCACACTCAACAGCCACCTGAGAGATGGAAAAATTCCACCATGTCCCAAGCAGATAGTTGAGAATGAAGATGCCATACCCGTGTACTTGCTTGGAGATCCTGCATACCCCCTGCTGCCATACGTAATGAAAGAATATGTGAATGGGGGGAACAATGCTCAGGAGCAGTACTTCGGGCTGTGTTTGTGCCGTGCACGGATGGTTATTGAATGCGCATTTGGGAGGCTGAAAGGCCGTTTTGGAGCCCTGAGGAGAGCCATGGACATCAACCTCAATGACCTTCCCTTTGTTGTATATGCATGCTTCGTCCTGCATAATTACTGTGAGGCTGCTATGGATACTGTGGATGACATCAGGGTTAACGAAGCCATCCAGTATGACCGGGACAACCAACCTGACCATCCACCATCTGTCAGAGAGGGAATGTCAGCTGAAGGGAAGAGAGTCAGGAGAGTCCTGACACAGTTTCTTGACCCATAAGCTGACCCTGTGTGTGTGTGTGTGTGTGTGTTTGTGTTTCTTGACCCATAAAGGGACCCTGTGTGTGTATGCAGGTTATAAGCACCTCGTTTCTCCATACACTTCCTCCTCTGTTCTAAAAAAAAAGTGGAAATGTTGTGAGGTAAATGAGCTGTTTTTGATTTAAGGAACTGTTCTCTCAATAGACCCCACAAAATTTGAGTTGATAAGATTGCTAAAAGATAAATACTGGTCTCAACCATCCTGCAGGATAAACATGCAGAAGTTCAATAGATTTACAGAGCCAGATTTTTCTGTTTTGAATTAAAATATATTATTGTCCACCTACAGTTGAAAATGCTGAGGAGGGATTGCTTCTGTGTTAAACTGGTTTAACAAATATGTACAAGTAGCCTACTCTGTTTAAATTTATACATTTTTGTACAGGCTAATGTTTGTATTTCAGCATTCTTGTTTACATTTTTGTTTTTTAGTATTTGACCCTTTATGTGATACTCAACACTTCAGTTGGCCAGGTTTACAGTAACAAATGGTCAGTGGTTTTGGAGTTGCCACAGCATACTTTACCATACGAGTGTTACACAATTACACACACAAGTGTGAATGCTTTTCAACCAGTTTACTTCAGATCAGACAAAATAATTTTTTGTTATCATGGCATTAAAGTAAACACTACAAATAAAATGCCTCTGTACTGCATATATCTGTATTACAAAACAAATGAAACAGCATTCAAGTACCATTTCCAGGAGGCTTCATTATAATAAACAAATTGTAAGGCAGTTCTAAGGCATACAAACATTGTTCAAATTAACTCATTTCAAAATGCTTGCCATACAACTGACCTCAATGGTACAGTATGAAAAAGAAAATGCCACTGTAAACTTAACAACAAAAAAGTGCAATTTCTGTTAGCTCTTATTGCAGCTGCCAAGACATCAGACAAACCTTTATAATTTCACAGTGCATTTTGTGTAAACTGTTATTGTAATTGCTGAAACATTAGACAAGCTGTTATACTTGCCTTTTTACATTCAAAAAGTAGCTGTAGCCTGCAGAAACAACCACAAGGACAAAGTCAAATTTTGACTAATCTTCCTTGAAAAGTGCTTGGGTGTACGAGAACTGCCTTGCGCCCTCAACAGGTGTGAAGGACAAATCTGCAGTGTTAATGGTAAGTGGCATTACATTGTGTGTGTGTGTTCTATTGCCTGATAAGTTTTGTGGGAATACCTGATGTATTGGATTTGGCAGATATGAGTGTTGTGATGGCATAGGGCGTTGCTGGGCTGGTGTTGTGAGGTAGTGTGGCGGTGGCGCCTGTGCTGGTTGTGGTGGATGGAGTGTTTCCCGCAGGAGGGATAATCCATCAACAACTGAGGTTGTAAGCCTATCCAGTGTATTGGTAACTTTAGAGAAGTTGTCGGCGGCTCTGTTCTCTGAAGCCTAAATGACGTTAAGGAGTTGTCTTTTGATACGCTGGTCTTCTTCAATAGCATTTTGCAGCTGAGCCTCTGATGAAAGCCGTTTCTTCAGACGATCCTGGCGGTGTCCTCTGAGTTTGGCCTTTACAAGGTAGATCAGACCAAAATTAATTACAACAGCATAATTTGCAGAAAAAACTGTTACAAACATCAGTCTTCTATTCTATTCTATTCCAGTGTTCACTTTGATTACATGTACTGATTGGAGAATGGCTTTTTAAATGGAACTAGGGAACTTGTTTTTCATTTAGTGGATAAGATTAGTGTACTTGCACAAATGTAGTTGGCTCTGGTAAAAAAAAAACAGTGTCAGGCATTGCCACAAGACTAGTACAACCTCAGTAATGGGAGTATAGACTGTAGAATTCCTAGTAAGCTCTCTCTCTCTCTCTCTCTCTCGCTCACACACACACACACACACACACACACACACAATGTCGAGCAGGCCACATTTACACGAACGTATCACACCACATCACATACGCTACTAACGAATTAACAATTATATACATACGTTCAGAAGATCTCTCCTCTCCTGTGGTGACACACCTTCATCAGGATCTCCTTCGGACAAGACGCTGCTGGCATCACTGACAGACGACGGGGCTTGACACGAGGTCCCGGGCGAGGCTTGGGACGGGGGCTCCAGGTCGTTGGTCTCGACACCACTGGACAACGTGGTGGTGGCCGGCGAACCACCCCACACTTGCTCGCAGATTTCATAATACAGCAGGACTACCCTGCCATGCCCCGACTTGCGGCCTGTGTCGACAGCCCCTCTATACTTGCCCCGTCCACACAAACGATGCTCCTGGCGCCATCTTTTCCAAAAGAATGAAGTGACGTTGTTGTTGTTGCTATGCAGGATTCTGATTGGCTAACGTGGGTTTGAGCTTCTCGCTACACTGCCACCTACAGGTTTGGCATACTCTTGACGGCATATATACACGGGTCCGTGTAAACGAAACGTTTTCTGAAAACGGACTGGTGTGCACGCAGTTTTTTTTGTAAACGGAGAGGGTGAAATGTCCGTTTATGAAAATAACCGGGTACGTATAAACGGGGCCAAAGACTCGGTGGAAATACTTAAGATATTTGTTTCAGTGGATTTGACCATTGTTTGTCTTTGTTTAGCAAAACCTTTTGTGGCCAGTTCACGTAGTTGTAGACTAGTGAGGGTTTCTGGACATGCCATGACGCCAAGGTGATGGCTAGTCGTGGGGTGGAGGTTTTGTATGAACAGTGACTTGAAGTGTAGTTCTTCCTCCATTTCTGTCTCATTCTTGGGTCTGAAATAGGCTTCATGAAGCCTCTCGTAGTACTCTTGAGGGGATTCTTGTCTTCCCTGTTTGACAGCTAACGCGGCAGATAGACCTGTCTTTGTAGTGTAGCTTTTAAATTCATCCATCAGTGCTTTGCTGAGGGCTTCATAGCTCTCTTTGACATGACGAGGTTGTCGCTCGATGAATTTGCTGACTCTCTGGTTAGAGGTTACTCTAATTAGGTAGATTTTGTCATCTACCGTGGCATCTGGGAATTTCCTCAGGTATAACTCTATATCTTTTAGGTAAGCGCTGGTGTCAAGAGTGCCACCAGGCTTGGGCTCTTTGCTTTCCTCACGAGAGTTTGCACCCGCAGGCACACTTGGGAATGAACTATACTCAAGAGAATGCTCTAATTCCCTTTTAACCTTGTCGAGCTCTTTCTCTTTCTCCATCTGTTCAAGGTGGGATTCGTTAATTTGATCCCTGGCTTCTTTTAGTGCCTGTTGCATGTCTTGGAGACGTATCCTGTCATTTTCTCTGGCCCTGTCCCAGACTTTGAGCTTAATTTTTAGATCCTTTTTTTCCTCGGTTGCTTCTTCGAGGTCTTTGTTAGCATCTTTAAGATGTTTGGTTACTTCTCCAAGTTCATATTCTGTTTTAGCTAGCTCTAGCCCTTGGGCGTGAATGACTTGTTTTAGCTCTGAGTTTTCTTTCTGCAGCTTAGCTTGTTCATCCTCTTGTGCTCTAACTTGAGACTCCAGTTGTCTATTTTGGTCTTTTGCTCTAGTTAAAGATTCCTCTGACTCAGTTAAGGACTTCTCTGCTTTGGTTAAAGACTGCTCTGTCTTAGTTAAGGACTCCTTTTTTTTGGTTAAAGACTGCTCTGTCTTAGTTAAGGACTCCTTTGTTTCCTCAAGTTGCTTTTCAAGAGTTTTGTGGTCGTCTTTCCTGATCTTCATTTCAGCTAAAGCGTTATCTAGCAATTCGTCTCTGTGTTTTTGTTGCACAGCCATCACAATAATCATGCTCCCTAACATTTTCTCTTTGTCTTTTCCTTGCATTGGTTCGGTTAGGGATTGGCATATTAACGTAGCCATTATACTGTGTAGTTCACTAGGGTCGGTCTTCTGGATTTTATCTATGTAACCTGGCAGCAAATCTGTTGTGAGGTCCGATATTACTGCGTCTTGATTGGCTAGGGGATTCAAACTTGCATTTAGTGAACCGTCAGAATCGTCCGAATCTGACATTGTTTAAGTTTGTTTTTGTTTTGTTTTGAAATATTTAAATTTTATTTCTTTGTTTTCCAACTTTAAGATCATGGTGATCAATGAGTATAAACATGTCGTTCTGTTTTTCACATTTGGATGGTTAAATTATGTTAGAAAATAGACCTACCATTAGGCTGCAGTTTAATTTCTGGCCTATTCAAACAAGACAATTTCATTTAAAGATATCACGTTACCTTGTTTTTTTCAGTGTGTTACTATTACTGTTGCATTCTAGTCAGATTTAATTCTTTTCTTTATAAAAATAAGATTTAGTCTTCAAAAAAATTTTTTAAAAAGAGAAAAAGGGGGGTGTCTCATAATCAAGGTCTATATGTTATATTATAAGCAGGCTAAGAGGTTATGCCAATCCTGTATCACAGCTTGCTAACACTGTTTAAGACTGGTTTAAACTAATATTGGTATGTTGCTTTGGAGGCAGTCAACCAGGATAGCTTGGAGCATGTATTTTTGCATAACATGAATTAATCAGCATCATAGCAACAATGTCATGTAACATTATCTATCAATATTACCTAGCAAAGCTTAACATCATGAACTACATGACCCTCAGTTTCAGAGACAGCCAGGGAGATAGACATGCACATGCAGACTGTGTGACTCAATACAACTCTCAATACAATCAGAGAAATGTTTATATTTTCTGGAAATCAGAAGATTAAATCGCAATGACCATATAGCCCCATATATGTATTTTTTCACCCCAAATCCAACGCCACCACCTGTGAGTCTACAGTTGTGGAGATAAATTAGACCTGCATGTGGGACAACAAGGGAGACAGTGAGCAGTAACCAAGTAACTGTCATGTTGTTCTTTTCACAAATATGGGAATGATAGTCAAAAATATCATTAAAATGCATAGTTTTACATAAAACAGCATCAAATTTCATGGGGCCCAAAATCCCTGGCGGCGCCCCTGCTTGTCCTGTAGGCTATAGACTGATTGTCTTGGCTTGCATCCATGAAATATTGTAATGTTATAGGCCTACTGCATATTGAGAAAATGTATTTCGGTATTGCGCAACAATCGGGAGATGGGGACCCCCCCGAATATTGACGGGTATTTCGCACACTGACTACAGTAGATCTTTCTTTTCCAATTAAAGGTTCAATATACAACATTCAGCCTCACTAGATGCCAGGAAACAACTATTTGCTATGTAAAGATGTGGTGGAGTAGACGTCCTGAATAGACAGTGAAGTCACACTCCCTCTCTCTGTGTGTTATTATTATTGCGCTTTAATGTTTTTTGTTTTGGAGCCTGGCTGCGTGTGCATGTTAGTGCATGTGAGCCCCTCCCTTCGGAGCTATTGGCCTGCTCAGTTTATAGATACTGCCAGCAAGGATGTGTGTGTATTCTGATTTATGCCACTTTTGGGGACAAACACTGCATTTGCATGAAAATACCTAACCGTCAACACTTCAAGAGTAGTGGGAAAAGATTTCTGTGGGAAAGGGAGAGGGAAGGTATGGCCGACACTCTGGTTTGTTTTGGTTTAACATGCTGGTGCTGAACTGTGACCACCAGTGGTTCTCAATTTGGCATTTAGGACCTTTAACTACTCTGAGTGAGCTCCATGGAAACTTGATACTACACACTGTGAAATGATTTCAGCAGCCATCGATAACTTTTGGAAACGAATAAGAAAGACACTGTCTCCATCCCTGTTCTATCAGGTCTTAAATTATCTCATACATTTCAAGTAAGGAGGTAAGGAGGCTAGAACAAGAACAAATTATTAAATCAATAATTGACATAGACCATCAATACTCCATTCCCCCAACATCAGAACTATACAAAAGTGGACTTCCAGCAGGGTGATGGCAGCATAGTGCAACAGGTTCCCGACAGCAACAAAGATGGCTGATAAAACTTGAATTTATTAAAAGAAATATCAAAGCAAGTTTAACTACAGCAGGTGAGTGACTATGCCCATCAGAAAGGGGACGAAAAGTCTTGCACAAAGAAAAAAACGAGACGACGAAGAAGGTCAACTGCCACAAGCTAGTAGCATTAGCAACATGGAGGCCAATATGCAGCCGGATGGCGATTCAGGGCCAACCCGTGAGACTAACCTGGACTTATATTGAAAGACCTACAATTCAGGAAGGACTCCAGTCAGCAACCAAGATCAATCATGGTCAAGTTCTCAAGCTACAGACTGAAGGAGGAGGTCATTAAAATAGCCTGGCAGAAGAAGGGATTTGACTTCCAGGGCAAAAGGATACATCTGGACCATGACTACGCACCAGAACTGCTGCGGAAATGGAGGGAGCATGCAGAGGCCAAAGTTTTGCTGAAGGAAAGAAATATAAGGTTTCAGACTCCATTCCTGGCCAGACAGAGTGTTTTACAATGAAGGTACAGTGATTTACAACTTGGCAGAAGAAGCAACGGCGGACATGGAAGAGAGGAGGATACCGGTGACACTTCTGAAAAAAACATCTTCCCTCCTGGACCAGATAACCCAACTGACTTGAAGCCGGGAAAACACAAGCTCCATAAGAGGCTTAATGGAATGGCTCCAGGCTTTCCGTCACTGAGACACTTGATAAGTATCGTCAATATACTTTTGCTGTAACAGAAATAGCGTACATATTGTTAAAACATTCTCTAGTGATCTTTATCAGTGCGGTGAATAATGTTATTGGACAGATCCTATTATCATTAACATATTCCCCTACGTGACACTGATTTCATCAGCAAGATAAGAGTAAGGGCATATGGAGGACAGGTTTTGAGGTCAGGACCCCCTCTACTGGACACCATGGACCTACTTATCAGTTGGACGACTGAAGAGGGCCCTCTTTCACTGCCAGGAGGATAGACTTTCCCTCTGTACTTACATTCCATCAGAGTCAGGAGGCTAGTAAAGAGGTCTTAATATTGGAAGTCAATGTAGTTATTTGTGATCAAGTTGACTATTTTGTTACTGTGTTACAGGTTAATGATTTTGTTTTTTGTTGTTTGTGCTATTGGTCTTTACAGCACCAGGGTTGTAAGATGTGACTTAGGTATAGGCGTACAGGGGCTTAAAACAAAGACACAAAATGAAAAGTATTAAGTCAACTAAAATAATCACGTATAATGTCAATGGGCTGGGAAATCCAATCAAGAGGAGCAAGGTTATGACAAAATTGAAGAGGGAAGAATATGGAATTTGCTTTTATTTGCACTTCATTGTAGTTTCGCAACCAGTAAACACTGGCTGTCGCAGTTTCAGTGTCTTTGGGCCCGATTTCCCTTGTTAGATCCATGAACTTTACAAGTGAAAATAGCCACATGATAGGTTGGTAGGTATTGTCAGAGTCCAAGGACGGTATTGCTGCTTTTTTTTCTGAAATTCTGTAGATCGTTACATCCCAAACAATTAATTTTATGTAATTATACCTATCCCGCAAACTTAATTGCATTTTTCAGTCACTAATAAATTCCCGTGCCAGCGCTGAAGCACACCCTGACTCAGGAATGCAAGGGCCCATTCATCACTACTTTAAATTTTTATTAAGATTGGTGATGGTCATTCCATTTTACCATTTTGACACACCCTTGAATTTTCAAGTGTTTTGGACACTGCGGGAATCATGTCACTGTTACTTCCTGCATCCACTATGTGGAACTAGAGAAAACTGGGGGGGAAGGATCTTTCTGCAGATGAAAAGCATGCAATAGTGCAGTATCTTTCAAAAGGTATGAAAACATTGGCTATTTCACGAAAAATGAAGAGAGATCATCGTTCTGTGAAAAGATTTGTGTGTGATTCAGAGCACAGACGGGTTCGTTCAGATAAAGGCGTATTAAGGAAAGTTTCTGTAAGAAAAATTCATCGTATTAAGAGAGCAGCTGTGAAAAAGCCACTGATGAGTAGCAAACAGGTATTTGAAGCTGCTGGTGCCTCTGGAGTCCCAAGAACCTCTCGATGCAGGATCCTCCAGAGGCTTGCTGATGTGTATAACGCTGTATTTCGGCCACCCTCAACCAATGCCCACAAGGAAAAACGATTGCAGTGGGCTCAGAAATACATAAAGACTCATTTTCATAAAGTTTTATTCACTGATGAATGCCGTGCTACACTGGATGGTCCAGATGGATGGAGTTCTGGATGGTTGGTGGATGGCCACCATGTCCCAACAAGGCTGCGACATCAGCAAGGAGGTGGCGGAGTGATGTTTTGGGCTGGAATCATGGGAAGTGAGTTGGTAGGCCCCTTTAGGGTGCCTGAAGGTGTCAGAATGACCTTTGCAAAAATATGTGGCGTTCCTAACTGCCCATTTCCTGCCATGGTATAAAAAGAAGAACCATGCCTTCTGGAGTAAAATCATTTTCATGCACCATCCCATGCTGTGAAAAAATACCATTGAGGCCTTGGCTGCTATGGGCATAAAGGGAGAAAAAATAATGGTGTGGCCACCATCACCCCCTGACCTCAACCCTATTGAGAACCTGTGGAGTATCCTTAAAAGGAAGCTCTATGAGGTCTACTGCTCTACAGCAGCTCTGGCAGCTTCTGGCATTCTCAAAGGAAATACAGGCAGAAACTGTACATGGACTTACAAGTTCAATGGATGAGAGAGTTGTTAAGGTGATATCAAAGAAGGGCTCCTATGTTAATATGTAACTTGATCTGTAACAATGTTTTTGATTGAAATTGCTTTGATTTTAGAAAATTATCTCCTCATGCAAAAAAACATTTTTTTTTTTTTTTTGAGTTATTTTGCAAAAAATGTCATAGTCATCTTTGCTAATTTTGTTTAACAAAATCCAGATTACGATATAATTTTTGAGGAAAGAAACAATCCTATTGACTGCCAATTGTGTATACTATTTAGGGAAAAAAAAGAACAAAAACAGTATATGCATAATAATTTGGAACACAGTGTAGAAGTCTGACCAAGTTTATCAGTGGTTCAAAACCATGACAACCCGGCGTTGAGTCCAGGAGAAAGAGCTGCAGTCCTACGCACTCCTCTGCGCTTCTTTTAGAGCAGTTGCCCACCCATAACCCCCACAGAGACTGTGTCTGTCCCTGGACCACTTAAGTGAATTTGAAAAAAGTTTCACATAAAAACACTACAACTGATGTGGTGGACTTTAACATTAGATCTCTGTCATCCAAAGCTCTTATAGGTAATGATTTAATATCAGATCATAATATTGATTTATTCTGTCTCACTGAAACCTGGTTGTGTAATGATGCATATGTCAGCCTTAATTAAATTCACTCCTTCCAGTCATATTAATACTTGCATTCCTTGAGACACCAGCAGAGGAGGTGGCGTTTCACCCATATTTGACTCAAGCCGATTAATAACCCTAACCCAGGTTTGTTTTCACCACTGTAGCCACACTGAGACCAACAACTTGTCTCCTAGACCCCATCCCAACTAGGTTGCTGAAAGAAACTTTACCTTTAATTAGCACATCTCTACTAGAAATGATCAACCTGTCTCTATTAACAGGATACGTACCACAATCCTTTAAACTAGCTGTAATTAGACCGCTTCTTAAAAAGCCTAATCTTGATCCAGAAGCTTTAGCCAACTATAGACCTATATCCAACCTCCCTTTCCTCTCCAAGATCCTTGAGAAAGCAGTCGCCAACCAGCTATGTGACTTTCTTCAAAAAAATAGTTTATATGAGGATTTTCAATCAGGTTTTAGAGCACATCATAGCACAGAGACGGCACTGGTGAAAGTTACAAATGACCTCCTAATCGCTTCTGACAAAGGACTTGTCTCTGTCCTGGTCTTACTAGATCTTAGTGCTGCATTTGATACCATTGATCATCACATTCTACTACAGAGACTGGAACACTTAATTGGCATTAAAGGACCCGCATTAAACTGGTTTAAGTCCTATTTATCGGATCGATTTCAGTTTGTACATGTTAATGATGAGTCATCCCTGTATACCAAGGTTAGTCATGGTGTTCCTCAAGGCTCCGTGCTTGGACCCATACTATTCACCTTATATATGCTCCCTCTAGGAAATATAATTCGGAAACACTCCATAAACTTTCATTGTTATGCAGATGATACACAGTTATACCTATCAATAAAGCCAAATGAAACTAATCAGCTTACTAAACTCCATGCATGTCTCAAGGACATTAAGACCTGGATGACCTGCAATTTTCTGCTGTTAAACTCAGATAAAACCGAAGTTATAGTACTTGGTCCTAAACACCTTAGAGATGCATTATCTAATGATATAGCGAGTTTGGATGGCATTAACTTGGCCTCCAGCACCACCGTCAGAAATCTGGGAGTTATCTTTGATCAAGATATGTCCTTCAACTCCCACATAAAACAAATTTCAAGGTCTGCATTTTTTCATCTACGTAACATTGCAAAAATCAGGCCCATCCTGTCTCAAAAAGACGCAGAAAAGCTAGTCCATGCATTTGTTACTTCCAGGCTGGACTATTGTAATTCTCTATTATCAGGCTGCCCTAACAAGTCTCTAAAGAGTCTCCAGCTGGTCCAGAATGCTGCAGCACGTGTACTGACAGGAACTTAGAAAAGAGATCATATTACTCCTGTATTGGCCTCTCTGCACTGGCTCCCTGTAAAATCAAGAATAGAGTTTAAAATCCTTCTCCTAACTTACAAAGCTGTTAATGGTCAGGCACCATCATATCTCCAGGAGCTCATACTACCCTATCACCCAACTAGAGCATTACGCTCCCAGAACGCAGGATTACTTGTAGTTCCTAAAGTCTCCAAAAGTAGAATGGGAGCCAGAGCCTTCAGCTATCAAGCTCCTCTTCTGTGGAACCATCTTCCTGTTTTGGTCCGGGAGGCGGACACCCTCTCTACCTTTAAGAGTAGACTTAAGACCTTCCTTTTCGATAGAGCTTATAGTTAGAGCTGGTCCAGGACAGGCCAGCTCTTAGTTATGCTGCTATAGGCCTAGTCCGGGGGACAATGACACACTGAGCTTCTCTCTCCTCCCCTCTCCTCTCCTCTCCATCTGTATACATTATGCCTGTATACATGCCCCATCTCTGCATGTCACTGACTTACTTCTTCCCCGGAGTCCTTGTGCTTTCTAGTCCTACAGGCTCCCATGGATCCTGGCCGCGCCCGGGTCGTGGATTGTGGATGCGCCCACTGCTATGGCCCTGCCTGATCGTGGATGCGCCCACTGCTATGGCCCTGCCTGATCGTGGATGCGCCTACTGCTATGGCCCTGCCTGATCGTGGATGCGCCTACTGCTATGACCCTGCCGGATCGTGGATGCGCCTACTGCCATGACCCTGCCTGACACCCACCACTACTGTCGCTAATATTAGTCACATCTGTTACATACGTTCCACTACTATTATTGTAATGCATTACTACATACTATCCTTACCATTAATCACTACTACTGTTATCACGAGTAATCACATTTCCATGTGCATTTCATTATTATTGCTGTAATACATCTTTATGTACTTTCACTCCTGTCAACCATTGCTTATAATTGAATACATTGTGATCTCGTTGATCTGCTCTGTACATGCGACATCTATTGCACGTCTGTCCGTCCTGGGAGAGGGATCCCTCCTCTGTGGCTCTCCCTGAGGTTTCTTCCGCATTTTTTTTCCCTGATAAAAGGGCCTTTTTTTTGGGGGGCAAGTTTTTCCTCACTCGAATCGAGGGTCGAAGGACAGAGGGTGTCGTCTCTGTACAGATTGTAAAGCCCTCTGAGGCAAACTGTGATTTGTGAATTTGGGCTATACAAATAAAATTTGATTTGATTTGATTTGATTTGAGAGTCATACCTATATTGATCCTTGTATTCCTATAACACTCAGCAGTAATGACTTTATGGGCTTCTTTAATGACAAACTTCTGCTTAATAGAGACAAAATGAATCACCTTCTGATGTCAGATAGTACCAATTTAGCCTCTCACACAGAACCCTCAGAAACAGCTGTAAAACCATATATATATTTCAAATTATATTCTACCATTGACCTTCACCAGCTAACTTCAATGATTTCTTCATCTTAACCCATCTTAATCTTAAAGTCTATTAGATCCAATCCTAACTAAATTGCTTAAAGAAGCTTAACCTTTACTTAGTACTTCTATACTCGACATGATTAATCTGTCCCTATTAACAGGATATGTACCATAGTCCTTTTAAAGTAGCTGTAATTAAAACACTTCTTAAAAAGCTGATACTTGATCCAGAGATTTTAGCCAACTGTAGACTGTTTTCTCAAGAATCTTTGAGAAAAAGGGAAGGTTAGATATCTTCCCTTTTTCTCAAAGATTCTTGAGAAAACAGTTGCCATCTGCTTATGACTTTCTGCATAACAATAGTTTACATGAAAATTTACAATCAGGTTATAGAGTGCATCATAGCACAGAAACAGCATTGGTTAAAGTTGCAAATGATCTCTTAATCACATGTGATGAGGGTCTTGTCTCTGTACTAGTCTTGTTAGACATGAGCGCTCAGTAGTTAATGCAACAATATAGTCAATCAGTAGTCAGAAGTCAATCAGTAGTCAATGCAACAATATTACACGAGTACTCAGTAGTCAATTTGCAAAGGGTTTTCAGTTTGTTTGTTATACGTTAATTTTTCAAAGCTCTGATCTTTTGAAATTTTGGGCATCGTCTTTTACATCACCCCTCTACAGATAGCTGCTGTCTTGCCATAACTGCCTCAAATAAACAAATGAAAAGTCAGAATTGAATGGAATTACCATTAAATTAGTGACTATGAAATTAATTATGTTTAATTTGGTAAAAGTTTGGTGAAAATTTATAAAATGGTTGTGAAATGGTGCAACTACATTCATTTACAGTGTTAGTCGTGGGTCATATTCATGTTGGGGTACGTAGGCCTGTTTGTGGAAGAGATAAAAGAGAAATCATATATATTATAAATAAAGAGGTTAAAATTAAACATTACAAGCAATATTACTGTTTATTGTGATCCTAAATTATATTAAGGTCCCATTTAGGGACGATTTAGATGTTTTTGTGTCACCACCGTCAGACAGCAAATCTGACAGTGATGGTGGTGACAAAAACACACTTGTTTTTTTTCTGTTTGCTTGCTGCCTCTGGCTTCTTTTTCTAATGCATACATGTCATAATTTAAAATAGTCCTTTCTATACAAAAGAGATGGTGTTGACATGTCATGGTTGTGACAGCTGATTTTATTGCTTTTTCCTAAATATATGACGGTGTTGACAAAAACTAGAGACACATTTTGAGCTACCACAAAATAAGAATAACACTGTTAGAAATTCACTGCTTTTAGTTTTAAAGATGTTTTACATTCTCCTCTTTCATCTGGAGTATGTATTATACATTTTAAATTTTTTCACAGTTTTTGTCAAATTGAAATGCTATTCTCTTGTTTTGGGACAACTGATTATGTGGGAGGGGAGGCCATGGAGGAGGACTACCGGTCGGCCTCGAGGAAATTCTGGCAAACCATCCGGCGCCTCAGGAAGGGGAAGCAGCCCTCCACCAACACTGTCTACGGTGGAGGTGGGGAGCTGTTGACCTCGACTGGGGATATCGTCGGGCGGTGGAAGGAATACTTCGAGGATCTCCTCAATCCCACTGACATGCCTTCCATAGAGGAAGCAGAGGCTGGGGACTCGGAGGTGGATTCATGCATCACCCAAGCTGAAGTCACTGAGGTAGTTCGGGAGCTGCCCAGTGGCAAAGCACCGGGGGTGGATGAGATCCACCCTGCGTACCTCAAGTCTCTGGATGTTGTGGGGCTGTCTTGGCTGACACGTCTCTGCAACATCGCATGGCAGTCGGGGACGGTGCCTCTGGAATGGCAGACCGGGGTGGTGGTCCCTCTATTCAAAAAGGGGGACCGGAGGGTGTGTTCCAACTATCGGGGGATCACACTCCTCAGCCTCCCTGGTAAAGTCTATTCTAGGGTACTGGAGAGGAGAATTCGGCCGATAGTCGAACCTCGGATTCAGGAGGAACAATGCGGTTTTCGTCCTGGCCGCGGAACGCTGGACCAGCTCTATACCCTCCGCAGGGTGCTCGAGGGTTCATGGGAGTTTGCCCAACCAGTCCACATGTGTTTTGTGGACTTGGAGAAGGCATTCGACCGTGTCCCCCGTGGCATTCTGTGGGAGGTGCTCCGGGAGTACGGGGTCGGCGGCCCTCTGCTAAGGGCTGTGCGGTCCCTGTACGACCGGAGCAGGAGTCTGGTTCACATTGCCGGCAGTAAGTCAGACCTGTTCCCGGTGCATGTTGGACTCCGGCAGGGCTGCCCTTTGTCACCGGTTCTGTTCATTATATTTATGGACAGAATTTCTAGGCGCAGTCATGGGCCGGAGGGGATCTGGTTCGGGAGCCACAGGATTTCATCCCTGCTTTTTGCGGATGATGTTGTCTTGTTGGCTCCTTCGGGCCAGGACCTCCAGCATGTTCTGGGGCGGTTTGCAGCCGAGTGTGAAGCGGCTGGGATGAGAATCAGCACCTCCAAGTCTGAGGCCATGGTTCTCGACCGGAAAAAGGTGGCTTGCTCCCTCCGGGTTGGGGGAGAGATCCTGCCTCAAGTGGAGGAGTTCAAGTATCTTGGGGTCTTGTTCACGAGTGAGGGAAGGATGGAGCGTGAGGTTGATAGGCGGATCGGTGCGGCGGCCGCAGTAATGCGGTCGTTGTATCGGTCCGTCGTGGTGAAGAGAGAGCTGAGCCGTAAGGCGAGGCTCTCGATTTACCGATCAATCTATGTTCCTACCCTCACCTATGGTCACGAACTTTGGGTCGTGACCGAAAGAATAAGATCCCGGATACAAGCGGCCGAAATGAGTTTCCTTCGCAGGGTGGTGGGGCGCTCCCTTAGAGATAGGGTGAGGAGCTCCGCCACACGGGAGGAGCTCGGAGTAGAGCCGCTGCTCCTCCACATCGAGAGGAGTCAGCTGAGGTGGCTTGGGCATCTGTATCGGATGCCCCCTGGACGCCTCCCTCGGGAGGTGTTCCAGGCATGCCCCACCGGGGGGAGGAGACCCAGAGGAAGACCCAGGACACGCTGGAGTGACTATGCCACCCGGCTGGCCTGGGAACGCCTTGGGATCCTCCCGGAAGAGCTGGAGGAAGTGTCTGGGGAGAGGGAAGTCTGGGTGTCCCTGCTCAGGCAGCTGCCCCCGCGACCCGGCCCCGGATAAGCGGAAGAAAATGGATGGATGGATGGATGATTATGTGGGTACTGGGCTGACATATAATATAAAATTAAAAACAAACATATGTAAAAAAGGTTTCATTTGTGCAAAATACCCACATATGATCAACCATGATTATTTTAACAAGAAAATGTTTTTCATTTTCAGCGGAATTAGCACTTTTCTTCATGGGACTTGTTTTTGCCTAAGTCCCATAAGTCTCAACAATCAATGAAATATTAATTGATTGACTTGATTTACATGAGATGTGGATGGTGTGACTTGACTCAACTTATTATGCTGGAACATAAAGTATCCTCAGTGGGTGCTCTCAATTGCCACATAGTGGGCACAGGACGTGATATGAAACTCTTTTATATGCAGAAAACACAAAAATTGAGAGCTGTGTTGACTTGGCATTGTCCAGGAATGACGCTGCAGCTGCTGCAGACTTTGACGTACACAAAGGTGTGAGGGCCCATTCAGCACTGCTTGCATATGATTTAAAGGTGACATATTATGCTCATTTCTGCTTGTTGACATGGTTCCTTGATGTCTAAATGAAATGATAGTAACATGCTTTGGTCGAAAAAAACGAAGGATTGAGCACAGCAGGGTTGTTTACACACCAGTTTCACAGCCCTGCTCTAAGCGGCCGGTTTCAGTGCCTTTCCCTTTAATGCTAATGAGTTACTGCGTGCGCCGCCCACTTCTTCCTGCCGGCCGGAAGACGTGAGGACGTCATCGCGTGACCATGGCAACGAGCAATACACAACTCGAAGCAACTTTTCTGTGTCCATGTCTGCATATAACTGATAGTAGCACAGCAGACATGTAGCAGGTAGCCCCTGTCTCCGGCTCCAAAATAAAGTAATGATTGCTTTACTGCAGATAACATTTTGGTACTCTCAGGTCTGGTCTCTCATGCCAGCAGCTAACGCTACAGGCTGTAGCATTAGCTGTGCCGTTAGCTGTAGCCTACAGCTAATGCTACGGCTGTGTGTTGTATACCAACACACAGGAAAACGGTCAGAGGACAGTCTCCCAGAGCCATGACATCTGCCAAACTACAGCAGCTCCTCGGGCTGTCACACAGTCAGCAGTGCATTCAGACAAGACACTCTTCTAGAAGTTTGCTTACACACTGTCCTTAAGCACAACATGCTAATGAATTAATGTAGCTCACTGGCCGTGAATAACAGAGACCAGTTCATACCGTTTCCTCTGCGTGTTCACCGCGGAACAGCAGCTAAACGTCCGCGAACAACTGACACACACTGAGACGATTTCACACCGTCTCCTCTGTTTGTTCACAGTGGAGCAGCAGCTCACTGTCCGCGAACAACTGAGACATTTCACCCCGTCTCCTCCCCATGTTCACGGCCGAGCAGTGGTTCACCGGCCGGTTAGAAGCGATAAAATCTCAATATCCTAATTCATTTTCTCAATTCACCGTCCTGTTTTAAAAGAGTGCTGATATGACACATTAACGTTTCGTAACATTAACATAATCGTGAATCCTACGGCCAGTAAGCCCAACGTTGATAACTTCACATGTAATGTTAGTTCAGCCTCATATTTACATCCACGGTTAGCGTTAGCTCATGTGCTAAACGGCCAAAGTAACACAAACTATACTGTTTTTTAAATACTTACAGTTCCATCATTGACAGTGGGTATGGATCCATCTTTTAAGGGACAATCTCGTTGCCAGTCCAGCGTTATGCTGACCCTGGTTGCTGAAACAGTCTGGCGTGAAGTGACTGGCACAGACCATAACGCTTCTGCTCACTGAAGCTGGGACCCTGATAAATAAAATGTAGCCTCTTCGCTCTGATATCCTCTTTGGTAGGGAGGCGATGTAGCGAAACATGAGGATCCGTGCATCTGACGACAGAGCAGCAGTGCTTGGCTTTCGGGTTGTACATGATAGCGGTCAGGCTGTCGCATACAAGTTAGCGAGAATGAGAAAATGGTGGATCCTCGTTCAGGTAGCTGGCGTAATGTGGGAGGAGATACCCAGTGCGAGGGCAGGGAGTATGCAAAAGACCGGATTGTTACGTAACAATCCAATCGAAATCCAAACGGCTCATTTAGAGACTCAATTCCTGACTCTGCCAGGTACAAAGTATTGACATAGTTGTCAAAACTCATGCTTAAGGGGTGGGGAGGCAAATATACATACTAAAGCAAGGAAAAAGTGAGTTTTGCATAATATTTCCCCTTTAAAGGATAACTACCGTTTTTTACAACCTGGACCTTATTTCTAGCAAAATATATGATCATTTACTTTACTTACTTATCAACATCCGGGGTCAAACTAGCAGTAGCAGCTACAGGTAAACAAGCCGGCTATCGCGGGTGCACGCGCAGCTCAGAGATGACATCTTCCAGGTCAGAGATAGTAGGGCAACCTACAGACCCCGGATGTTGACAACAGACGAGCCCGGACTCAGAGGGGAATAGCGCTAGCGTATCGTAACAAAATATTGGTGAAATGAACTAGTTTCGTGGCAGATAATGCGTTATGTAGAGGCTGTGTTTCGGTGCCCCGTCACTCGCATTATATGGATATACCGGCGCTACACTGGATCTAATTTCGTCCGAACGACGCCAAATGACACCAGAGTTATCTGTGTGAGTAAATGATAATATATTTTGCTAGAAATAAGGTCCAGGTTGTAAAAAACGGTAGTTATCCTTTAAGGACACATGAAGAAAATAATTTGCGGTCAAAACTTTTCAAGTCCATACAGAATTCAAGAAGATTGGGACTGAGATCAAGGCTAATTTTTGCTTTGGTGGTGCAGCATATAGTGTCCCAACACCTGCAAAAATTAAGGGATGTGGGTGTGTTTTTATTCTACTGACCTCCTATAGGTGGGATGACTTGATCCAGCAATTTCATACTGGTTCGCTTCCAAATCTTCTTGATAATTCCCCTCAGCTCCTCATTGGCTTGTTCAAAATTACCTGAGCAATAGAAGAAGCATAATGATGAGACAAAAGAAATTAGTGAATTTAAAGAAAATTAATAGACACTTGTAAGGACAGCATTGTTAAATATCAACAACTAGTGTTTGAGAGTAACATCACTAAATGTAGTGAGGCTACTAGATTTTTCAGTAGCATTCACATAGCGCATCTGCTTTCAAAATCATGTGTTTTTTTACTGTTGGAGAATGATTTCTTCCCTTATATAGCACAACCAAACCACATTACTATATCTAATTTTCAGTTAAATAGTAAATCCAGCCTCAGTGGCACAGTTATCAGTAATGTGGAGAAGCTGAGTCATCACCGTAGAACCGTGGTGCATGGTACATGCAGGTGAAGGTAAATGTTAATTTATTTGTCATTTTACAACACCAGGGTTATCAAACAAAACTGAGTTTAGTCCCTTTATGCCACGTAACTAAAAGAAAAACTTTTATACAATGGAGTGTGGAAGATGCTGTCTCACAGCTTGAGGAAAGACGCTGCTCTGTAGTCTAGTGGTATGCCAATAGATACTTCTGAATCTTTTGCCTGATAGCAACAGGGTGAACAGACTGTGGCTGGGATGGGTGTTGTCTTTTAGTGTCCTTTGGGCTCTGTGTGAAAGTTTCAGAAGCAGAGAGGAGGGACAGTTTCGCTGCGGCTCTGATGTCCCTCCAGAGGTAGTATCAGAGCTGCAGCAGAGACGAGCTGGCGTCTGTGTGAAAGGAAAAGAGGGTGTGTTGGTCTGATGGTGTTCACAGTCTGACAACTAAAGAAGAGAAAGTAAAGAGAAATGACCCACAAAGCAACGTTACAGGACCAAACAACAGTAATGTGGTAACTAGTAGTGTCTTTGGCAACTTATGTGAGTAAAAAAATCCTGCAGTTATACGTGGAGAAGTGTCTGTCATCCTGTCTGTCATCCTGTCTGTTCTATGTTGAAGAAATCATTCAAGTCCAGTTGAGTAGTTTGCTGTGGTGATGTGTTTATTCAAAGTCGACCGGTAGACTGGTGGACTGACAGGCACAGAGCGGATCTGAGCTGGTGAGTGAACCCAGAGCAAATGAAACAGATGCATTTTATACAGTAAGAACAAAGAAGATTCAATCAGGTTCAAACAATAGGTATGCAAAAGACCTGCAAAGGGAGGAGGGTCTGCTCTTTGGAGAGTGTGATCAGCAGGGGGTGGGGGAAGTATGGGGGCACACATTTAACATAGTGATCAAATCGTCTGTCCATTGATTAACTATCCATTGATTAACTGGTGTTACGCAAATGTGTATCTACAGGGTTTAAGAGACAGACAGGAATCAACATTTATGTCTGGTGGTCAGAGGGCACTTCTCAGACGTCACTCTGAATGTGTATTTTCTTCCTCATCTACACATTTCTGCCTAAAAACAGGCAAAAAACTTCTCTTCCGACCGAGAGTTCAGTGAACTTTCCCCCAGAAAACAGCATCCCTCCCCGCGAGTGAGACAGTGTCCTGTTTACTGATGCCGATTAAGTAAGTTAGAGCAAAAAACATAACTTTGTCACTTCCAAGATGCATGGTGGGTCAGGATCTCAATTGTAACACGTTATAACTGCATCCATATGATTATAAACAGTCGGCTGATACATGTTTAGATTATCAGGTGGGAAACGGGGGAAACATGTTGAAAAAACCACACAGATCTCAATGTCATCATGTGTACCGTCACACCTGTTTAGGATCCGCAGCACCGGTGTGCTGTATGAATTGACACACTGGTGCGGTTTTACGCCGGAGCTGCTTGGTTCTGTTCGCTGTGGAGATAATGTGGAGTCTTCTGATGCCAGATGGATGGGTAAACTAATGGTTAACCTACTACAGGTGTTTTAATAACATTGTCAACATCTTTCATTCCAAAATGACATGGGGTGCGAGAGTTTTCTGTACACCAACGTAAAGTATTACCTAACATGCAGTGGGGCTAGATTATGAACTCATCAGAGGAAAGGACTCACCAAGTTGTGCATTGTTTACACAGGACATGCTCGTTTTCATTATAAAATGACTTGCTAGTTATATAATAGAGTGGGAATCAGATCAAGACAAATCTATATAATTTTAATTTACATTATGTTTATAATTTCAATAAAATAAATTGTTTATCAATATTATGTGTTTTCCAGTATTTTCTGTCAAAAGTATGTCTTAAAACTTGTCGTGTGACAACTGGATAATCAGGATGAAAGATTCCCTGGACATAATTTGTGACAATGATTAAATGAAAAACTAAACAAAAACCAGTTTTTGAACAATTTCTTTAAGTTACCACTGTATCTACTGAAATATCTGGGTTTTTGGGCACTCTGTTCCCTGTGTGTAACAGTTTAGGAATGAGAGTTCTTTAACACACTGTGGGGGATGCAAGCAGGAAGTGTAATGTTGCCTTTGAGGAGCCATTGGCTACAAGTTGAGCCATGTGTTTTTTTCTGTGCCTTTATTTGCCTATATCTAGCATGTCTAGCATGTCTTGATATAGGCACTATATCTATGTCTAGACACTATCGAATCAGTCAGGTTTTTTTGTCACCCATCGCATGCAACAGATGCACTATATCTCCAACCTGCTGTCAAATATATATCATCAGGCCCGCAAAATTATATTTTTCATTGAATTAGTTTTGTTGTTTCACACCAATTTCCTTTACCTCCATATGCAATGGAAATTAAAAAAAACATTTCTATTTAAAAATAAAAATTTCCAGTTGACTTTTTTTGTTTGTTTGTTTCTAAGTAGGCTAGACACAGGAAATGCAACGTGCTCAGTCAGCACTGCTGTTATTCATGGAATTGTGGTCGATATAATTTTTTGACAAAAAGTAAAAACTCTTTAATAGATTCCTACAAAGTAATGTCAATTAATTAAAAATATATAATGTAAAAAAATGAATTGCATAAGTATTTACCCCCTTTAAAGTGACTGACCTACTTCAACAGAGGTCCAGCCAATAGGTGCTAGTAGTCTCACAATTAGTGAAATGGAGATCACCTGAGTGCAGTGAATTTGTTTCAAGTGATTGTAGTATAAAAACACCTGTGTCTGAAGGTCCAGTCACTGGTTAATCAGTATTCCTGTCTACAATTACACCATGAAGACAAAAGAACACTCCAAGCAACTCTGTGAAAAGGTTACTGAAAAGTATAAGTCAGGGGATGGATACAAAAACATTTCTAAGCCACTGAACCACCCCTGGAGTTCAGTTAAATCCATCATTATGAAATAGAAGTAATATGGAACATGTGTAAATCTGCCTAGAGCAGGCCGTCCTCACAAACTGAGTGACCGTGCAAGAAGGAGACAGGTGAGGGAGGCCACCAAGACACCTATGACTACTCTGAGCTACAGCAGCTGAGCTGGGAGAGACTCTGCATACAACAACTGTTGCTGGGTTCTTCACCAGTCAAAGCTTCATGGGATGGGATCCAATAGAGTATTTGCGGCAGGGTTGTTCACACCTAATCCCCATGCAACCCTACAAAGCTTGAGCAGTTTTGCAAAGAAGAATGGAGTAAAATTACAGTGTCCAGATGTGCAAGCCTGATTGAGTAGAACTCACTTCACTTTGTTGTGCTTTCACGAAACATTAATAGGGAGTTTTGGGTTAAATTTGGCTATCTATAATAATAATTAATGATTATCAGAGATAATCATTAATTATGATAAATAAATAATAAGATCAAATTTACAGCTGTAATGGTTGAAGGATTTTGGAGTCCTTGACAGAGTAGAGGTTGGCAACATTCACTCTTGTGCAATATTAAATAGACAGCATGTAGGTTCAAAAGTCTTATAACACAAAGGTGAAAACACACCATCTAACTTACATGTACTAAAGTATATACGTGTGTGTGTGTGTGTGTGTGTGTGTGTGTGTGGGGGGGGGGGGGGGGGGGGGGGGGTGTCTGGAAGAACAAAAGCAAAATGGTGGCTAGGGTTCCACGTAAGTACCATGCCACATGGCATAGACAAAGGAAGACTCCAAACTATATGGCTGATCAAAGGGGACTACAAGATCACCAACAAGGGTTGGACTATGGTGGTGCTCACAACATGTGCTCACTAATATCACACATAGGTGTGTTATGGTCCAGGCTGAAGGTGTATGGGTGTGTGATTTGATGCCAGGCCCAGGCTTGCTGGTGCTAACTGAGCAGGTCTGCTGGAATTGCAGCTGGCAGCTCTCAGCAGCTGTTCGGACCAGAAGAATCCAGGAGAAGAGAACTAGGGGGCAGCCCAGTGGAGGCAGAGCTGAAAAGAGCTCTGAAGAGCAAAGAGGGCAGGCAGACATGGAAAAGAGAGAGAACAAAGGAAGGACCTGGAGTTTTGACTACCTGTCACCCTGACCAATAGTGGCTCAAAGCTGGTCTCTTGGCAGATTTTGCACCTAGGTGTGAAGACTGGGGAATTCTGGGGAACTGAGTTCAGTTCAGAGTCCTTTTTGAAATCCACAATGAACGACTTCACCTGTGGATCCCAGCAACTTCGACATGAAAGAGTTGTTTTTTGCATGTACATTTTTTGTCAAAAAAGCCAAATTACAGTATATTGACCATGATTCCATCTATAAAAGCAATAAAAGGGGAAAACATCCAATTTCCTCTTAGAAAGTGCCCTCTCTGATAGCTGTAGTTGTGGATGATATCATAGAAGCGGAACATGGCAAGGTGGTCAATTCTCCGTGAGCTGGAAGCTATGATATGAGTTTGTGTGGACTTTAGCCTCTTTGCTCTCTTCCTCTGGTACTGTGCGTGAATGATTAAGGTGAGTAACCAAACATGCAAATTACTCATTGTTGTGTTAATTTAAGAGTGCCGGATGTAGTTTGAATGCTAAACATAAGTCATGCTTGTTATGCTAATAATTGTGGCTAATTAACCTGTTGCTAACCATGCCTATTGTATGCTTACCTGTTAGTTGTTAGTTACATGGTGTACATTTGCTCTTCTTAAGTTATTGTTTAAGTCTAATTGGGTCACTTAATTGTATTGTGAACAAAGATGATACAATTTAACAGAAATGGTTGATTTGCAGAATATCTCAAAACTGTCTCAGATTGATACTGTTAATTTACCAGTTAAAGCTACTTCCGTAAGCAGGATTTGATTTCCTTATACCGTTTATAAATGTGAAACACTATCTTACTTAACCATAGTTAACCATTACTGAAGGCTTTTTGGACCCTTATTGTAAAGTGTAACACACGTATCCCTTAGGTAACACATTAATCAGAATCAGAATCAGAATCAGAATTCCTTTATTTGTCCACACATGCTGTGCTACTAAAATGAAACGTGCAGCTCGGTGGATGGATATAATGTTGGGCTATCCTGTTAAAAGTACTGTCCGTCCCGCCAGAAACCTCTACTCTTACAAGGCAGTTCCACTGTTCACCGCGATAACTCCTGAGTTCCGGTGCACGCTAATGCTGCGTTCAGGACAACTCGGAACTCTGGCTTCCCCCCATTGAAAACTCCCATTTCTGTCTTCAAAGAATTTCCAGACATTGACATTAGACATTGTTGTGTGATGTCAGACAACTGATTCTCCAAGAAGTCTCTGAATTCCTGAGTGGGAGCACCAACATTTGGTCGGTGCACTTTTTAAAGTAGGAGGTCGGAAAAACCAGAGTTCCGAGTTGTCGTGAACGCAGCACGTGGTTAACTATGGTTAAGTAATGGTTATGAGGCAGTTAAGCATTTATAATGTATTACCTAAGGGATACGTGTGTTACACTTTACAATAAGGGTCCAAAAAGCATTCATTATTGGTTAACTATGGTTTAGTAATGCTTATGAGGCAGTTTAGCATTTATAATCTGTTACCTAAGGGATACATGTGTTACACTTTGCAATAAGGGTCCACAAAGCATTCACTAATGGTTAACTATGGTTAAGTAATGCTTATGAGGCAGTTAAGCATTTATAATCTGTTACCTAAGGGATACATGTGTTACACTTCACAATAAGTGTCCAGAAAGCATTCACTAATGGTTAACTATGGTTAAGTAATGCTTATGAGGCACTCCTATATATTTATTAAGGTTTATGTCAGGTTACTTATGTTAAGTAATACCTTACTTAAAGTCCGTGTAAAGCAAATTCAGCCATTTTCTTCTAAACACATTAAAGAGGTTATAAATGTATTTCCTTAAAACATGTAAAAAGCCATTCAACCATTTAGAATTTAATTATGGAGCTAGGCTGCCAAACTGTGTTTCAACATTTCTGTGTTCAGGATTTAATGGGCGGGTCAGAAATCATAGCCACGTTACGTAACGTGGCTTGCATCCTCCCGTCCCGCCGACAGCGGCTGCTACCATCACGGCCACCAGCATTACGTGCCCGTCCCTGATCCTCTCCGTCCCGCCGACAGCAGCTGCTACCATCACCACCGGCATTATTTGCCCGCCACCGGAGATGAGAGCACCTACTGTCGGCGGACGGAGAGGATCTCCGTCCCCCGGCTTGCATCCTCCTGTCCCGCCGACAGCGGCTGCTACCATCACCACCGGCATTATGTGCCCGCCACCGGAGATGAGAGCACCTGCTGTCGGCGAACGGAGAGGATCTCCGTCCCCCGGCTTGCATCCTCCCGTCCCGCCGACAGCGGCTGCTACCATCACCACCGGCATTATGTGCCCGTCACCGACAGCAGGTGCTCTCATCTCCGCCACCGGCATTACGTGCCCGCCTGTGTAAGTGTGTGCTTATGTTATAAATATTGTATTCGTTTAATTAAATGCATTTTGCTGAAGGTGCAAATCCTGAAAGTGATTTGACATCGTGCATCCTGTCATGCCCATGTAATGTTAGCAAATGTTATTGCATTTAATCATGACATGATTTGGCCTCATTCCCTGAGCGGAGTCCATCTGACAGCACAATGATAATCCACAGGTAATATTTTATGTGCACCAATATAGCTATGGCAAGGAATTATATGTAGACTGGGGTTTAACTTAATGGGAAATAAATTACTATTCTGATGGAGACTGTGAGGAACGAGGCTGAGCACTATCAGTGTCGGAGTCAGTTTCTGGCTCTGATGGCTCAAACAGGTAGGGCTGGGTCCTTCAGATGATGCTGCTAGCAGTAGCTTCCATTGTTGCTGTAGGCTACGTCCTTGTGCAGTACACAGAGGGCTCCCCTCCCGCGCGTGGGCGTGGTTCTAGCGCCTCTAACTGACATGCCCCCAGTGTTTCACAGCAGAGAGAAGTGCTTGTTTTTCCATGATTTTGAGACCTGATTTTATATACTTAGCAATTTTTTTAATCTTTAAAATTTGGCTCAGTGGTCAATGATACATGTTACTGTGGTGTGACAAACTCATAACACAATTTTTTTGCTGCTTTACACGCACTTTAAGGTTAGGTAAGGGCTACCTGATGACATACACAGCACAACATTAGTAAATGATTACTTAAGACTCTAAATAATTGTTTATTAATGCCCATCCAGGTAACATGTACACCATTAGTAAATGATTACTAGAGACATTATTAACGTTTAACTAATATATTAACTAATGTATTAATTAATACTAAGTAATGCATACATTAGGGTAACTAATTACATTATGTAACTTTTTTTAAAGCTTAAATATGCATTCATTAACTCTGAGCAGTAGACATTAATTAACTGATTATTAATGCATTTATTAATATGTTAATTCATGTTAAGTAATACATTATAATGGTTATTAAACTATTATTAAACTGTTAATTAATGCTTAATAATGCATTAACTAACGTTAAGTAATGGACCCTTATTGTAAAGTGTTACCATCGTTTTTCTGGAGCTTCTGCATCTTTGTGTTTACTAAATAACTAACTGAGACTGTAAACTACTTCCTTCGGCCGGCTCGACTTCCTCATCCTCTCTTGCGGCACACTAGAGACTGCAGTCACTAGCCCTTTTTACACAGAGTCACCGCAATATCACCGAAACGGCAGTTCACTAATTCTCCGCCGTTGTTTGCTCACACAGAGCCAAGCAGCTCCGGCGTAAAGACGCACCAGTGTGTAATTCACACAGAAAGTCGGTGCTGCAGATCCAAGAGAAGATCTAAACATGTACCCGCTGACTGTTTACAGTGTTGGGCATGTAACTTTTAAAAAGTAATTAGTTATAGTTACTAGTTACTTCTCCCAAAAAGTAACTGAGTTAGTAACTGAATTACTCCACTATAAAAGTAACTAGTTACCAGGGAAAGTAACTATTGTGTTACTTTTTTTTTTTTTTTTAAGTTTAAATATGTCTAAGAATTTGGATTTTTTCCTAAACAGGTTTCACAAGCCAGTTGCATAGAGTAGAACTGCATAGACAGGTACCTACACACAGCCTTTAATATTTATTGCTCCTCAACAGACCACAACTGGTAGACATACTGTACTTTAAGTATTTTCTTCATCACAAAAATACAAAGTGTAACAATATGAAGTGCTTTTAACTCTCTGTACATACTGTAGGCTACTTCAAGTATTTTCTTCATCACAAAAATACACTGTAACATTATGAAGTGCTTTTAACTCTCTGTACATGCTGTACTGTTTAAGTAGTTTCTTAACAATAAAAGTACACAGTTTAAATATGGAGTGCTTTAACTCTCGTTGAGAGATGCTTCATTAGATTAGAGTTGTTTACAACGATGTAGACAAACACTTTGCTCTGGGACATAATGTACACTTCACATGTACATTCTTGCCTTTTACCTCAAGGAGATTAAAGTAGTGTCTGTACTTCCACTTTGAAAACGCCAACTTTCCCTCCGGACTCGCCATTGCTGCAGCTTACCTCTGCTAGTTTGTGTGTGTGTGAGGCTGCTGTGTGCGTGTGTGGTTTGTGTGTAAACTGAACACTGCCTCTGATTAGCTTACGAACTCTTACTCTACCTTAGCCAATCATCATCACTTATACAGTTGTCTCGCCCCTCCCAACTCAGCTTTGCAGCTCCTGTGGCTGAGAGCCAAGTCGGATTACAACAGCTTCAACGAGTAGCTTCAGTTTATAACGCGCCATATTTAATTGTTGGTAACGGCGTTGTAAAAATGGAAATAGTAATTAGTTAGATTACCCGTTACTGAAAAAAATAACGCCGTTAGTAACGCCGTTTATTTTCACGCCGTTATTCCCATCACTGACTGTTTACAATCATATGTTGTGATTGAGATCCTGACCCACCATGAGTCCTGGAAAGTGACAAAGTTACGTTTTTCGCTCCAAATTACATAATTACATAATCACCATCAGTAAACAGGGCGCTGTCTGACTATTTCACTCGCGCTGAGGGATGCTGTATTCTGGGGAAAAGGTCACTGAAGTCTTGATTGGGAGGGCTTTTTTTCGCTGTGACAAACACTAGGTGAGTTAAAGTTTTTTTGCCGGGGACAGATGCTGTTTTTCGGGCAGAAATGTGACGAAGAGTTGGTAGGACAGACAGGACAACAGACACTTATCCACGTATAAATGCGGTACTATTTTTCCTCATAAGTTGCCAAGACACTACCAGAACTATTTTACTGTTGTTTGGTCCTGTAACATTGCTTTGTGGGTCATTTTTCTTTTATTTGATGAGTGAAGAATCTGTTTACTGTGAACACCATCAGATCGACATGCACCAGGTCCGCGCCGCCGGCTTATCCATTCACAGTGGTTTGGTTCGCCTCGGTTCGGTACTGCACCTCTGATACTACCTCCGGAGGCGCATCAGAGGCGCAGCGAAATTTCACCCCTCGCCACATCTGAGACTTTCAAACAGAGGAGGATGCGGAGAATTGGCGCAGGATCCCCGCACTCGAAGGGCAGTGTGAATGGGGCTACTCACTATCACTTCTCAGGCCAGGAGGTATTATTACAGGAAGGGGCCACCTGAGAGGCTACAATGACTCACAATTGCCTCTAATGCCAGGAGGTATTGTTACAAGAAGGGAAGGCCCGTCCTGGCTGCTTAGCAGTGTATGTCTCTGCAATACAATACAATACATAGGCATCTTGGACATAATGCCAGAACTGTTACTTCTTCTCACTCTGTTAACATGGTTAGTTGATTTTTTTAATGTTTTAAACTAAAGTTGTGACCAGATCTTTCAAAATGCACATTTGAGTCAACAAATTCACCAGCTTGATTATATTCATGCATGTCGAGGAACTTTTATTTAAAGCGTACTATGCTTTTGATGAATGTGTCAACAAAGCAAGCAAACTTTTGGCCCATTAGTTGCGGCAAGCCTCCACCTCTCATCATTCCACAACATCTTTGTATGCCTCTGAGCTTGAGACAGATCAATCTGCTTTTGATATTTATTTATTTTTAATTAACTGGACATAGTGAAAGTGGAAC